>NC_137831.1:22970463-22995463 GCF_963921795.1 Nannobrachium achirus | reverse complement strand
CCCCGGCCAGTCTTCTTCCTGGCACGATAAACCGGCTGTAATGAGGGGTTGGGGCGGGGGTTGGCAAGGGATGCACACGATGGCAACACACATGCAGTGGTGGAAGAAGTAGATACTCGTATTCTATTTTTTTTTTCTTTTTTTTTTAACCCTAGCGTCCATATTCTGAGAACTTTAACCAAAAACAGCAGATCTACAAGCTCACAATGCCTCGTGCTGCGAGGCGTTGTGAGCTTGTAGATCGGATATTTTTGGCAAAGAGCTTGGTGTAGAGGGGGAAAAGAGCAGACTATACAGAGTGAAAGAGTCAGTATTGATGCAATCAGTATTGACGGTTAGTATTGATGGTTCAAGTGGTCAAATATCTGAAAACACAAATTGACACAAATTCAAAATACACTGATGATTGTGCTGTCAAAGATTAAACTATATGGAATCTATGAACAGGTTGTGGGGTCCCTGCTTCATCTCTGTCTCAACTAAGAGGTCCTTGGCCCGAAAACATATGGTATATGTGTGTTTTTCAACATTTTTCATATCAGGGTCCATTATTTATTGGGCATTTTGAGCCACGGACCACCATTTGATGAGATTTAGTCTCTCAGACCCCAAACTTGTACCATAGGAGACATTCTCTTCTTGTAAATTAAGTAATGCAGATGTTTAACAATCATTTAAAGGAGTAGTTCACCCCCAAAATGAAATCTTTTCTATTGATTATTCACGCCATGGAGACTTGAATTCATGGATATTATTTTAGTTTTTGTCATATTCCTAAGACATCAATAGATCAATAGAAAATAAGTCATTTTTGGGGTGAGCTACTCCTTTAACTCTTGAGAGCATAAAATTAAACAAAAGAAAAAGAAAACCCCTTTGGTTTCATTTTTACGCTATAGATCTACAAGGGTCCATTTGGTTACCAACTCTCCATCATTTAGCTGGGGACCACCTGGAACCCCCTCAAGGACCACTGGTGGTCCTTCAGTCCCTGGACCACTGGTTGAGAACCACTGGTATATATTAGCACACACGTGCACATGCACGCACACGAACACACGCACGCGCACACACACACACACACACACACACACACACACACACACACACACACACACACACACACACACACACACACACACACACACACACACACACACACAGCCAAGCTTACATTATGCAGATTGCAAACAGCTCCGCCGCTGTACGAGCGAGGCAGAGAGATTACCATCGCTAACATGACACTCTACCGCCGCACTCGAACCCGAGACTTAAGCAGTCTACCGAGAGAGAGGGGATTGACCTTTGGTCCTCTGCGTGTGTCTCACAATGTGTCGACTGCGTGAGTGGCTTAAGTCTTACGGTGGACGCACTGATGACGAGAGGGCTCATCCAAGCACACACACACACACACACACACACACACACACACACACACACACACACACACACACACACACACACACACACACACACACACACACACACACACACACACAGATATACAAGCTCACAGCACAGCACCGAGTGCAGCGCTGCGAGCTTGTAGATATGCTATTTTTGAAGTCTTTGAATATTTTTGACCTGATATATATTTTGACCAGGTATATATTTATGTATTTCTTTGTACATGTTTCTTTTCCAATGTCTCCTTGCTCTCCGTCTTTCTGCCCCCCCCCCCCCCCCCCCTTCATTTTCTTTCCTGAAAACCAAAAATGATGGAACTTCTTCTTCTCACCTGTAAACCTGTGATGTGACAATAGAACTGATTCTGCGCCAGGAACACAGCCGCACACGCGCCCACACACATGCACACGTAGACACACATACAGATTTTGTGTCAGGGCCTACACTGTAAAACCTTCAACATTTACTATTCGTATAATATTAGGTATTACAGTATTTGGTTTTAACAACACAAATCCGGTTTGGGGGTCCCTGGCACAACATATTTTCAGATGTGTGGGATCCATGGGTCCGTGGACCACTGGTTTATAAACAACATCAGGAAGCAAGGCCAAATAAGCAACGACACTACATACATTCATGAAACCACCTGCAAGCTGGCTGTCAGCATTGAGCAATTCTTTATAGGGGGTATAGAGCATCGCAATTTAAGCCCCGCCCACTCCGGTGTCCGAAGCGTTTTCCCCCATGCATTTCATCCATAGACATTTCATAAAGTATTTATTTAAACGTCTTTTAAGCTAGCTTAAATTAGAAAGCTGAAAAAAAGTTGTACCCTCGTCTTTTTTATTTTATTTTTTAGGGCGGGTGGGTCTTAAACTGCGATGCTCTATAGTCAAAGCAAACTAGATCATTTTGGACCTAAACATCTAAGTAATTACAACAGATTATTCTTTTCACAGACCATTTCTATTAAGTCACCAGAACAACATAAGTTGTAAGAAATCCAACTTGCGCGAATATGTTTAATTGGCAACTTGGCATCAATCCAATATATTTCACACCCCACCTCAGGGGCTGCCGAACTATTACAACTTTGCAGAAAAACAAGCCCAAAGTCTTATACTTATAATAAGCAGACATGGCAACGCCGTCTGTGCTTGCGCCGCTGGCCTGCTGCCCATTAGTACGAGTGTCACGAGTCGGCAGTGAACTCGCCTCACTCCGCGACCCCGACAACATATTGATCCCATCCCCATTACGCCTGCTGATGGCCCGCATGATATGATGAACAAGTAGCCCAGGAGAGAGAGAGAGAGAGAGAGTGTGCGTGTGTGCGTGTGCGTGTGCGTGTGCGTGTGTGTGTGTGTGTGTGTGTGTGTGTGTGTGTGTGTGTGTGTGTGTGTGTGTGTGCGTGCGTGCGTGCGTGCGTGCGTGCGTGCGTGCGTGCGTGCGTGCGTGCGTGCGTGCGTGCGTGCGTGCGTGCGTGCGTGTGTGAGAGAGAAAGAGTGTGCGTGTGCGTGTGCGTGTGCGTGAGGGATAGTGAATGTGCTTGCATGCACATATGTACTGTATATATATATCGGTGTTGTCGGATGGAAACCTTGTATGTCCAACGCCGTTGTGTGCTTGTAGATCTGCTATTTTCACCAGTTTTCTGCGACAGTCTTGTATGATGAAGCAGGGATTTACTTTACGAAAACATTTCCAAATTTGAAACTTGGAGGTACAAGGTTTCTGCCAGACAGTGACGATATGCACATACGTTGTTGCTTTTGGGCAGAAACCTTGTATTTCCATAATATGTTTCCTCCATATTTGTTTGATAAATGAATGTACTTTGTAGTATAACTGTGTCTCAAAAACGTGGTGATAACAGCTGATCGAACAAGCTCACTACGCGGCACGTTCTTTTTTTGTGTGTGCTATTTTTTTTCAATGGGTTGAAAAACGTTTTAAAATTCTATAGTTTTAAGTATGTCTGCAGGTTTTGTAAATATTTTAAACCAATGAAAAGTATAGACAAGAGCATGTATCTTAAATGATATTACTATATTTGAATGATTGGAGGAACGATCATTACAATATCCTGTTCTCCATTTCCTGAAACTGGACATTCAAGGTTTCCTCATGACACACACGCACACACGCACACACGCGTGTGCGTGTGTGCGTGCGCTTGTGTGCGTGCGTGTGCGCGTGCGTGTGTGCGTGTGAGTCCAGGGAGGCTGGGGAGGCGTCATTACTCTGGGAGCGGGGCTGATGACATTGCCATATTGATTTTGACATCATTTGGTTGAGATGAGCTCCAGAGGCCGGGTCTTAAACCATAGTCACCAAAATGTCACCTTGTTTGCGGTCGGCAGGCATGTAAGAGGCCCACCGGAGCCTCTGGGGGTCGATGAGCATAACCCCAGCCATGATAAAACCTGGGACTGGCTCAAGATCTTCTTTATGGCATTAAGTTTCCTGGAGTAAACTGTGTCTTATAAAGCTCTCTCTCTCTGTGTGTGTGTGTGTGTGTGTGTGTGTGTGTGTGTGTGTGTGTGTGTGTGTGTGTGCGTGTGTGCGTGTGTGTGTGTGTGTGTGTGTGTGTGTGTGTGTGTGTGTGTATGTGTGTGTGTGTGTGTGTGCATGTGTGTGTGTGTGTGTGTGTGTGTGTGTTTATGGTATGTGTTTGCAAAAGCAATACAGCTAGAAAACTCACATTTATAGAACATAAATGTTATAAGATTTTATAGATAGATAGATCGTAGAGTTCCCTATTCGTCGTACGAAGTATATATGGCTCAAGTGGTTAAGCTTAACTCTGATTGGTCAGCTGCCACATCGGTCCTGGGGATTATGGTAATTAGTTTGCACTGATGAACGGTCAGCATGCTGTATTATCCCTGGGGCGGATATGGCAGCGGATCAATCAGCCGCAAGGTTGTGCCCTCAGCTCGCTGTCCTTTTATCACCCTCTCATCCAGGACAAATAAATGATGTGTATGTGATGAATATATATATATTTATCCTCTATATTACTGCTGTATAAGTGCAATGAAAAGAATATTAGTGGCAATTAAGGAGTGAGCTGAAGCATTGGACTGGGACAGGGCGAGAGAGCCGAAGCTCTCGAGTGACATAAATCGTGTTAATTTTCTCCTAATTACATCTCTGGTCACAAGTCAAGCTACTCTACCTACAGTGGCGGGAAATTACACACCTATTATATTATAGTGGCGTTGTCGGGGAAAAAACCTTGTATCTCCGTGCTTCATCTTATTATGTTTGTTTGTTTTTTTTCACAAATGGGTGCACTATTTTCTATTACGCAGTATGCCAGTGTCAACACAAAATGGTGCAAAATCTACAAGATCGCGACCGATCGCAATGCCACTCGTTGGTGATCTTGTACATTGCTATTTTTGTCCTCTGCATAGTACTGTGTTCTATCTGTCTGCCATTCAATGTTATGTGAGTTAAACAAAGGTTTCCAATGTAAATAAGCCACAAGGCTTTCTTGGATCTCCTTTTAGTTGACCTTGTAGCCTACCAGTGAACTGTACTGTCATGAAACTGTACCTTTTCCTATGGAAACTTAAAGGAGTAGTTCACCCCCAAAATGACTTTTTTTCTATTGATTACTCATGCCATGGAGAGTAGAGTTCAATAATATTTTTATTTTTTTGTCACATTCCTAAGACATAAATGTGATAACAATAAATTTACCCCCATTCATTTCGGATGGTGACCCGTTTCGAAACGGGTCACCATCCGGAATCAATGGGGGTAAATTTACTCAAATCAAATTTTTGTCTTAGGAATGTGACAAAAAACAAAAAATATTATTGAACTCTACTCTCCATGGCATGAGTAATCAATGGAAAAAAAGTCATTTTGGGGGTGAACTACTCCTTTAAGTCTTCAATCAATCAATCAATCAATCAATCAATCAATCAATCAATCAACTTTGAGACAGGCTATTTGTGGGTTTAACTTGATAATATCAATAAGTACTGCATGTATTTAAAAATGGTTTGTCTTGCATTTAGCTGTCCCGTCCGGTGTGTGTACGTGCATGCATGCGTGTGCGTGTGTATGTACGTGCGCGCGCGTGCGTGCGTTTGAGGCGTATAAGAGGCGGGTCAGACAGAGGAGATGAGGGGGTCATCTTTGTGGACACGAGTCACATCCATAATCAGGCTGCGACCGCTTTGGTGCAGAAAGTGGGCGGGACAGGAAGCTGGACTTGGCAGCGTGTCAAGTCCTCTCCACCACAGATTAAAACCCCATCGATCGGAATGTAATTTATTTATCAATTCAACCAAAAATTAAACGTTGCCCCCCGCCCCGTGAAGGAACCCTCCTTTTAATCTTGTGGGAAACCAGCAGCTTGAATGCCAAGTGGGCAATCAGGAGCCTTGAAAGCCAGCACTTTTGTCATATTTGTGTTTTTCAGTGGTGTAAAGTAACTAAGTACATTTACGTAAGTACGGTACTTTAGTACAATTTTTGTGGTATTTGTACTGTACTTAAGTATTGAGTTCCAATACCTTTACTTCTACTCCACTACATCTCGGATCCAAATATTGTACTTACTCCAATACATTTATTTGAAAACTTTATTGCAGATATAAATTATAATATTACCAGTAACACTCCCTAATCGGGAGATAAGCGACCGTAGGTCACTTATCTCCACAAATAGGGCAACATTTTTTTTTGCCAAAATCTTCCTGATCCATGTTGATGACATGAGTGTAGACATACTGTGTAGTGATTTTCGTGATTTTAGGGCAAAATCTGTAGGAGCAGTGTCCAAAAATGTGTTTTTAAAAATCGGCCTGGAGGTGGCGCTATATGGGAGAGATTCATGTTGATGGGATGAGTGTAGACATACTGTGTACCGATTTGCGTGATTTTAGGGCAAAAATTGTAGGAGCAGTGTCCAAAAATGTGTTTTGCAAGAATCGGCCTCATGGTGGCGCTAGAAGAGGGCCATGTGAGAAATGAGGGGTGGGGTCTCCGCGCCGCCAAGGCGGACGAATAGGTACCGGCCCCGGCTGTCCCGGTCGCTCCTAGCCGGAGTTACGGCATTTTATGTGAGCTGCAGTGTAGGGGGTCCTCCACTGGGGGCGCCACCACTTTTGCATCCGTTCTGGAGCACCAGGAGTCGGTGGTCGCCGGGAATTCCCCGTGAGCAGCCCCGTTGGGGTGGTCATTTGGTCAGTTTAGCACATTTGGTCATTTTTTACATCTGGGGGTCCCTGGAGCTCCGGGGGTCCTTGGAGGTTGTAGTTTGGCAGGCAAGGAGCGTGTGTGCAAAATTTGGCATGGATCGGGGCAACGGTTGCGGAGATATGAGCAGGGCAATAGTGTGACGTGTGAGGTGTGACAGACAGACTGACTGACGGACTTACACTTTGTGCAGGGTTTGATAGTAAATGCGACCTACGGTCGCAATAAAACATACATGAACCACTTTAGCCCTATTTTATATCTAGGCTATTTGAAAATAGCCGATCTACAAGCTCACAACATGTCGCATCGCGGCGCGCTTGTAGATCTGCTATTTTCAAACATTTTGTATTTTTACTTTTTTCTATATTGCTCTATATTGCATTATTGATACTTTTACTCAAAATATGTGAGTACTTGTTCCACCACTGGTGTTTTTGAGGGTTGAAAGAGTGGGCTGAAACTTTTCCCTTTCTCTCTCTCTCTCTCTCTCTCTCTCTCTCTCTCTCTCTCTCTCTCTCTCTCTCTCTCTCTCTCTCTCTCTCTCTCTCTCCCTCTCTCTCTCTCTCTCTCTCTCTTTCTCTATCTCTCTCTCTCTCTTTCTCTCTCTCTTACTCTCTTTTTCAGCTTCTCTTCTGATTAGACGGCTGGCATTTGAAAAACAAGATTATTAAAAAAGTGCTACCTCAACCTCGCATTCTCGCCGGACTTCTGCGGTTAATAAACAACTCATACATTAGTTATCACACCACCAAAAAAAAAAAAAATAACAACAACCTCTGAATCTCTCTCTCTCTCTTTCTCTCTCTCCCTCTCCGTCTTCCGATCCATCACTATATCCTCCATTCTCCAGCTCGACTGTAGCTGAATCTCCTGCCAAGGGCGTCACAAGGGGGGGGGGAAGTGGGACTGAGTTACTAGGACCCAAGGTGGAGGGGCCTGGAACTATTTTATACTTTAGCTATTGAAAAATAGCAGATATACAAGCTCACAACGCGTCACAGAGTGCCGCGCTGCGAGCTTGTAGATCTGCTATTTTTGAAAAGTCGTGAAAATGTGTGAATATCTGTATTTTTTTAAGCGAACATTTGTAACTCAAATTTTGCTTCTGGGGAGTCATAATTTTTTATTTTGAGATGGCCAAATACATATCATTTTGGGAGTCCTTTTCACATGAAAAAGTTTTAGCAGCACTGGCATAGAAACATAGGTTTTTCAAAAAACCTTCAAAGACTTGCACACATTTTCAAGATTTTTCAAAAATAGCAGATCTACAAGCTTGTATATCTGCTATTTTTCAGTAGTTAAAGCACAAAATGTGAGTGAATCCTTGTACCCAGGGCCCAGAATTTGGTGCGACGCCCCTGGCTGAATATCCCGCTGTCACTCTAGTCTGCGCTCTCTCTCTTCCTCATTTCACTCACAAATGCCCGAGCACACCTCCATCCCCAGCTTAGTTAGCGCTACATCAAAGCCCATCCTCTCCACCCAGAGCCCTCCTTCCTGATCTCGGTGCCCTCCTGCAGGGACGTGCAGAGAATGTTAGAGAGGCAGGGGGGGCTGAAATTTCTAAAAGGGCCTTTTGGTGGAAATATCGAAAATAGCAGACCTCCGAGCTCACAACGCGTCGCAGCTTGGAGGTCTGCTATTTTCGGTGCTTGATACCACACTGAACTACAGTATAAGCATATAATCAAGTCAATACTGGAGATGTGGCGTAACGGCATGGATTTCTACACAGAGAGGGCAATTCTTTCCACATAAGATGCTGCATTCAAGTTCAGGAGAGTTTGGACAAGGCAATTCTCTTGAATGCTGCCTTCAGGTATTTGCATTTCTTTCACCATATAGTAAAAACTGCATTCATCATCTAGAGAGGGCACTTTTTACAGACGGATAAAAGGGCAGGGGCTCAAGCCCCCTTTGATGTCTATGTGTGCACCTGCCTGCCCTCCTGTGTTCTTTTCCACCTCGCCGAGCGCTGCGCAGAGTTTTCTGTCTGAGGCCGAACTCCCGCTGACTGCAAATCACCCGCCGCGCTATTATCACTGCGCCAAAGCCTCTCTCCGTCTCTCTCTCCTCCTCCGAACCTCTCTTTACCCTTCTTCCCTCTCCAGCCCTGCACTCCTGCACCGCTCCGCCGGCCTATAACAAGGTTAGCTCGCGCCGCGGCCCACGTTAGCCCGCGTGTCAGCGGCCTCCCCTTCCCTCGTCCCCTCACCTCCTGCCCCCTCGCTGTCATCCTCATTGCCCCCGTTCCTCCAGTCCTCCCCCCGATCCGCCGCTGTAATCCAATTAAAAGCACATTAGTCCAAATGAATAGCGGTAGATTTAATTAGCTGCTGACGAAGGCTAGCTGGCTCGAGTCGGGCTGTCTGGCTGGCAGCGTTGGGTTGGCAGACGGGGCATGGAGTTCTCGAGGCATGGGGATTGGGTCGGGGCGATTCTGTCCTTTAACTTACGGATGTGTCAAAAGGTTGTTCCTTGGTGGTGGTGGTGGTGGTGGGGATTTGGGAGTTATCTGACGTTTGCATATGTTGCAAACCACTATACTGTGAATGAAATGATGAGGACATGTTCTGGATTTCCAGCTAAAACCAATTAACCGCTTGAACCCAAGCATCCATATTCTGGGAGAAAACATTAACGGAGAACAGCAGATCTTCAAGCCCACAACCCGCCGCATTGAGACATGTCGCGACGCCCTCAGAGCTTGCAGATCTGTTAGGGACATGTGGTGTAAATGGAAAAAAAGATCATGCAAGAGTCAACGTCTGGTCCAGTTTACTACCGTTGGTGCCTGTTGAGATTGGCATATTTTCTGGGCCAAGATCACACATGTCACACACGTCTACTTCTTCTTTTTTTGTTTTTTATTCTTAAAAAAGCACATGCCATGTAGTGCATTTGAATTTTGATTTTGTTGCTGAGTGAGGTCAGCAGACAAAGTAACGTATATGAGTGAGATGAAAAAAAACAGGGTGAAATCTTCCAATCTCAATAGGCACTAACGGTAAGCGAGGAAGGTTTAAGTGGTTTGAGCTCCATACCATAGCACCGTAGCCCTACTACACTGAATGTCTTCATGCAAAAAACAGCCAATCGACAAGTTCACGAACGCGTTTATGCGTGGATTTTGCAGAATGTTCACCCCAGAATAAGGACGCTGGGGGGGGGTTGGTGCGGTTAAGTGTCGACAAACGGGTTTTGCTGCTGAAGCAGTGAAAATGCCTCATTTACAGTCTCCCAACACGTCCATAACACACCCAAAGTTTAGGGATGTCGCACATTAGACTTCAGCTTCCTCCTCTCTCTCTCTCTCTCTCTCTCTCTCTCTCTCTCTCTCTCTCTCTCTCTCTCTCTCTCTCTCTCTCTCTCTCTCTGAGCTTCCCGATCTGCCCACTCAGCAGAGTTGTCAGCGTAACCCACCGTGGCATTACCATCCCGGGGTGAGCTTGTGTGTGTGTGTGTGTGTGTGGGTGTTATCTGTGCATAAATGTGTGGTGGGTGGGTGGCTGTGTGTGCACAGTATGTAAGCAAGATTGTGTGTGTGTGTGTGTGTGTGTGTGTGTGTGTGTGTGTGTGTGTGTGTGTGTGTGTGTCTACTGTAAGTGTGCGTTTGTGTGCGCACGCGTGTGCGTGTGTGACCTGCTTCTAATGAGGAGAGACAGTCACTGCCAGGGTCCCTCCATAAACGCAACACCAGGAGGCCTAAGGGTGGACTGTGTAGGCTTGAAGAACGCTGGCGTGCATGCATGCGTGCCGTGCATCTATACATAGTGTTTATGTACGTGCATGTACAGATGTGAGCATGTAACCCATACATACACCAACACCCATGCGACACACACATGTGCGCACACACACGCATGCGCGGATTGCGCGCACGCACACACACACACACGCACTGTGCTGAAATGAGATCCAGGTCTCGGCCTCACCGTTTTTCTGGCTTCTGGTAATAAAAATATAGAGTGCCCTCCAGATCCCTTTATAGAGAGAGAGTTGAGACCGCAGCAAAATCTAGGACAGGCTCCATTGATTTGGAGGCTACAGTATTACTAGCCATCACCGCCAAGGCGATATGAGAGGGCTTTTTAAATCACACTGCTAGGCCGGGCCCAGGGGGGACAGCAACCCGGCCATGGAGCCACGGGGAGAGGGGAGGGCAAAGAATTGGTGAAGAATACCGTCGTTGTCGAGTGAAAACCTTGTATGTCCAAAACCGCTCATTTTGCATTTTCCATTTTAAAAATGATTTAGACTAGTGAAAACAGCCGATCTACAAGCACACAACGCCGGTGTGAGGTGTTGTGTGCTTGTAGATCTGCTGTTTACACTACTTTTGTGCGACGGCCTTGTGCAATGAAGCAAGGCTTTACTTTGCGAAAGAATGTACACATTTGAAACTTGGAGATATGAGGTTTCCACCCGACAACGACGATATGTATCCATGATTTCATAAAATAATCAATTAATAACCGATTTGTACTTTGGTCATGTCACGATAGGCAAAAGGTCAACAAAAGAAAATCTATCGAATTTAACAGTGAAAATAGGCGATCTACAGCTTGTAGATATGTTCTTAACTACTTTTATTTGAGTTTGAAAAGATGCTCTCTTTCTCCTCCTCCATCCCAACATTACTGATTTTTTTTTATATCACATTCAACCATTGTGTGGCTATCTATCGCCTACTTCTTGTTCCATTGAATACCCTGTCTCTCTTATATTGGCTTGACACCACTGACGATCCGCCAATCCGCGGAGCTGACGGTTCGAATTTCCATTCGGCACCGCACACCTCACCTCAGGGTCATATGAGACACACACACACACACACACCAGGTTTGTGACCGTTCGGTCTGACACTTTCCGAGTTATGCCCGCCACAGTGTGACACACAGATGGGCAGAGATTTGGTGAACTAATAGTATATCGTCACTGTCGGGCAGAAACCTTGTATCTCCAAGTTTCACATTTGTACGTTTTTTTTTCGTAAAGTAAAGCCCTGCTTCATCATACAAGACTGACGCACAAAGCTATAGTGAAAATAGGAGATCTACAAGCACACAACGCCTCGCGGTGAGAGACATTGTGTGCTGTAGAAAGTCTATTTTCACTATTTTCGATTGCTTTTAAAATGATAAATACAAAACGAACGGTTTTGGACATATAAGGTTTCCACCCGACAACAACGATTTTGTATATTTGGCTATACTGTATACTGCTTGCACTATATTATTGATAACTTACGCTGTGCCTTTCTTGACATTCGACCGTTTCCCCCTGTTTCCTTAACCGTGGGCGTGTAGATCCGCTACTTTTTCGCCGCACGATTGCTCACCCATCATGGCATGCCCAGCATCAGGATGCGAGGGGTTCCTCCTGCATGCGGTTAACAACATGAAGCAGAATTTGTGCTGATTGTGGCCGTTCACTGCGTTTCGCCACCTCCATCTCATCACCATCATCATCCCGAGACAAAAATGTCCGCCCACTGACAAATGGGAGCGCACAGTAATCCGCACACATACATACCGTGCCCCCCATAGGGAGATTCTCCTTTCACACACACACACGCACGCACGCACGCACGCACGCACGCACACACACACACACACACACACACACACACACACACACACACACACACACACACACTACCCCCTCTGTTCTATTTTCTTTATAGGCCTTATATCCATGCATGGTATATTTATAGTGTTTCCTCCTCCGTGTGCACACTTCATCTCCATCTATTTGTATTTCTTTACACCCACTTATTTAATTACTTCTGTACTACAGGTCCTGAAAACGCCCACGGGGTTCCTATACTGGGTTCCTATACTGTGTGTGTGTCTATATGTTGTTCAGTGTGTGTGTGTGTGTGTGTGTGTGTGTGTGTGTGTGTGTGTGTGTGTGTGTGTGTATGTGTGTGTGTGTGTGTGTGTGTGTGTGTGTGTGTGTGTGTGTGTGTGTGTGTGTGTGTGTGTGTGTGCGTGCGTGCGTGCGTGCGCGCGCGCGCGCGCGTGCGTGCGTGTGCGTGTGTGTGTGTTTGCAAAGTGAGCTGTATCAAGCGGTATAGTCAAGATATTTAAAGACACAAAAAGGACTTTATTATTGGCTCAGAATATATTATATTCCATATTCTCCTTCATCATAAACGTTCCAACCACCATGAACCACCAGGACATATACCAGGCAAAATCAACGTCTTGAGATCAATAGCACTTTTGAATAGTATTGCATACACTGGCGCCTGATCAATGGAACCAGGGGTAGCATTGGCTCCCCTTATCGGCCATTGCCTGTTGCCCGACCCCCCTGTCCCACACTTTCAGGTCTAACATCACTGTATGCAGTGTTGCCAGGTCTTGCTTGTTAAGGGGAGACATGGCAGGTGAAAACATGTAAAAAATCAAAATGTAATTTTTTACTATTTTGCTTCCTAAACATGCCTTCTTTCAAACAAATGCAAAATTAACGTTCAAAATACACATAGATGTTCATTTCATATGTGAAAGTGCCGAGTTAACAGCATTTGTTTTCATACATATTTTACAAAATATAGATATATATAGACAATAAAAAAGAAATAAAAGATGAATCAAAGAAACATGGCCTCCTCACGTATTAGGAGGACAGTATGAGTCACCAGAACCGAGGACAGGTGTTTTTGATGAATCTAACATGATTAAAATGGAGTTTGAAGTTACAATTGGTTTGAATAGGATGGGGGTGTGTCCAATCTTTAAAGGCCGTTTCCCAAAATGTGTTTTTCCTCATACTTAGGTACATAAATCTCCACTTCAGTTGCACCCACATACACCAAACCTTCCAGTTTTATTCTTATCTATATCCTGAAGATATTTACAGAGGGGTTTGTTGATATATCATTCATGGTCTGATTTACATCATATTTTATCACTAAAAACATGGCGAAAATGTGTTTTTTATGACTGTTGACACTATTTTATGATTTATGGAGTGATAAAAAGAGATATCCAAAATCCCCTCTGTAATTTTTTTTGTCTCTAATATGTTAAGAAAGGGAAACAATAATTTTGAACCTGGCATTATCCAATCTTCAGATTTATGTACCTAAAAAGTATGCAAATTAGGCATTATTAGCGCATATAATGCCTCATTTGCATATCTGAACATATAATTTCAGAAAACTTGTAATTCAACAAATCTTAGTCTTGATGTAAGTAATCAACTGGAAAAGTTTCATAGTTGTAGCTATTAGTTATTTTTTTTACCCTATTCACCTGTAGTGTCTCGATACATTTGGGCATGTATTCATAGACCTGGTTGCTTGTTTCTCTTGCATATAACCTGGCAACACTGGTCTTAGCGGTGTTGCCAGGTCTTGCTTGTTAAGCTACACATTTGGGCATGTATTCATAGACCGGGTTGCTTGTTTCTCTTGCATGTAATCTGGCAACACTGGCCTGCTCAGCAGTGTTCCTGTGTTCTGTTCCTGAAACACAAAAAGGACACATTTTGTAATCTGTAACCTTTACACAAGACTGTCATATACTGATAATTTAAAGTTTGCATGGCTTTAATTACAACTAATTAAAAACTTGGGACAATGGATAAACAGTAATCAGGATTATGATGTTGTTTGGACGTGGCTGACTGTTGGGGTGACTGAATCTGTTGGTGAGTTATGCCTAAACTTTTATATATACAGTATTACCTGCCTGGCCGCCGTGCCAATTAATGTTGTTATTATTTAAGATGAGATATGGCTGCCATCGGTTGCTATGATGTGGGTTCAGAATCAGAAGCACACTGGCCGGTGTTGTTTGTTGTGATTTGATTTGATGGCTATAGCTGGCAGGCAGGCTGTCTGTCTGTGCATCATCTGTATGTTTTGATATGATTTCTCAAATAATCTTTATTCATGACGTGAATGTACAGTAGCCTATCGATGCTTGTAAGCCCTGCAGTCAACCATGTGGGCATGTCAATTATTATAAACAAAGTCAGTGGTGACTTTTTGGCTGTCAAGCTTGCTGTTACAGCAAGATTGCAGAAGCAATCTGCAATCTGAGTTCAACCGAGTTAGAATAACGCCAAAAGACACCGTAGCCTACCCGGCAAAGTTTTGCGCACGTGAAGCCTGAAAACTGGCTACCACGACACAACACACGCGACAAAAATCTTACGCATGCACGTACACAAACACTATACGTATACCTGCACGCATGCATGCACGCCAGCGTTCTTCAAGCCTACACAGTCCTCATAGAATGCATTTTACCAATGTTGTCTGCTATCTCTCTATCTTCTCTCTCTCTCTATCTTCTTAATGCCTTTGCCTCTTCTTTATGTACCTGTTTTATTTTTTGCGGTGCAAACCGCTCCTACTTCTGCCTTTGTAGGTCCCTATGTCCGTATGAGCACGGTATGTCTGTATACGCCATGTATGGAGATGACTAGCGTCACAGACAGAATGGCCCATACAGGGAGATGTGCACGTGTGTCGTGTTTGATAGCATGCAAGGTGCAATTTTAAATGTCACAAGCACCATGAGTTCCGGACGACGGTATTTTGCTCCATTTTATGCCTAGTGTGTATTCCGAAGTAACAATAACAAATGATTCTCAAGGTTCAAGGTTGTACTTTATTGTACATAAGAGTAAAACTTATTTTAGTTTGGCTTCCTTCAGACAATGCAGCAGCATAGATAATAACAGAATAATGGTAAAAATCGTAAAAAGAAGAGAGAAAAAAAGAGAGTGCCATAAAGAGAATAGAAAAGAGCATCATCAAATCAATGTACATAATATAATCTTGGTGTACAGTATAATATAGCCTACATCAACAGCATTTTTATTCTACAAGATCAGCTATAGATCAACTAGGGGAAAAAAGAGCACACCAAGTACAGACTGAAAGGTCAAGTTTATTAAGTATTGACGGTTCAAGTGGTTAAATATCTGAAAACACAAATTGACATGAATCCAAAATACACTGATGATTGTGCTTTTAAACAATGAAATTATATGGAATCTAAGGTTGTGTGGGTCCCTGCTTCATCTCTCTCTCAACAAAGGGGTCCTGGCCTGAAAACGTTGAAGACCCCTGATATTCGTGCATAAATTAGCGAGAACGGCATGGCAAAAAAATATACTGTATCTATGACAATAAACATCCATGTTCAATAATGCAAAAAAAAAATACACAATACTATTTCAGCATTCATTTCATCATGAAGGCCTCTTATGGTGTTACCAAACATCCGCAATCTGGTCGACTGCTACCACAGGTGTGATCCATTTTTGCCCAATTAGGGCTAATTAGGGCAGGAGAATAAACACAGAAGTGTGTGCGTGTGCAGTGTCTAATTACTGCACGAGTACATAAAGCGGCGGCGTTGACACGCAGTCAGCATGTTGCTGTGTCTTCATATTTGACCAATGTGCGTTCACTGTGCAAACACCACGCTTATTTACACACACATGATAAGGGGTCGGCTTTGTGTAACCATTAACATGCAAATAGCTTCATTGAAAAAAAAACCAAGCCTATTCAAGCGACGGCCAAAACCTCTCATTTGAGAGGTATAAGGAGAAAGTCAGCTCTTTTCCCCGTGTTCAATGGGGCGTGAACTCGGAATATTATCTAACACCCCCAACCCGGGAAAAAAAAGAGGAAAATTAAACATGCAATAGAAAGATAGAATCTAGGAAAAAAAAGGAAAAAATGTATAAATTCCACCCTCTCCTTATTATTCCCTTTGTTCACCCGAACCCACCGCCCCCCCATCTTTTCACGCGGTGAGGGGTAAGGCAGAGAGAATGTTGCGTTTAATATTCACCACCAGCTCCAGCCAATCCCCTGGAGTTGCTCCGTGCCAGCTGACGAGCAGGCTGTCAGGGGTCACCCGGCAATCCGGTCACTCTTTAACCCGCTAAGACCCACTGCATGGAGGCCGATTCTAACGAAATGTCTTCTAAATCTTCGACAGTTTTCTGAAAAACCTACATTGCTTGCATCAGACGTGCTCAAACATTTTCATGTGAAGCATCTCCAAAGTTATGTGTTTGGCTGCAAAATATTTTGTTCCAGGTACCTCCCAGAATTAAAGATTTGAGTTGAGAATGTTTGCTTTAAAAATATGTACTGTGCTAGTCCTTGCCCGTTCGAACATATGTGCTCCAAATTACCGTTGTTTCCTGTTGAGATTGGCACATTTCACCCAGCTTTTTTCATCTCACTCACATCACTTTGTCTGCTGACCCCACTCAGCAACAAAATAAACAGAAAATAAAATAATAAAATAATAATTCACAGGAGGCAAGGAGTGATCACCCCATGATGTGTCCCTGCAATGTAATTTCAAATGCACTACATTGCAGGCGCTTTTTGAGACGTGTGATCTGGGCAGCTTGCCCCAGGAAATGTGCCAAGCTCAATAGGGAACAACGGTATTATGTGCAGAGTTTGGGTTATGGGGTGTGCACAGTATATGAGGGATCGAACGTGGGAGTCTCAGAACCCAGACGTATCAGTGATGTTAGTAATCTCCAAATTTGGGCACTGTTTCAGCATACTGGTTCAAAAATAGCAGATCTACATGCACAAAGTCACGCGGCGCGAAGTGATGCGCTGTGAGCTTGTACTGTATATATCTTCTATGTTTGAATAGCGAAAAGAAATCTAAAGCGACAAGTTCGGATGCTTTCCCGGTTTCAGTGGGTTAAACACCCGTGGGTACGCTCTGGAAGTGACCTAATATATCTGCCAGCCCCCCCCCCCCTCCAGCCTTTTATCCATCCTTCTCTGAGCCCACCTCCAGCCAGCATGTGTGCCACCCGTGACCATGGAGCGTGATCTCACCTCCTCGCCTGCGCCGGCAGGGATCAGACCTCCACCCCCTCCCCTCCCCTCCCCTCCCCTCCCCTCCCCTCCCCTCGTAGTGAAGATCCCTTAGTCTTAGACCTGTCGGATCCGACCCAAACAGTCTTATGAGTTTTGGTATTATGAGATTTTTCTTTAGGTTCTATCCTCTGTGTTTTTGCAGTGGTGCAGAATAACTATATCGTCGTTGTCGGATGGAAACCTTGTATGTCCAAAACCGTTCGTTTTGCATTTATCATTTTAAAAATGATTTAAACTAGTGAAAACAGCCGAACTACAAGCACACAACGCCTTGTAGATCTGCTATTTTTCAATAGTTATAGCACAAAATAACGCAGTGTATCCTTGTACCCAGGGCCCAGAATTTGGTGCGACACCCCTGCACTCACATAGACATTATCAGATACACACACCCGCCGCCGACTTCCGTGCACGAGCGCACTTCCAAAGACAAACACGCCATATCCGAGATGTACTGTGTGGCTCACACTAACGCTGTATCATCACTACTTTTGTGGGCCTTGTATGATAAAGCAGGGCTGTACTGAAAAAGCTGAAAAATGGCTGATCTGCACGTTGTGAGCTTGTAGATAGGCTATTTCTGAATCTTTTTGGTACTTTCACTTTCACACAAAAAGTACCTTTTGATGCCAATACTTTTATAGCTTTTACAATTTTTTAATACAGAACTGAGTTTTTCTACCTTTAGATGTAAAACATCCGAGCATATTCTTCTTCCATCACTGGTGTTATGGGCTTTCCTTCTTTCTTCTCGAGGTTCATTCCTTCGCGTTTGACAGCTTTTCCGACAGCTCATTTCCATCATTTGGCCTACGGGGCGTCACTAAGTTGTGTCTTTCTTATCCCCGGTGCCACTAGCTCAACTTCTGCTGGCCGTAAAGCAACATAAAAATGTGCTTTAGTGATTCGTCAACGTCTGTCCCCGGGCGGGATGTGAGATATGCGGGGGGAGATGGGGTGGGGGGGCTTGGGGGGGAAATCCATTGTGTGATGATACAGCGTTAGTGTGAGCCACACAGTACATCTCGGAAATGGCGTGTTTGTCTTTGGAAGTGCGCTCGTGCACGGAAGTCGGCGGCGGGTGTGTGTATCTGATAATGTCTATGTGAGTGCAGGGGTGTCGCACCAAATTCTGGGCCCTGGGTACAAGGATACACTGCGTTATTTTGTGCTATAACTATTGAAAAATAAGCTCGCTGTGAGCTTGTAGATCTGCTATGTTTGAAAAATCGTGAAAAGTCTTTGAAGGTTTTTTGAAAAACCTATGCTTCTATGTCAGTGGTGCTCAAACCTTTTCATGTGAAGGACCCCCAAAAACATATTTATTTGGCCAAAATATTTAGTTCCAGGGACCCCCCAGAAGCAAAATTTGAGTGACAAAAAAACACATATATTCAAAGATTTGCACACATCACGAATCTTCAAAAAATAGCAGATCTACAAGCTCGCAGCGTGGCACTCAGTGCTGCGCTGTGAGCTTGTATATCTGCTATTTTTCAATAGCTAAAGTATAAAATAATTCCAGGCCCCTCCACCTTGGTAACTCAGTCCCACTTTTCCCCCCCTTGTGACGCCCTTGTGACGCCTGTGTGTGTGTGTGTGTGTGTGTGTGTGTGTGTGTGTGTGTGTGTGTGTGTGTGTGTGTGCGTGCGTGTGCGTGTGCGTGTGCGTGAGCGTGTGTGTGTGTGTGTGTGTGTGTGTGTGTACAGGGATACATGTCCCACTACTAGTGTATTATTGTTTGTTTGTCCTCGACCACTCACTATGAAGTTGGTGGCGTCCGCTTATAAAACAAGCCCAGACCATAGCGGCGTTACGCCTCCTGGCAGCACCGCGGACATCAGCTGCAAGAAGACATGATGACTATCTGTAGCCAGCATGGACCGCCGGTCCTTTCATCTCCGTTCCAGTTGAACTTGACTGTGTTTTCTTTCTTTCTTTCTTTCTTTCTTTCTTTCTTTCTTTCTTTCTTTCTTTCTTTCTCTCCCTCCCAAAACGATTTTCTGCGTCTACACCGAATCGCCATAAATAGACGATCTACAGTAGTGGTTCTCAACCTGGGGGTCATCCCCAGATTCACTTAATGTGCAACATTGATTTCTCACTCGACAGTAAACAAATGAACATAAAGTTTAGGTGTATAGAGGGTATCTGTATGTTTCTAAAGTGACAATTTAAGGACTTTTTAATACCTCTAAAATGAAAAATTAAAACATTGGCAAAATTGTCAAATATCAGAGGCAGAAATTGCGTTGCAAGGCGTTGTAGATCTGCTATTTTCACAATAGAACCGTGTTATACAAAATGTAATGCCTCAACTCTTAGTGCTCGTCGGGGTGTGAGGTCCCTAGTTAAAATATGATTATTTTGGGGGCCGCGGCCTGAAAAGGTTGAGAACCACTGATCGACAGTGCGTGCTCACAACGCCACGCGTTGTTAGCTTGTATAGCTCGGCTATATTTTTGGCCCATACGTTCCCCCAGAACGGGGATGTTGGGGTTCAAGTGTTTAAACTCCGTCCTTTGTCATTCAGACTTGACTCTGTGTGGGGTTTTTTTCTCTCTCTCTCGCTTTAATCCCTCTGTTTTCCCTTTCTCTCTCTCCTCTGCCCTCTCGATGAGTTCAACGTATGGAGGCCGGCCGCCAAACTGCTTCCCCTTTCCTTATCTTCTATTCAGCCGTGTCTTTCTGCGCCCTAAACCCCCTAAATCCTCCCCTCCCTCCCTCCCCCGTCCCGCTCACGCCCACCCCATTACCATCGGACAGACACGTGCCGTTGCCTGTCCTATACCCAGGAGTGTCACAAGGGGGGGGAAGTGGGACTGAGTTACTAGGGGCCCAAGGTGGAGGAGCCTTAATTATTTTATACTATTTTTGAAAAGTTGGGAAAATGTGTGCAAACCTTTGAAATTTATGTATTTTTAAAGCGAACATTTGTAACTGAAACTTTGCTTCTGGGAGGTCCCTGGAACTAAATATTTTGAGATGGGAGTCTGTGGCCAAATACATATATTTTTGGGGGTCCTTCATATGAAAACGTTTGAGCACCACTGACATAGAAAACATAGGCTTTTCAAAAAAAACTTGCACAAATTTTCACGATTTAAAAAAAATAGCAGATCTACAAGCTCGCAGCGCGGCACTCGGTGCCGCGCTGTGAGCTTGTATATCTGCTATTTTTCAAAAGTTAAATCACAGGGGCCCCATAGTGAATCCTTGTACCCAGGGCCCAGAATTTGGTGCGACACCCCTGCCTATCCCCCCCCGTCCCACCACCCCCCGCTGGCTGCCTTTGACGGACGGCAACAATAGAGACGACAGAGCCAAAATGGCATCCTGCCGGCCTCCGTCTGTCCCGCCCCCCCCTCTCACCCTCACCACCCCCCACCCCAAGGGGGCCAGTGGCGTATCGGGCCAGCCAATCTTAATGCACGTCTTCCGCAACAAATTGGCCGGTTTACTTAAGAGTCGGCCCGTGGCCCATGAATATTTGATGCTGCCCGAGCTGTGGAGAAGGGGGGGGGGGGGGATACAATGACGGGGTCTTATCGTATTGAGACAGACAGTCAACAGACAGGAGGCCCGGGTCTGGGCCGGGTCACGGACGAGACCCAAAACACTCCCACTGCTCTCGCTCTGTCTCTCTCTCTCTCTCTCTGGTGGAGATGTAGGACAATGTCATTCAGGACTGAGACACACTTACTGTATGGAAAAGATTTTTCGTCGGTTTGACCGAATGAAAAAACACTGCTTGTAATTTTAGGAGAAACATATCGTCGTTGTCGGGTGGAAACCTTGTATGTCCAAAACCGTTTGTTTTGTATTTATCTTTTTAAAAAATGATTTAAACTAGTGAAAAAAGACGATCTACTTTTGTGCGACGGCCTTGTATGATGAAGCAGGGCTTTGCTTTGCAAAAAAAACATACAAATTTGAAAATTGGAGATACAAGGTTTCAAACCTCCCATCTCCAAGTTTCAAATTTGTATGTTTTTTCTTCGTAAATCATTTGAGACTGTCGTACAAAACTAGTGAAAATAGCAGATCTACAAGCACACAACACCTTGCGGTGTGAGGCGTTGTGTGCTTGTAGTTCGGCTATTTTCACTAGTTTAAACCAATTTTAAAGGAACCACAATGTACATATATACTGCATTTTTCTTGCATTTTTTATTTTATTTTATAGATTCATGGATGGAGAAGAACGCCCGCACACTGTTTATATGCTCCAAAAAACTTACTTTTATGGAGCATATAAACAGTGTGCTGGCGTTCTTCTCCATCCATTATCTGATACCTTGATGTCCAGCACCTGGCCTGAATATAGGCTTGAGATGTGCACACAATCTTGTCTATTTTATAGATTCAACCTTCCATAACCCCTGTTGTGGAGTTTTGCACACCTGCACAAATTTATATTTTTCCCCCATCTTTCACAACAGAAAGATGAAAAACAAATCAACCTATTTAGTCATAAAGGTGATCGTAAATAAACAAACAAATCCGTCCGATGGTTAAATCTTGCATGTTGCATGTTGAGGTACCTCATATGATATAGTTCTTGCGCACAGTACAAACATCTTTATTATTAGTGTGTGTGCATGTGCTGCGTGCGTGCATGCGTGCGTGCGTGCGTGAGAAAGAGAGAGATAGAGTGAGAGAAAGAGACGATGGCCAAGACAGAGGGTAACATGGTGTGCATGGGTGTGTTGGTGTTTGAGTGCATGTACAGTATATGCGAAGTCGTGCATATCTTTGTGTGTGCTTTCACAGGGCCAAAGTGACATGCACGTGTCGTGTGTGCATGCGTGCGTGCGTGCGGCCGTCTCAGAGGTCAAGTCCATAAAGCGCGCTGAGGACATTTTGAATGAGCGAGGAAATCCAATTAGGGCGTCGGCAAGGGTGGAAGTGACCCGGCAATCGAGGGACCGCTCGCTAATAATAGCCTGCTCCCTCTAAGTTATGGCCGTGTTACTGCATTATGTCTCCTGGTTGTCCCCAAATAATTAGGGCGTCATATACACTCATGATGAAGACATTAAACACCGCGTAATAGCAGTCGTCAATGTGCTTGGCTGTGCCGCGTTTAGGGCTGTGCACGTGGCCCACAGACGCACACTTTCACATGGTGTGTAAGTGTATCCACATTAGGGATGGGACGATATTGTCGTTGTCGGGTGGAAGCCTTGTATCTCCAAAACCGTTCATTTTGTATTTATCATTTTAAAAACGATTTAAACTAGTGAACACAGCCGATCTACAAGCACACAACGTCTCGCGATGCGAGGCGTTGTGTGCTTGTAGATCTGCTGTTTTCACTAGTCTTGTGTGACAGTCTTGTGTGATGAAGCAGGGCTTTACTTTATGAAAAAACATATACATTTGAAACTTGGAGATACGAGATTTCTGCCCGACAGTGACGATATGAAAATGTAATGTCGCGATAATCAAAATATCCCCAACATCCATTATCCTGGGGCGGCAAAAAGCGTTGCGATGGGTTGTGAGCTTGTAGATCGGCTGTTTTTTGGCTGAGATTCGCTAGAGAGTCAAACAAAGACTGTATCAAGTACGTTATTTCCAGGTCCGTTTGACCAATTATCAAGGGTTTAAATGGTACCACTTAACCACTGTTTGCCTGCAAAAATAGCAGATCTCACAACGTATCACATCACCAATAAGACGCCCTAAGGGCGAGAAGCTGAAACATCAGAGCTTCTGACACAGATAAATAGCAGGAGTTAAACTATTAATCTGGCTGTACTGGTCGAGTCATCATTGTGATGTAAGAACAGGTCAGCTATATCCATATCTGGAGTCTGTGAGGTCAAATGTTGAGGTATTGGCCAGCTCCATATAGGCGTGACGCACGGACGGGCATGATCTGCAGGTTTTCATACTAAATGCGACCTACGGTCGCAACAACGTGCTTGTAGATCGGAAATATTTGCTACTTTTGTGTGACGCATGTATGATATATGTATTAACTCATTTTGTGCTCCAGAAATGAACGGATTAAAATGTCCAGCGTGCCTCTCGCTGGCTCCATAAGTGGCCAGTCTCTTATTTTGAAGGCCAGAAGTCGATTGCGTAAACACTTCCGGTTTGACGTCATCACGTCATTCACCGGAATCGCTCGTCGTCAACATGCCGTTGTGTAATGGCGGATCGTTGCTTTTCAACATGTGTTTTATTAACGAGAATCTACTGCCATCCTCCCCTTTGAAAGTGTTGTTTGGAGATAATGGACATTAAAGATGAGATTCCCCGTCTGCCTCAATGTTATGGGATTACTATTTTGTGCACGTGGATCCGTGATGATGATGATGAATTGGCGAGGGCGATTGTGCCAGGACCTTCCGCGCAGCTACAGGGTAGGAGAACCGCCGTTACAGTAATATAGTACTTTTCACGAGTATACTCGGGATCGGCACCATATGATACTCGAGTATTTTTCACGAGTATTCTCGGGATTGGCTACAAATGAGTAAGTAAGGTATTCATTTAGGAAAAAACATAAAACGTTTAAATATGGAGATACGAGGTTTCTGCCCGAACAGCAATGATATGCGTGCAGACACATGCGCTAAGGCACACACGCACACGCACACGTACACGCACACGCACACACACACACACACACACGCACACGCACACGGACACGCACACGCACACACGCGCGCGCACACACACACACACACACACACACACACACACACACACACACACACACACACACACACACACACACACACACACACAAACAGGGCCATGCAGCTCTGGTCCCCCCTCCATGAAATACACGTATTATCTCAAGGTGGATACAAAAAAATCAATGAAAAGCAATATTCCTATTGGATTTAGTTTATGCCGTTGACCTATTTCTCGGTGCGGCTGCGTAGATCATGTGTGAAGTGGTGAGTGGATGACCTGCCAACCTCTATCCAGGGTCACCGCATTATCGCCTGCCGGCACACTTGAGATATTAGGTTTATATGCCAGGATGTTTTTTTTTCTTCGATTTTATTCTTGAAGAGGCCATCTAGCACAAGCCAGGCCACGTGACCTTTTATTTTGAGAACTTTTTAAAGAATTGTAAGAATTTAGCTTTTATTTGTATTTTATAATGTAGCACAGAAATCGTTTAAGAGTTAAAAAGCTTATTGACTGGGTCCCCCAGGGTTTTAATGCAGGTGTTTTCAAAGTGGGTGCACAGGGCACCCTGGTGTGCCGCGACAGAGGTCCAGGGGTGCCGCAAGATAACTTGATAATATTTGGAATAATTTTGACATTTAAAGATATATTTAGTATCATTTTAAACAGTCAGTTCTAACCAAAATGGCTATTATCTCGCTTTCCTCGCAACATAATCGCTAAAATATGCTATAAATATAAGGTGCTGGGAGTGAAAATTAGGAATATAATAATGTAGGGGTGCCTCGGATGAAAAAATATATATTTATAGGGGTGCCC
>NC_137831.1:22940463-22965463 GCF_963921795.1 Nannobrachium achirus | reverse complement strand
TGATGACATGACTGTGTAGTTATGAACAATAGCTAATGTATACAATTGAAAGTGAAAGAGATGACCTTTTTAACATTCCAGCATTTACAAAAGCAGTTTCTGTTAGCTAAAGGGTGGGCATCTGTATTTATGGTTGCTAATATGTGGCTATTGTTCTGAGGTTTCAGCAATGATCACCTGACACTCCAGAGTTTCAGCGTGTATAGTTACACTTGTATTAGGCAGGCCTACTTTCAGCAATTTAACTCAAGACAATGAACTCAGTGAAGTTTGTTTTATTGAATGGAGACATGTACAAAAATGGCATGTAAAAAAAAAAAGGAGACTCAATTCTTAATAATGCAACATAGATTTGTTTCTTTAAAAATAGTTGCAAAAAAGAAAACGAAAATGTCTAGCCCAATAAAGAAAATTGAGTCTTCAAATCTTGTGTGTTGTCTTCATTGAGTTTGGGAGAAATGCCAATACTAGCATGCAAGATGCAAGCTCTCCTGCTAAAAGTAGACACACCCACAGGCAGATCTTGATAGTGGACCCAGGTCTGTTTATTTAAGCATGGAGGCTCATCCTTCCTGGACTCCCTGGTGTGAAGGGGGGTGTGTGTGTGTGTGTGTGTGTGTGTGTGTGTGTGTGTGTGTGTGTGTGTGTGTGTGTGTGTGTGTGTGTGTGTGTGTGTGTGTGTGTGTGTGTGTGTGTGTGTGTGTGTGTGAGAGAGAGAGAGGACAGTGGCAACATTCCTTGCCACTTGGCAGGTCACACATTATGTTTGAGAGAGAGAGAGAGTGTGTGTGTGTGTGTGTGTGTGTGTGTGTGTGTGTGTGTGTGTGTGTGTGTGTGTGTGTGTGTGTGTGTGTGTGTGTGTGTGTGTGACACAGAGAGAGCAGCCCCGTTGGGGTGGTCATTTGGTCATTTTTGCACATTTGGTAATTTTTTACACCTGGGGGTCCCCCAGGGACCTGGGGGTCCCCGAAACTCCGGGGGTCCTTGGAGGTTGTAGTTTGGCAGGCAAGGAGTGTGTGTGCAAAATCTGGCATGGATCGGGGCAACGGTTGCAGAGATATGAGCAGGGCAAAAGTGTGACGTGTGACGTGTGACAGAGGGAGTGACGGAGGGAGTGACGGAGGGACAGCCGGTGGAGGTTTGGATAGTGTGCAAGTAACTGCGACCTACGGTCGCAACAACACATTTTGCCAATTTGTCAACCATGGTGGCCAGACGTACAGTATACAGCAGTGCCCCGCTGACCGTGACGCGTGTGATGACACGTTATTGTAAGGTTGATGATGGCAGCACGCAATTCTTCTTCATAATGGACCGGGTAATACACTAGTGTACTGGTGTGAGGAAAGATATAGTGACAGACTGAAGGACTCCTGTTTTTACTGAGTCAAGGCCAGAAAGAGGAGATTTATATGGATGTGGGTGTCTGCGAGTGGGCGGGTGAGTGAGTGAGTGAGCGAACGAGGGAGTGAGTGAGTGAGCGAGCGAGCGAGTGACTGAGTGAGTGAGTGAGAGAGAGAGAGAGAGAGAGAGAGAGAGAGAGAGAGAGAGAGAGAGAGAGAGAGAGAGAGAGCCTGTGGGTTTGTGTGTGTGTGTGTATGTATGTACAGTAGCCTACTGTATTTACAGTATATGTTTATGTATATTGTATGTGCATGTGAGTATCTATGTGAGTTAATTCGACAACAGCAGGGTCAGAATTTTAGAAATCTGGAAGTCCAATCAGTATATTGTCACCGTCGGGCAGAAACCTTGTATCTCCAAGTTTCAAATTTGTTTTTTCATAAAGTAAAGCCCTGATTCATCATACAAGACTGCCGCACAAGACTAGTGAAAACAGCCGATCTCTAAGCACACAACGCCTCGCACTAAATCGTTTTTAAAATGATAAATACAAAACGAACTGTTTTGGAGATACAAGGTTTCCACCCGACAACGACGATATTGAAATCTGTTCCACACAACACACAGCATTTCAACGGGGTCCGCTCATTGGCTCGAAGGTCCGTTGGTCAGACCAGGTTAACATTCATCAGGTTACCATTGACCAGCGTCTGCAGGTTAACATTTCACCCGGTTAGCATTCAATAGCGTTAGTTTTACTGAGGTTAGGGTTATGGTTAAGGTTAGGTT
This sequence comes from Nannobrachium achirus, assembly GCF_963921795.1. Lineage (NCBI taxonomy): Eukaryota > Metazoa > Chordata > Actinopteri > Myctophiformes > Myctophidae > Nannobrachium > Nannobrachium achirus. Next base: position 22,963,330 of record NC_137831.1, on the reverse strand, counting down.
AAGGTGGTCGGCATACCGGCCCGTCGGCATATTGACGTGGGTAAACATTGTGCATCTATTTTTGAGTAGCCAAAGTAAAGTGACACAGATGCTTTCCCGGTCTTAATGGCTTAATGTCCTTCATTACTGTCACAGACATATGCAGAATCCTGCTGACTGTCTCCTGTCCAAGAGCATCATTACTTTTCAGGCAGAAACCATTTATCTCTGTATTTCATCTATTTATGCTCTTTCATAAATTACAGTCCTACTTCAGCGTGTGACAGTGTCATGCGTACACACACAGCATATCTACAAGCATAGGCGCATATTATTCTGCGTGCCATTGGGTGCTAAAGCTGACTCGAGACACGGTGCATGCTGCTATTTGTGCATCATAGATTGCTAAAAATGAAATAAAATGGAAAACAATGGGGAAAAAAAGTATTACAACCATGACAACGCTATTGCTACAGTAATTACAAATTATCAGACCAGGGAAAAAACCCAGCCTCAGCACTGACAGGCTGAGGGAAAAAAATACCCAAAAATAATAAGAGTGATAACCCAGGTGCAGAGGCACACTAAAAATAATAGTCCAATTCCAGAAATGAACAAAAGTTTTAATCACAAAATCACAAAAGATCACGGGTTGACAAGAACTTGTTTTTCAACACTCAAAAAGGTTTCAAGGCAAATAGTCCAATACTTTCATAAATGGCATGGGGAAAACAGGCACCAAACAGTGTTCACAACTCAAAGACTATGCACTGAACTGAGGAGAAGGCAGGGTTTAAATACTCAGGCAATCAAGAATGAGCCACAGGTGAGGTGGGAAACAAGGTGGTGTGGCGGGAAACAAGGTGGTGTGGCTGGCAAAAACAAATACCAGTACATAACAGGAAGAATGTCCAGAAACCCTCAAAAAACCCCGAACCATGACACAAATAGCCTATTATAGTGAATAACATACAGGTGCATCATGCAGTAAAAACTATTAGTTTTTCACTTTTTCACTAAGAGGAAGGTGTTGCTCCTCTGAGTTGAGCAGGTGATGAAGGTATTGGCTATGACATCCAGGTCCATCTTCCATGCCACAAGCTCGTGGCAGTTTAACAGAGCAAGGTGATTGAGTCTTCCTTGCCCCATCGTGGATCGCAAATAGGTTTTCAGTCTCGCAGGCCTGAAAATGACCTTTCTGAGCTGAATGATGTCACAGGGATAGTCAGTGCTTGTTTCACCGGTCTTGTGAGCTCTGTGCAAACAGCTCTGTTGCTGCCTCCCTGCTCACCTTTCAAAAAGTCGACTACATCATTGAAAGTAGACAGGCAAAGTCCTTCTCTCCTTGCCATGTCCATGCACACGTCATGATGCAGTGTCAGCCTGACTTCATCAAAGTCGTTTCCATAGAACTGCACTATGCGTTTGCAATCGCAGTTTCCGACCACCAACTCCACAACATCTTTCGTGTGTGTGAATAGAGAGTTTTGCAGCACCATCGTAAAATTGTCCTCTGCACTTACTTACTGGCAGTGCCAGCCTTATCAAGACGTCATTCAACAGCTGCAACAGTGTCTCTGCTGTCGTGTTTGATGTCTTGTACAATCCAACAAAATGTTCATCTGTTTCCAGCTTGTCATTCACAAAAGCAATACAGACAGACACTTGCTCCCTGACTGTAATGTCAGCTGTCTCGTCGATCATCACAGAGAAACACTCAGCAGACTGTATTTCCTATACGTGTTCTCAGCAAATCATGAGCCATAATTTCTATCATTTCGTTAAGGATGCCATTTATTCTCCTTGCGATCTAGCCATGCTTGCAGGTCTGGCTCAGCTTCTTCACCACGCATTTGTAGCATTCGGATCAAATTTGACTCGGCATCTGTTTTTCCTCTAATAGCCAGTCCCTGGGTTGCCAGGTACCGAAGAGAGGTTGGAGGTAAATCAGCCATCTGCCTTTGTTTACCAGCAGACATGGTAGCGACAACATTTACACCAGCAGTAACATTAGCAACGAAAAGAGAGGAAACTCGATGCAGCTCACTTTCTTCTTCGGATCTGAATCTTTCGAGTGCTTTACTCCAGCCGGAAAATCCATCGTGTACAAATCCTTTCCAAGACTCCTGATCACGCATTAGCTTTTTTTTGGTTAAGACATACGTGATCCACTGGAACTTCTCTTTCCAGGATAGTTGATATGTAAGGTCTCGTGGTCCCTTGCTCTGCACATCTTCACATCGGCACAGCTGCTGCTCGTGGTCGGTATACAGAAGGGGCTTTTGTTGTGTCGGCTGTGCTGTCCACCTCGCCAGGGTCATATCGGGGTCGGGCGCTGCTGCTGCTTGTGCTGCTCACTGCAGCAGTGGCAGGTTCTGGTGCTTGGGTCTTGCTGGGCCTGGGAGCGAAGAAATGTAGCGTCTTTGCAGGCAGCCCGGCAGCAGGTCTTGGTTCTAGGGCTGGCGGGACCAGGCTGGTCTCAAATACATTGGATCCACTGGAACACTGCAGGTAATTATTTTCCCAATTCCTGAAAAGAAACAACCGTTGAACATGCAAAAGGTTTCCTCCCGACAGCGATGGTATTGAACCGCTGTGCTAAAATAAACTAGAGAAAGTCTTCCTTTCACAGGTCTGTCGGCGGCACACAGTCGGCGGGCCTGGCGGGGGGGGGGGGGGGTGGTGGGGGGCAGTGGAAGGTGCAAATTGGCTTCGAGAAGACTCCCCCGTCTCACCATTACCCGACCCTGATCTATCCCTAACGATGAACACATAGTAGCAGCAGGGGGCCTGACGGATGAGGAAGAACATGGAATTAATGGAAGAGAAGGTCTCGTCACAGCGGAATGTGACAGTCGGCCAGCAACCTTGAAACCTCAGGAGGGAGGGAGGGAGGGTGCCTGGGGGAACCTTTTACATGACGAGGGGAGGAAGAGGAGGGGGCGACGGGATGATCAGAGACACTCACTCAGTGGTGGGCATGTAACTAAGTAGGCTACATTTACTTGATTACTGCACTTACTTTTTAGAGTATCAGGTACCTCAGTAGGCTATTTGTGTTTCTCTGCTACAAGTAAATGACAAATATTGTACTTTTGACACCACTACATTTGTAGGAAGGGAAAAATGTGTCAAGTCATAAAGCCTTATAATATAGTGAAACCGGGTAGCTCAGTCGGTAGAGCTCTCGCCTTTGAACCGCAGGGTCATGGGTTCGATTCCGGGCACCGCCAACTCAGCGTATGAGTAGCACGGCTTGGCAAGCCGTGCGGCAAGTACTGGGAGCTGATGGTAGGTGTGGCGCTCCACCTCAGCAGTCCATCTCCCAGGGGTCTAGCGCATTGTAACGGGGACAGACTCCCGCGTGTTACTGGCTGATACCGACAATAAGCCACTCCCGACCTACTTGGGCTACAAGCTCACAATGCGTTGCGATGCCACAAGTTGTTAACTGATCTGCTGTTGTCGCTATAACGCCAGGGCTCCACTGCAGCTCGGACGTCGTGCTGGCGTAAAAGAATGAACCAGGTCGAATTTGGCAATGGAGCACCCTTCATTGATCAAAAAGGGAACATTCCCATGACGCCCGATGGCTGCTGTGGAGCCCTGCATGGTGTCTGGCAAATGTAGTATTTGCTTTCGAAAAAACGACGAAAGTATTTATACTTAGACTCAAGTCACTGGCGTTAAATCAAGTACTTTGTCCACCACCGTTTCCTGGGGGATCCTTTTCCACGGCGAGAGGAGGAGGAGGAGGAGGGGTGTCCGAAGACGAGAGGTTCCACGCGACGGGGACAAGGACATGCTACGTGGCTCCCGCTCCCCCCTCCGCGCAACTCTCTGCTATGAGGATGGTGTTGTGACGGATGGGGCGGAGAGAGGAGCCCCTGCTGTGGAGCAGCGTGCAGGAACATGGACAGGACATTCATTACAGCGCGTTGTTGGCCTACTGGAGGATGTGTGTGTGTGTGTGTGTGTGTGTGTGTGTGTGTGTGTGTGTGTGTGTGTGTGTGTGTGTGTGTGTGTGTGTGTGTGTGTGTGTGTGTGTGTGTGGAGCGTACGGGTGCTCTCTCTCTCGATCTCACAGACACATATCGTCACACTGTCGGGCAGAAACCTTGAATCTCCAGGTTTCAAATGGGTAGGTTTTTTTCTCGTAATGTAGAGCCCTGCTTCATCGTACAAGGCTGTCGCACAAAACTAGTGTTTTGGACATAAGAGCTTTTCCTGCCGACAGACGATAATATAGGGACACGTACAGCATACTATGGATGCATGCATACACGCACTCACATACGTGCACATGTTTGTACAATACACATACTGTACATACCGTATAGGTGCTTGTGCACGCTACATCAACGTGCAGAGACACAAACAGCCCAGCACACAACCGCAGACACATCAAGCACGCGTGTATGGAAGCACGCACCCCCCCCCCCCCCCCCCCCCCCACACACACACACACACACACACACACACACAGGGACGTGCTGGCCATTGGGAAAAGTGGGACAACTCACGAACGGCCGGTTCATTCCCGGACGGTCCAGGCTGGCCATTAGGAAAAAAATATAAATAAAACCAACCAAACGGCCAACAAAGTAAATCGTCACTGTCGGGCAAAAACCTTGTACCTCCAAGTTTCAAATTGATACATTTTTTCGCAAAGCAAAGCCCTGCTTCATCGTACAAGGCCGTTGCACAAAAGTAGTGAAAGCAGCAGATCTACAAGCACACAACGCCTCGTGGTGCGAGGCATTGTGTGCTTGTAGTTCGGCTGTTTTCACTAGTTTAAATAATTTTTAAAATGATAAATACAAAACAAACGGTTTTGGACATACAGGGTTTCCACCCCACAACAACGAAATATAACTCATGTAATTGGCCCACTGGCTTGTCACTTGTCATGATCTGAAATGGCAAATCTTTGAGTAGCAGCAGCGCTATAGAGAGAGATCTCTAAAGCACGCAATGAGGGCCTCTCCAACTCTTTTTCCGGGGCTGAATCAGGGGCCCAGCATGTCCCTGCAGACACACACACTACATTTTCCCTTCAGGATGGTTTTCGCTGGATGAAAGGTGCAGTCCAACACCTCCCCATCCACCACCACCACCCCCGCACGTCCCTCCTCGGGATGCATGCCCACCCCATCCGACCCCCCTCCATCCACACTTCTGTTCCTCTCTGCGAGTCGTGGAAACATCAAAAAGGAGGTTGAGCACAGTCTCTTCAGAGGGGCTCAGCAGCCTCAGCTCAGGGGTGTTGAACTGGAGGGTGACAGAGAGTGAGACAGAGGGAGAGAGGGAGAGAGAGAGGGGGGTGTGGGGGTGTAGCTGACACGGGTGTAAGCCTGGTGCCTCCCTTCAGCGAGAGAGGAGCGAAGGTTCCACTGATTGGTGCTAGGATGTTCTAAAGAAAGACGCTAGGTGCCAGGCTGACGCCTCTAGCAAAAAACTTACAAAGGGAGAAAAAAAAAGAAGGAAAAAAAAACCGAAGCGCTGATGGCTCGGCGCCTATGTGTGCGTGAGTGCATGTGCATGCACACATCTGTGTGTGTGTGTGCGTGCTTGCAGTTCTGTACGCACTTGCGCACGCGAGAAGACGGAAGCGAGGGGAGAGAGAGACAGAGAGAGATGGCTGCTGTCTGCTGGTGCAATGATTAAGTCATTTCTCTCATTCTCCTTTGAGTCGGCTTGCCTTTGATGTTGCATAAAGCACACACACAGATGCACGTATTTATCGCTACACTTGTGAGGACATCATCATTCTGGGATGGGGATTTTATGAATGAATATATTTTACCATTTGTTTGTCGCTCTTAACCATAGGCTAACCCTAAAGCTGAAAATAGCTGATCTACAAGCTCACAACACGGAGCAGCAGTGTGCAACTCCAGCATGCAAATATAAATAAATCAGGCATAACTCAAAACCCTACCTACCCTAACACCAACCTAAATCTTTTCCTCTTTTAAGCCTAACTCCCCAAATATCTTTTTTTAACCATAAAACAAGTGTTCTTGTGACCAGAATAATAGGCCTCACAATGTCTGTTTCTCAAATTTTGACCACACTTGTGGGGACGTGTCACGTGGCGTCCACAGAACCCCCCACAACAAAATGGTCATAAAAAACAAAGCTTGTTAAACTCGTTCTTGGCAGTCAATGAGTTCAATGTGAAGATGCGAGGAAGACGAATGGTGTGCTTCCATTTTGCTAAGAGATATATTGAATAGTTTAATTTATATGAATGTATTAGTGAATTGAATTTTCCCATTGTGTCAAACTGAGTTCCGGGCAGGACCCAAAAGCAGACTAGAAGGCAATAAAGTTCAACTCAAATGGTTTATTAAGCTATTGAATAACAGAACTCAAAATATCAAGCACATGCAAGAACTCAAGCAACATAGGTCTACGGACCAACAGGGAAACAATGCACACACAGGACTTAAATAGACAGGGGGGCTAACAACACACAGGTGAACTCAAAGACAAAATCAACACTAGGATTGGCTGAGGGACTAACAGGGTACAGGAGGAGAACATAACTAATCAAAGGGAGGTGAGACAAGGCAGGTAAACAGTACTACAGGGACTGACAGGAAGACACAGAACAATACTACAAGATACAGAGTGCCGAGGCAAACACAGTAACACAAAAAACCAAAACCAAACAGAACTGTAATAATAGACAAATACGGATTATACTGAAAGGCAGAAACAATTCTCAACAGTGTACAGAATATCTTGGTGCATAACATGGGAGAATGGTGAACACAACAGTCCAAAACCAATACTGACAGTTATCAGAAATATATCATTAAGGACCAAAACACAAAGTGGACAGTCAATGTCCCAGGTCCGCAGTGCAAATGTGACACATTGAGTTTTAAGGAGCAGAGGAATTGTCTCTCAACTTGCATTAGAGTGGATGAGAGGGGGGGAAGTGCAGGTAGTGTGTGCGTGCGTGTGCGACTGTGCCTGCATGCGTGTGTAGAGGTAGCGCAGACAACACGCTAGATAGATTTGTTATCAGGCGTTGGCATTTATATCATGCAATCACATTCAACAAAACACTGGCTTAGCTAATAGCTTTGTTGTTGAATCCTTTACTGTGGGTTAAAAGGATGATTTACTGTTATCTTATGTGCACCCGGCTCTTAAAAAATACACTTTCACCGACAGGATAGTGATGGACGGTGTTTGTTTTATCTGTGTCGAACTACTCCTGCACTTAGCTGTTGATGAAAGTTTACACATACACTAGAGTGGGTCTTCCAAAATAACTGTTTTAGGTTCACAAAAGCGGCATGTGACGATGACTGCATTCAAGACCTTTTATAATGTTGTTGCACCAGGGATGGAAGCTTATATTGTTCTATGATCTTACAATAAATGCGAGAAGTCTCTGTGAGTCTGTCTGTCTGTCTGTCTGTAAACCGCGTATCTCGAGAACCGTTCGTCCCACCGGCTTCAGATTCGGCACGCGCGTTCCCCGCCGCGGCGCAGAGTGCAGTGCCGGGCCTCGGCCCGACCCGATGCGCGGTTTTTCCGAACCGGCGCGAAACGTTCGGAATCTCCGTATGCGGAGATGATTGTTGACATCAGGCTGTTTCTGAGGAAACTGGCGCAAGCGCTGACTCATTGTGACATCACCTCATAAAAGGCTCTGACATCACGTACGCCACGTTAGTCAACAAACAATGCCATGTTTACGTATTTAATGTCATCAGTATGACGTGTTCTGATGTTCATATATGGGCTTAAATGGACACAGGCAAACATATGGCCTGTGTCCATATATGAAAACAGGTCTAATGGGGTTTGCATTAAAGGGGGAACCGGCACTGTGTCTGCAACACTGTCGGAGGCAAAGACAGATACAGAGATCTCCATAATGGGAATAAAGGGACACAGACAAACAGATACAGAGATCTCCATATATGGGCATAAAATGGATCCAGACAGATACAGATATCTCCATAAATGAGCATAAATGGACACAGGCAAACAGATGGTCAATACGGGTCCTACAGAAATCTCCATATATGGGCATGAAATGGACGCTTAGAGACAGATAACTCCATATATGGGCATAAATGGACACAGGCAAACAGATGGTCAAAACGGGTCCTACAAAGATCTCCATATATGGGCATAAAATGGACGTAGACAGACAGATATCTCCATATATGGGCATAAATGGACACACGCAAACAGATGGTCAAAACGGATCCTATGACAACAGGTATAATGGGGTTTGCATTAAAGGGCAGGGCATTCATTCCCTATTTAGATTGTTCCCGAGTTGGCCAGGACGCCGACTAGACGCTCGGGTGGCCGAGCTTCTAGTAATAATAATAACCAGTAAGACGCCTAAGGGAGACCCTTTAGGGCAAGGTTTTGATCTTTGAGGTGATGTCACACAATGTGATGTCACAATGTCAACAAAATCGAGGCATTACAGCAGAAGGAAGGAAGGACGTATGGACAAGATGTGCCGGTTTTCATAGTTAACTGCATATAGTAATAATAATAACTAGAAAAGATGCAATTGGAAATTGCAAGTGTGGTTGCATATTTATTGGCTGGATAGCCAGAACGTCACCACTCCCCCATAGAACTCAATAACTACACCAATCATAATCACTCTATATAATGGTGACGTCACCGAGAATGCTGCTTCCTGATTGGCTATGTTTTTTTTTTGTTATCAATTATTTTTATTTTCCATAACATGAAATTAGAGACATACATATGAATAGAACAAGAAAAAGTAAAACATTAATCAAAAGAAAAATGCAATTAACAGACAAACACAAACAATAGCAAAACAAGAAAAGGAAAAGAAAACCCACCCACCCCCTTTCCCCGGACCAACACGGAATGTACAATAGTGCATGCCTGTGCTAGGCTGTTACCACTATATAGTGATTTCTTGAATCATAGCCTTAAGCTTATCTGCAATGTCCGACCACATATTAATGTTTTCTTCTTTTGCTCCGTGTAACCTTGCTATCGACTGCTCTAAATATACTATATCTAGAAAGGTTAAGGCCCACTGGCGAAACGTTAACGTATGAGGAGGTTTCCACCGCGTAGCTACCATCTTCTTCGCCGCCGTTAATCCAGCAAAGAAGATGCGCTTGCGTATATTGTTTAGTTGCAACTGTGAGACGTCATTTAATAAAAATAAAGAAGGAGAAGATATGATATTAATACTAAAAATAGTCGAAAGTTTTGAGGCAACCATATTCCAGAATGACGACACATTTGGGCATTCCCAAACCATGTGAAGGAAGGTACCAATACTATTTGAGGCGCAGAGAGTGCAGTTGGGATTATTCAAAATCCTCATAGCACATAGTCTGCGGGGAGTTAAATAAGTCCGATGAACAAAATTTAAATGAATTTGTTGATGGTCTGGATTTCTAGAAGATAGCCTAATGTTAGACCACACTGTGTCCCAACAAAAGTCAGGGTCCAAATTTGGTACATCATTCCTCCAAACAGTATCAACAGATAGGGGCCCATAACTACAGTCTAATAAAAAACCATAGAGGGTGGAAACCAAACCTCTTGTTCTGTTACCATCACAGATAAACTCATGGAAGGGGTGCAATCTAAGGGGAGCTTGCCATGGGACCCCATAGGTCCTCATGGACGTTCTCAGTTGGAAGTAGAAAAAAAGGGTATTTCCAGGCAGATTGAAGATGTCACACAAATCTCGAAAAGGTCGTAAACCATTTCTATCAAATAAGTCCCCTAATGTACGAATCCCCTTAGCCCTCCACCTTGGAAAGCGAATGGGGCGATCCTCGATTAAAAGTCTTTGATTATTGAACACTGGGGAAAATAAGTTCCATTTACAATCAATCTTACACATCTTTTCAGCTGCTCTCCATACTGCCACTAAATGAGAAATGATAGGTCCAAAGCGAACTTTGCATTGATGTGTAGTTATGTTTGAATAGATAAGATCTCTCAATTCAACAGGCTGCACTAAACTCTCCTCAAGCTCTCTCCAAGAAACCTTATTTGCTGGGTTAAACCAATTTAAAAGGGGGCGGAGCGTGAAGGCCCAATAATAAAATTTAAAGTTGGGCAATGAAAGGCCGCCATCATCTCTAGCACGTTGTAATAGAGAAAGTTTAAGACGAGGGCGTTTCCCTTTCCACACAAACTTAGATATCGAAGAGTGAAGCTTATTCCAGTATTGCGGCGGTGGTGGCAAAGGGAGCATAGAGCTTACAAAGTTAACCCTAGGAAGAACATTCATCTTTATGATTGAAACTCGAGCTTGGAGAGAGTTGGGCAAAGATGACCATCTATCTAAATCAAGACAAATCTTATTTAGAGTGTCACCATAGTTGTTCTTAACAATAGCCTGAAGAGAGGGGAAAATATCTATGCCAAGATATTTGAATTGGCTTACTACTGGGATTATGGGCGGCAGGATAGCAGATCTCATCTGATCATTTAGAGGTAGAAGGGCTGACTTCGTCCAATTAATTTTGTAGCCGGAAATGGAACTGAACTGATCAAAGATTTGAAGGACGTGAGTAATTGACTGTGGTGCATTCTCAATGAACAGTAGAATATCGTCAGCATATAGGGAAATGCGATGCTGTGTGTTGTTAATCGAAACAGGAGTAATATCTGTAGACTGACGCACTGTCTGAGCCAAGGGTTCGAGTGAAAGTGCGAAAAGGAGAGGACTAAGGGGACAACCCTGCCTCGAAGATCTGCCAATCGTGAATAGCGGCGAACAGATCTTACCGGTTAGGACCATCGCTGACGGATTAGAATAAAGTACTTTAACAAAATGTATGAATGAAGCACCAAATCCCATTTTATCTAGTACAGCCCACAGGTAAGACCATTCCAGACGATCAAATGCCTTCAACGCATCGAGCGACAACACTGCGGCGGGGGTCCTCAGCTCCTTAGCCCTATCGATGATATGCAATAGTCGTCTAGCATTATCAGAGGCTAGTCTAGTTCCTATGAAACCTGTCTGATCACAGTGTACTAAGGTGGTCATAAAACCCTGCAAGCGACGCGCAAGCACCTTAGCAAAAACTTTTAGATCAGAATTCAAAAGTGAAAGCGGTCTATAGCTTGCGCAATCTGTGGGATCCTTGTTCTTCTTCAACAATAATGATATAATAGCTACATTCACATCCCTGGAGAAAGAGCCACTTTCAATTGCATATCGAAACATGTCTAGCATCAGCTGACCTAGATCTTCCCAAAAGATGGCATAAAGTTCAGGGGGTATCCCATCCAAACCAGGCGACTTGCCCCTACGCATTGCGAGCACAGCTTCCTGTAATTCCGCCAGATGGAGCGGTCTATCTAAGGCTTCCGCATCCGCCTCGCTAAGGGTTGGTAACTGTATGTTGGATAAAAAATTATTGCATACTGCATCATCGTGAATGACCTCGGAGGTGTAGAGCTCATCATAAAAAGCACGAAACGTGGCATTGACCTCTTTGGGTTCTGTAACCATGGCTCCCGTTGTTGATTTGACACTAACAATATCAGCAAAATGCTCATTGGATCTAAGACGTAAAGCCAGTAAGTGACTGGGTCTTGCACTATTAAAATAGTAGTTTTGCCTTGTGCGTTTCATTTGAAATTCTGAGCGGCGCTTGAGAATGGAGTTAATTTCTTTCTTAACTAGCTCCCTCTGAGTTGCTGTACTAACATCAAAGTTATTTTGGAGAGAATTATCCAAAGTAGAAAACCGAGATTCCAATTCCACCAGTTTGGCTGACCTTAATTTTCTCTGAGTGGACGCATAGAGGGTTGTATTACTCCTGATAAAGCCTTTAATTGCATCCCAAAGAATTCTGGGATCCTCAACTGAGCCTGTATTGATATTTATAAATTCACGCAAACCAGTTTGAAACTGAGCTACAAATGCCGCATCGCGCAGCAGTGTGGTGTTAAACCGCCATCTAGGAGCTCTATCTATAACCTGTTTCAGTGAAGCAACACACAGCACCGCCTTGTGATCCGAGAGTGACATTGGGAGCAACTCTACCTTGGCAATTTTATGAAACAAGCTAACAGGGGCAAAAACGTAATCGATCCTAGAGAATGAAGCATGCCTACCCGACAGAAAAGAAAAATCTCTAACCGTTGGGTTCATTAAACGCCAGATGTCGAGTAAGCCAGTTGAGTTTGCCCAAGCACGTAGTTCTGCAGACGCTAGTGCTTGTTCTCTGCTTTCTACCCCAGTGGATCTATCTAGGTTATGTTGCCATGTTGCATTGAAGTCAGCACCAACAATGATTTTGAAATCCGTCAGTTCCAATAAGGTTTTAGTTAGTAATTTGTAAAACTCTTTGTCTAAAACATTTGGAGCATACACAGAGACTAGTGCTAGCATTTTACCCTCCAAGCGGATTTTAGCAACAGCTATCCTCCCGTCACTGTCAGACCAATCACCCAAAAAATCCAACCTAAGGTTACGTCTAGCCAATATGGCTACTCCCTTGGTTTTGGAAGAAGCAGCTGAAAAGGCTAAAACACGATAATGTTTATTAGCCAATCGGTTGGAATGCTCTTTTAAAAGATGAGACTCCTGTATAAATGCAAAGTCAATTGATTTAGATCGCAAAACCCCCAAAATGCTGGTTCGCTTATGCGGTATATTCGCTCCCCTTACATTGAAACTTAGAAATTTATATTCTGTCATAATTGTGGTTCAAACCATACGCACAGCAAGCACAGTAGAACATTTTAGAATTTCCTAGTTGGTCCCTCACAACAAACCTTCCCAACAGAAAAACAAAACAACCCCAAAAGGAACAGAAAGGAAAAAGCAACATCAAACGAACATAAAAAAACACATAACATTGAAGCTTGAGGGGGAAAACCCCATTAGCATCAGAGTGCACAAAAACAGTTCCCCACCCCATCAACCTATTAGTCAACCTTCATTTCACTCTGTCAGAGAGTGCAAACAAGTAACTGCCCAAAAGTAACCATACATTGCCCTCTGGTGGTTATGTAAATATATAACAGATCACCAAAGTAAAAACAACAACAACAAAAAAGTGCCTTCTTGTGGCTGAATAGCTCTCAAACATTCCATCAGCTCAAATTATGATCAATCTCCCCACTTCATATCACTTAAATAAATGAAAATGGTATGTTAACATTTCTAGTAAAGAAGGGGGAGAGAAAAAAGAAAAGAATAAAGGGAAAAAAAAAATTGAGGGGACTATAACAACTGTAATAATAATAATCAGTCCAGCATTAGGCCCACTTAGAATGTGATAAAGCCCTATAAGCCACGTTAATGCAAATAACCAAACACTTGTGACAGATAAGTGGAAATAAGGCTGTCACCACGACAAGGCACTAATATAATATTAATAATAAAAATAAATAAAAAAGGAAATCAGTGTATATGATATAAAAAATATATGCACTTACATATGTAGTTAGAAATAGAAATTAAAAGCACATCCGGGGGGCCATATGCAGCAAAGCACACACAGTGTTAATGCATACTGCGCCACATACAGCCCCCCCATGCATCCATGCATACAAACCACAATTACTAATTAGAAGGGGGAAAAAAAGGAAAGAAAAGAAAAGTCTGTATACATAAGTATTTACATAAAACACAGTTATGTATGATCAGGAAACCATATACAACACAGCACACATAATGCATACTGCGCCATATACAGCTCCCTGTACATGCCCAAAAGGCCAGTGCAAACTTAGATAAATGTCAATCATATTAGCTATGTTGACCGTAATATCTTTTTGCTGCTTCCAGATTGGCTATTTACGCAATGTTTGTGTTTCTGTCTAGAACAATAGTCTGGTTTCCCTACTGTTTATATTACTCGTAATATACTGTAAATGGTAGCATTACCACAAAGTTCTGCATGGTTCAATGGAACTTTTCTTGTACTAGAAGTAATACTAGTAGCCAATTCTAACATAGGATACAATATATAGTGCTTAATTTGTTAATCAATTGGTGGATTCTTTCTTCAGATATTACTCTGACTAGATGAAATTCTTCGTGCCATTCCCATTGACCATATTCACATGCATGGCGTATGAAAAGCATAATGGTCACCATGTGAATATGGTCAATTGTTTGGGGTTGGAAAGCCCGCCGTGAAGAAGGAAGGGGATTTTCTTTTTTTATACCCATTTCATCCTGCGAGGGAAATTCCTTTATTTTTTATTTTTTAAGATTTGTTTTTTGGGCTTTTTGCCTTTATTGGATAGGACAGGCATTGATGCCGAAATGGCAATGCCTATATGGTATGCGCCTGGTCCACTAGGCCACCAGGCGCCCCGGAAATTCAGTTTTATCTTCTTTACCCAGGTGAGTGCTTCCCACAGAGGAGTCGTGGAGGGGACACAAGTGTCTTGCTCAGGGACACTTCGACACATTGCTGAGGGCTGAAATCGTACCGGGACCTCCGGAGTCCCAGGTGGGCTCTCTAACCATTCAGCTATGGCCACCCCATTAGGTGAAAGATGCTTTTGGGGAGATGCAGTCAGTTAAACTAAGTTCTTGCAGATGATGATGAAGATGATGAGGAAGAGGAAGCCGGGGAAAGCCATGCAAATTCCCAGAGCCACCAATTCCCGGATCAGCGTTCTGCTAATCCTGCTGCTACGCTCCGCCTCCAGCTGGTCCCCCGACTGGTTTGCATTGCGGGCAAAGGAATCGATGAAGGCAGGTGGGGGACGCCTCACATATATAGGCACCACGGTGGCTCCTGGCTGGGGTGGGTACTGCTGTCCTGCAGGTGCATGGTATGGTGGAGGTGCACCTCCATACTGTGGTTGAGTTCCATGGCTGTTTGGTTGTGGGTTGTTAGATGAAACCACCACTGTTACAAATGATTATATTAATTTTTGTGTCCAGTTGGTTGTCCCCACAAGGGAGATAAAAATCTACCCAAATGATAAATCTTATGTGACCAAAGACATTAAAGGATTGATAAATGAAAGGAAAACAGCCTTCACAAACAAAGATTTTGTGGCAATGAAATTAGCTGATAAAAAAATTAAAATCAAAATGAGGCAAGCAAAATTGGCACATAGACAGCGTTTGGAGGATGCTTTTAATGCCAATAATCACAAAAAGGTGTGGGACACCATGAAATCCATGACAGGGATGTCATCCCCCACAAAACCTATTGTGGCAGATAATGAACTTAGCTTTGCCAATGACCTAAACACATTCTTTGCTAGATACGAATCATTGGACAACTCCTCAAAGTGCACTGAAATACTGAAGGCTGTAACACCTGCCCCCTCTGACCGAATTACTATCACGGAAGAGGATGTAAGGAAAGTGTTTCAGTGTACTAACACGAGGAAAGCTAATGGGCCGGACGAGTGCAGTGCTTTTCTCCTCAAAAATTTTGCATCTGAATTGGCTCCAGTGTGGCAACCAATATTTCAAACCTCTGTAGATACACACACAATTCCTCTGCCTTGGAAAACATCATACATAAAACCACTGCCCAAAATCCAATGTCCAAAAGAACATAAGGATTATAGACCCATAGCTCTCACTTCAGTGATTATGAAATCACTTGAAAGAATACTCTTGCACCATCTTGTTAGTATGACCAAAGACAAATTCGACCCCTGCCAGTTTGCATACAAGAAAGGTTGCGGTACAGAGGATGCGGTTGTCACACTGGTCCACTTAATTACAAAACACCTAGATAAGTCTAACATGAATCATGCAAGGGTGCTGTTCTTAGACTTTTCTTCAGCTTTCAACACAATACAGTCTGATATACTAGTGTCAAAGATGGTGCAGTTGGAACTGAATCCATACTTAATACACTGGTATGCTGCCTTTCTCACCAACAGGGTACAGAGGGTGAAAGTGAACGGAACCCTCTCCTCAGCAGTAACAACTAATGTTGGGGCCCCCCAAGGTTGTGTAAGCTCAGCTATACCTTTCACCCTTTATACTGACAGCTGTCGTACTGAGGAATGTCTGTCTGAAGGTCGTACTAAGGATCCAGACCAACACATTCTAAAGTACTCTGATGATACAGTTTTAATTTCACTCTTAGATAGTTCCAGTGATCCTGGACTGCACCAACTCAGAGTGAATAAGGTGGTTGAATGGAGTGATAACAACGCTCTCATCATTAACACAAAAAAGACAGAAGAGATTGTTTTTGGTGCACCACCAGATACACACAGATCTCCCATTACTATTCATGGTGAACAGATCAACCAGGTATGCTCGTATACGTACCTCGGAGTAGTAATAGACCATCTTTTGTCATGGAAAGATCAGATTGAATCTGTGTGTAAGAAAACAAAGCAAAGAATCTACTTCCTTCGCCGTTTAAGATCATTTGGTGCTAGTAGACAGATTCTTCTTATGTTTTTCACGTCTGTCATTATGAGTGTTCTCCAGTACTGTAGTACCACCTGGTATGGATGCTTGTCTGCAGCCCTAAAGTCACAACTGCTGCAACAACTGAACATTTGTTCAAAGATAGTTGGACAACCACTTCAGAGGCTATATACGAATACGTATGATAACAGCATTCTAAGGTTGGCAAGAAATATTACCTCTAATAGTAGCCATGTGTTGCATAGAGAATATAGATTGCTGCCTTCAGGAAGGAGATACGAAGTTCCAGCATACAAAAAGGTCAAACTGAAAAGGTCCTTTGTCCATCAGTCGACTTTAAGGCTTAATCAGGAGCTTGGCCATAGGTAGGCTTGGCGGTGGACACTGCTCTCGTCTATATTATCCTTATGTATGTAAACCAGTCTTGTCTTTTTTTGTTACATGTGTTAAATGTGTGTATATATGTTATGTGTCGCATACATGACCTGCTGTGTCGCAAGACAAATTTCAGTGTGAACTGACAATAAAGTACTATATCATATCATATCATACCCTTGTCCAGGTGGTGGGTACCCCTCCGGGCAGGGGGTACCCAGCGGCGGGTTCGTATGGTGGAGGGGCTGGATTTCTCATGGCAGTTTTCACACTCTTGCAATGGAAGTTGTTGAACTTGGACCGGTCGGGAGCTGGTAGGAGTCTGATTGGGATTTCGACCCTGCTAAGACAGTTATAAGCCATACTGGTGTCACTGATGATGTCACACTCTGACATCACTCTGACATCACTCTGACGTTACTATATAAGGAACTATTCTGGTGTGCGGAGTGATGCGTAGAGTGGTAAGTAAGAAAGAATTAATGTTAGTCGTTATTGTGAAGGGATACAAAACAATAGTTTGGCAACCACACTAATAACTAGAAAGATGCAATTGGAAATTGCAAGTGTGGTTGCATATTTATTGCCTGGATAGCCAGAACGTCATTCCCCCACAGAACTCACCTACACTAACTACACCAGTCAGAATCAGTGACATCACTGATGACATCACTGATGACATCACTGATGACATCACTGGACTCCTCACTAGCACCACTCCCCCATTGAACTCAACTACACTTAGAATCAATGACATCACTGATGACATCAGATTGTGTATCCAGGAAAGAACAATGGGCTAGAACAATAGTCTGGTTGCCCTACTGGCAAGTAAGACAAGGGTGAGAAGCGATCGAGGGCGAGAAGTGAGGTCGCGCCCATGCGTGCACGCATCCACCTGGGATCCAATCATTCTCTGTGACATTTTTCGGGCCGGGGATAGTAAATCAGAATGTTTCTCTGCGTAAATTGGGTTCAGTCCAAATATCCTCGGTTATGTTTCGGGACAGGTCTCATTTTCTGCTACCCTCCACCAAGCACTATAACCATAACTATATGAAGATATAGTTTTACAAATCGTTCTAAATCAAGTTGATGGTATAGGGTCCACAGTGTGGACTCCACACCACAACTAGGCCTATAACAAAGACAATGGTGAACGATAGTTAGTCATCACTATTGTCATAATGCTTGGTGTGAACGACTATACAGGGTTAAAAGTTCCCTGTATAATTGTACAATTATGAAGATAATGTCATAATTGTGACAGGACTACATAGAACAACCATTTTCAGGAAAGGAATGGACTGAGCTGCATTCTGGCCTAATTGTAAGTGAACTTTTCTTAGTGAGACCAGAGTATCCAGAGTTACAGTAGTCTCACAAAAGACAGGAAATCGATTTGCTTCTACACTGAAGGACTTTAGTTATTTTTCTCTCTTTATGTTTAACTCACTAACTGTTTCCACCCGGTTTCAACAATGAACACGGGGACACTGTCCTCCTCGGTCTATAGCTGAGCCAAGAGCGTTTAGAGACGGACTTGTCTAGTGTGTAGAGTAGAGTTACATTTAACTGTGAGAAAAGCAATGCATCACGCACCGCTGTAAGCAGCGCTGGAGAGTTTGCGGCGCCATTGTGCTCATAATGACTGTACAAGGCCACCAGGGAGATGCTGCAAAGCAGACAGCAGCGCACGCACACGCACAAACGCACACACACACATGCACGCACGCACGCACGCGCATGTTTGTTTTGCTATACTTGTGAGGCCATCAATTTTAGGAAGCTCTTTTTCAACCCCAATGCTAAAGCCAAATAATAGCCGATCTACCACTGAGTATAAGTCAAGCATACTGTATAGACCTAATAACCTCCAAATGCCTAGTCTTAACCATAACCATAACCCCAACCTCAATCTTTTTTCTTAATTGTAACTCCCCAAATATATTTTAACCATAGAACTAGGGCTGTCACGATTATGACATTTTACGCGAAGATTAATTGTCACACATAATTGCAATCAACGATTTAATTGTGTTTTTGTCGCTGAACTCTGGGGAATATGAATACAATTTACGTTTCTGTTTGGCTTTGAAGTTGCACAGGGCAGATATGACATATAACCTAAATGTACAAAGGAATGACTGGTATATTTAATAACTTTATTCTTTATATATTTATAGTGGAAATAGCTAATCTACAAGCTCTGTTGTTTGAAACTATATGAACATTTCTCAACATCAAAATGATTATGCAAAATAATAGCGATTAGACGACAATATCATAATTGTGACAGGACTACATAGAACAACCATTTTCATTGTGAGGAGGCCAGTAGTAATACAAACACAAACACAATTCACACACACACACACACGCACGCACGCACGCACGCACGCACGCACGCACACGCACACGCACACGCACACATTGCGGTCGTCTTCTTCACCTGGGCTCCGGTGAGAGAGATAATATGCCCTGTAGGAAGACGTGACGAGGAGACAGGAAAACACGAGTGGGTTTGTTTGTCTTCCTTTATCCCCGTGAGATGAAAAGCGCGCCGCTCCGTCTGATACGGCGCGTCGTGACGCCTGATGGCTCTCTCTCTCTCTCTACTGTCTGCACGTCGCAGACTGACGGACACGTGGCGGCAGAAACCTCGTATCTCCTTGTTTCAGCTTTTCTTTTTTTTTCTTTTTTTTTTCATTTAGACCTAAGGTCGGATTCTACGAATGCCTTCTAAAACAGTAGTTCTCACACTTCCCAAGAAAATTTAAAAATGGCAGATGTATGACCTCAGTTTCTGTGTTTTTATCTCTTTATTGCACAGTTGCCCCTTTTGTGGTATGCTACTGTATTGTTCTTATTGAACTTTTAAATCTGTAATTTTATGAACTTTTCCAATAAGGGAAGGATTCCAAATAGGCCTGATGGCTTCTTCCTTTCCTCGCACTGTATTTTGTTCCCATGTATATGTAATGTTACATGTTTTATCCACAAGTTTCCAACATCCCATCGTGCATTGCGCAGAAATTGGACGGAGCTTCCGGCGCCGCAGCCGAGTGTGATCTACAAGCTCACAACGGCTGCATCTGCGACGCGACGTGAGCTTGTATGTCTGCTGTTAACCGGAAGTGTGGTGCAGTGTGTTGCAAAACATTCTCCAGTAAATTCCTGTGGAAAGAGGTGGATATGATGTGCTAATAAACTAAACTAAACTAAACCTCGCAGCACAGCACTAGCTACCGTATTAGATCTGCTATTTTTGAGAAGCTAACGCATAAGATCTGACACAGATGCTTTCCCGGTTCATCCCTGTAAACTAACGCCCTACGTAGGCCTTTCTACCACTTTTTCGAGTCACGTGTTCAAATACTGGATTCTGATTGGCTAAATTCCGGAGGTTATGAGAGGACAACTGCCGCAAAGTTGTGTGCGGACTTGTCCGAGATCAATGCGCCTCAGTGTACATCCGGGGACTTCAGGAGGTAGTCGGAACACCTTTCCCCCAACCAACAAATGAAGGTCGCAGCGGTCCTATGTTTACTAACGTGCGTACTATCGTCGCCGATTTATTTGGATCCAATGCAATCCGCCAACTTTAAAGCCCCTTTTCTCTGAACCTATGCCTTTCTGGAAGCGAACAGCCTCTATTTACGGCCGGAACGGTGCTTTTAACTGACGTTAGCTTAGCTGTAAGCTAGACGCATGGATTAGTATGGAGTTGGCGCCATCTGTTGGTGAGTAGAAGATGTTGTTGGTGGAACTATCTGCTGTCTCGCGGAAGTTTTATAGGCAATAATGATTGTAACTTAAGATCCTTGCAAGTTACAACTATGTGTTTTCTTTCATGTATAAGGGAAAAAGTGGTAGAAAAGCTATTTACCACTCGGGGTCGGACATTATGCTCTGATAATGTCCTGTGTTAGGGTGTTATCGGACGAGGCGAAACACCCTAACACAGGACATTATCAGAGCATAATGTCCTCTCACTCGGGGTAAATTGCTTACATACATCACAAAACGGCGTCACAGGAAACGCAGCAAAAGAATAGCAGATCTACAAGCTCACAATACATGACATTTTTTAAATGAGAAAAGAGCTTTAGACTAAATAATAACTTCAATGGATCCGCTGAAACAAAAGTTATTTTTTTCTCTCCTTCCATTTCCTGAAAATGCAACTCTTTTTGGACAAACGAGGTTTCTTTCATCGACTCATTTCAATTCCAGGAAGCTGCCTTTCTATCCAAATTTGCCACTTGACAGTGATGGAGGATCGGTGCGCGGGCCCGTGTGCATGCTGTGCACATGCAGGGCAGGCAGAAACACACATGTGCACGCCGGCGGTGTGCGCACTCACAGACGCACGTACTGTACATCTAAGAGGGTTTTCAAACAGTATCAGGCTGTCTGATAGCGTTATTAGTACATAATGTGTATGTGTGCGTGCGTGCGTGCGTGCGTGCGTGCGTGCGTGCGTGCGTGCGTGCGTGTGTGTGCTTTCGTGCACTTGTGTGTGTGTGTTATATTTCTCTTGTTTTTCTTCCATCTTTGCTTCTCTCCTCTCCGCCTGTCTGAACAGGAAGAGCAGTGGAACAGGTTGAAGTGTATTCAGAGGAAGCAGACATCACACATTCTCTCTTCTAGCGTAAAGCCTTTGGAAGTACATCAGTGTGTGTAATACTGTGCTGGGTGTGTGAGGGTGGTGACGGTAGACAATGTAAAGAAGGAAAACTGCATATCTGTCTGGGAACAATGTGTTTTAGTTTTAGTTTTAGTTTTGGCTGAGGTTAATACGGAGATGTACATCTTAAGCTTTTGGAAGTACATCAGAGTTTATACTGTGCTTGGCTGTTGAGATGCTGTACTGTGGTGTGAATGTATAGCCCATAATCATTTTTCCCATTAATTTACACCCTGTTTAATTTTGTTTTCCTGTCAAGGTTTGTTTTTTTCCTCTGGACAATTGAAGGTGAAAGGTCAGGGGTTGTCACTGTGTTGTCTTTGTTAAACGTGGGCCTGTAAATCCTGACGCTGTTTGACACTGGAACAGAGATTAAGGACCATACAAATCAATGTGACCTGACTTGACTTATACCTGTGTGTACAATATGTCCACCATAGTCTAACTGTTCTATGTGTGTACATGTCCACCATAGTCTAACTGTTCTATGTGTGTACATGTCCACCATAGTCTAACTGTTCTATGTGTGTACATGTCCACCATAGTCTAACTGTTCCAGCCCGCAGTGCATTGAGACACTTACAGCAATGTGGTTGCATTATAGTATGAGCTCGCTGGCTGTGTGATGAAAGCTCCTATCTATGCCAGCTGCATATTTCAAAACATGTGGCAGGGTTTGGAAACTCCTCGTCATCATTGATAAAAGAAAGAAAGAAAGAAAAGAAAATAGCCTTATTTATTTTTTTATCTTGTGTGTGTGTGTGTGTGTGTGTGTGTGTGTGTGTGTGTGTGTGTGTGTGTGTGTGTGTGCGTGTGCGTGTGCGTGCATGTGTGTGAGAGTTTTTGTGCCTTTACTACAAATAAAGGACCAATTATTTTGTCTGCACATTGGAAATAAACCACTAGTTCTCAGCGTTGTAGTCCGGGCATTTCGGGCAGTATGTTGATGGAATTGTGCACTTTATGATAGAAGCATGAAATTTGACACACAGTTAGAACATGCCATATGGAACATTTTTGGCTATAGGGACATCGCAGATTTGTCTTGGGAAACTTGTGGGAGCCAATCAAAGTTGGGCTCTCATAGACTTTACAGTAAAATAATACAAAAAATAAATATGCTTTAAGTAGCATCATGTGAGGGGTCAAACTAGGGGTTTTTCATGATTCTGAATCCAATGCAAGCATTTGTTTTTCACAAAAAAAAAATCTTGGGCTAAAAACGGCCCCCATAAAACTATTGTTTAGTGTCATGAAAAAACCCTAGTTTGACCCCTCACATGCTACTTAAAGCATATTTATGATTTGTATTATTTTACTGTATAGTAAAGTCTATGAGAGCCCAACTTTGATTGGCTCCCACAAGTTTCCCAAGACAAATCTGCGATGGCCCTATAGCCAAAAATGTTCCATATGGCATGTTCTGTGGGCCAAATTTCATG
>NC_137831.1:22890463-22935463 GCF_963921795.1 Nannobrachium achirus | reverse complement strand
AAAAGCTGAGAAGTTTCAACATTAAAACTCAGTGTTGAATCCCCAACATTGATAAAACTAAACTACATGAATATGCATCAATATTAAAACTACATGAAGGTGCATAACAGCATCGGTCAGCAATAAATGTTTAAACATCCGAGGTTGCCAAAAACGGGAACGGCATCAGACAAAAGACCAAGTTTAGCATCGGCCGGCCTCTAATAAATACGTTATTGAATATTGAAAAATATTGTTTTGACAACGTGATCCCAAGCCTGCAACAAAATCCTTGTGTAGTCAGATGCAGTAATTGGATGTAATCAGTTTTCTCATCATGCATGCCCGCACTTTTTTCAATCTTTGTTAAGCACACCGCGCTGCATTTCTTGTCGGGAAATGTGATATATAAATGAAATATGATTGATTGAAATATGATTATGCTTTATGCGCCTTCAGTCACTACACAGAGGAAAGAGAATAAATTTCAATTATATCACTTTCACACCAGAGTCACTATTGCATGCCGTGCATTTTTTGTTGTTAATAAAAGATGGGACTTCTTTGAAAATTACATTTATACTGATCACGGAGCTTAACGCTGCTATCAAGAACAACACATCAACCGCCATTCTTCCTTGAATGAAAGGTTTGCTGATTGTGTCCGTCGTTTATGTTGTGCGAGATCTCCAGGTATGCAGTGGTAGACAGTAACTAAGTACATGCACTCAAGTGCCTGCATTTAAGTACGATTCGGAGGTACTCCGAGTATTTCCATTTTTCAATACTTTATATTTCTCACCACTACGTGGCATAACAATTATTAGAAAACTTTAGTTACTGGTTACTATGCGGTTTACCTTTACAGTTAATGGAACGTAGTATACCATACTTTCACTTACTATTTTTCAGTATCTCAATGAAAACTCTGTTTTACAGGGCTTCAAAGAAAAAAATACCATGCCTTTGGTTTCCACTTGCAATATCTTCACGACCCACCAGTGGGCTCCAGCCCACAGGTTGGGAACCGCGGCTCTACTCCGACAGAAAGGCCATGAGGTGTCTTTTCAACACCTCACCAAGCCGCCACTGAGGACGGGGGTTAATGACGGCGGCTTCAGCTGGCACAGACAAGGAAGCAGGTGGTGGCGCTTCTCACTTTCCTCAGCGCTGCATGATGCACGCACGCTTCCCCCCGCACGCCTGGGCTGGGCATAGGCGTCCATCACCGCGTGCCTAATGTGAGCGGGAAGCTCGGCATAAGCACTGATAGCACCTTCTGTGGTTTCGCAGATGACACCGTGCTGTTGTGATCGTCGTTACGTATGTTGGTTGCGACTGTACTCCTTCAACTTTGCTGCCACATCACAAGTTTACATGTGTAAAAAGATTGGGTGCATATGCTCCCATCATTTGGCACAGAGAAGAATAGACAGTAGATAGAAAGAAAAACAAAGGAAAACTCTAAATATACCTTGACTGATTCCTTGGTTGAAAGGCACTGGAATGAGGCCGTTAAAATTGTAGCGGATTCACCTCTGTGAGCAGTGTTCGAATTCATGGGGGTATATTTTGTTTTTATAAATCAAACCCTGTCTGTGACAATCCAGTTAATCCAAGAATTTGTCCGAGAATTTAAACAACAGAACTTAAACAGAGTAGTAACAGAGCGGAGTTGATTTCCTACGTCTCACAACAACACATGAAACAACACTGCTACTCGTCCTCTGTGCTGGTTCACAACAAGTCTGACGATAACGCCTCTGTCAGCAAGAACCTGTTACATCAGAAAGAACCTATCAAAGGCTTTTGCTCGGCGTTCCAGTCCCCAGGTCCTTCGCGAATCTGCTGAAACAAAGGCAGACGAAGGCAAGCGGGTAATTGAGAACAGGTGAGACTCGCGGCCTGACAGCCCCCCCACCCCGGCCCCCGCTTTCCTCTCTGTGCCACCACACCAACCCTCCTCCCCGCCCCCTCACACCGACTCGCTACAAAGCCATAACGTTAAAAGGCAACTCGGCGCGGCGTATGCTAATGTGGCTCGGCCCCCGTGCGAAAACAAGGTAGATGGCACACACATGAAGCAGAGAAAATCATGCGCCACATTTGCCCTCATCCGCCGGGCCCTGGCTCCCATTGTGCCGAGCTTATGGTAGCGAGCGATCCATAAGTGCTTAGCGGCTAAGGAAATTAGCCGCCCCAGCGGCCGTAGAATGGAGAAATCATTCGAGGGGGTTTGGGTATGCATCCATGCGCCTATGTAATTGCGTATCTAACAAGTTTGCGTGTGCAGTAGATGGGGTACCCCCTCCTCCTCCGCCCTCCTCCGCACAAGTCAGCCATCCCCACAGCCCCGTAGCAGCTGAGAGCTACCTATAGCAGAGTGCTTGCACGGGCCAGGCGGGCAGGCAGGCAGGCAGGCAGGCGCGTGCCGCAACGAACCTCATTACCGCACGATTATGCTAAATCAGCAGAGAAGGAGGTATACGGAATCAAAGCTTCCACGGAGAAGAAGACGGGTTGAGTTGTACTGTAAAGTGTCCCTGCTGTACCCATGCACTGGACGGATGACAGAGGAAAAGATTAGAAATCTCACACCCAGAGTGTATGGAAAGATCAAACCACCCCCCACCCACACACACACACACACACACACACACACACACACACACACACACACACACACACACACACACACACACACACACACACACACACACTCACTCGTTTGCTCGCCTCCCTTTTCAGGCGTCAAAGTGAATTTCTGCGACGGGGCAGATGTCATACTCAATATTGGGGCGGTCAGATCCCATCCTTGAAATGTGTGTGTGTGTGTGTGTGTGTGTGTGTGTGTGTGTGTGTGTGTGTGTGTGTGTGTGTGTGTGTGTGTGTGTGTGTGTGTGTGTGTGTGTGTGTGTGTGTGTGTGTGTGTGTGTGTGTGTGTGTGTGTGTGTGTGTGTGTGTGGGTGGGTGGGTGGGTGGGTGGGTGCGTGCGTGCGTGCGTGCGCACACGCGTGTTCGGAGGGGTTGGGCAAGCTCAAGAGACGAGAAGGGAGATGCTTGCCTATGATAGCCATAAAGAATGGTGGAAGGAGGGCTGAAAGCTCATCATTTATATTCAAGGACAGCCGCAGTCAAAGAGTGGGTGTAAAATCGATGCAGAAGCACCTCTCCTTCTCATACCTTACTTTTTGTGCAGTGGTGGAAAGTATAACTGAAGTACTTTTTTTCTGGAGTATTTCCATTCTTTGATACTTTGCAGTGCTTCTACTCCACTATATCTCAGAGGTGACTGTTGTACTTCTCCAGGACAATTATTTGACAGCAGGCACGTGTACACATAGACATCAAAGGGGGCTTGAGCCCCTGCCTCTTTTATCCGTCTGTAAAAAGTGCCCTCTCCAGACCATGAATGCATTTTTTACGAGGGTGAAAGAAATGCAAATGCCCCTCTTTCCATGTTATACCTGAAGGCAGCATTCAAGAGAATTGCCTGGCTCAAACTCTCCTGAACTTGAATGCAGCATCTTATGTTGAAAGAATTGCCCTTTCTGTACATAGAAATCCATGCCGTACGCCACATCTCCAGTATTGACTTGATTATGCTTAGTTCAGTGTGGTAAGCCATGAAAATAGCCGACCTCCAAGGTTACAACGCGTCACAACGTCTCGCAGTGCGCCACGTTGTGAGCTCGGAGGTCTGCTATTTTTTGATATTTTCACCAAAAGGCCCTTTTAGAAATGTCAGCCCCTGCCTCTCTAACATTCTCCGCATGTCCCTGTTTGACAGCTTTAGTTAGTTTTTTTTATAGCTTGTTAGTTAGAGTAGTTGTACTGTTAAAAAAAAGCATACTTTTACTGTACACAAGTAAATTCTTCTTTTACAAGAGTAAAGAATCTCAGTACTTCTTCCTCCACTGCTTTTGTGTCTGCTGTAAAAAGATGGCTGCATGTTCCTCGACCGCAATGGCGCCTCAGATCATGTTTTGAATACTTATTGAAAAAAGTGGAATTTTAAGCCGCAGAGGCATACACGGGCAGGTGCACACACACACACACACACACACACGCACGCACGCACGCACGCACGCACGCACGCACGCACGCACGCGCGCGCGCGCTCGCGCACGCGCTCACACACATGCACGTGCGCTCACACACATACATCGACACGTGCACCTACAGACATACTACAGTAGACTCGCATCTGTGGGCAGACGTAAGCATTGCACACACATGCACAAGTGTACAATCCATCGAGCACACACACACACACACACACACACACACCACAAAAGCACATAGCGGGTAGCAGTGCGATAACCAGGCCATATGCTACGACGACCAGAGGGGATGGAGAGATGGAAGGAAGGAAGGAAGGATATGTGTGCTCACTCGCATGTGGGTATATGTGTGTGCGTGAGAGTGTGTGTGTTTGCATACTAATATAATAATGTCCCCACACGTATACCATGGAAAAGATTTAGGATGGGGTAGGGTTAAAAATGCCCCCCCCCCACCCCTGCCAAAAAAAAAACAACCAAAAATATGGTATTGTAAAACGACATTACTAAAATTACCGCCCTCAACTTTTCATGTCCTCAGGAGTATAGCAATGTGTGCGCGTGCGAGCGTGTGCATGCTGCGCGCGTGAGTGGAGCGTGTAAATAGTAAGAGAAGCGGTCACGCCTGGCTGGCCTCCTCTCTCCATGTAGCGCTACTATCTCTGCAGCCACACTGACCCCTCAACATGACTCCATGTTTATCAGCTCTGTGCTTGGTCTGCAGCGGCTTGTCCCCGTGGCGCTGCCGCGCGGCTAGCGCTAGCGCCGCGGCGCAGCCAAACATAAAGCACACATATGTTGAGTCACAGAAGCGGCACTATCAGCCGTCAACACCGGCCTGCCAGGCTCATATTCATCAAACGGCTGAAGGTGAGATTTAGATTAACGCGCGGTGGATTGGTTCCTTCCTTTCCGCGGGCCGTATAGATATAGGCAGCGCATATGTGCAAGGATGTACGCACGTGAGCGTGGTTCGCGAGCACACACACACACACACACACACACACACACACACACACACACACACACACACACACACACACACACACACAGGGGCGTCACAAGGGGGGGGGGGGATTGAGTTACCAGGGCCCAAGGTGGAGGGGCCTTAATTATTTTATAGCGATTTAGCTATTGAAAAATAGCAGATCTACAAGCTCACGGTGCCGCGCTGCGAGCTTGTAGATGTGCTATTTTTGAAAAGTTCACAACTTTTCAAAAAATGTCTGCAAATCTTTGAATATACAGTATGTATTTTTTAAGCCAACATTTGTAACTCAAATGTTGCTTCTGGGGGGGGGGGGGGGGGGGGGTCCCTGGAACTAAATATTTTGAGATGGGGGTCCGTGGCCAAATACACATGAAATTAATGTTTTTTTCAAAAAACCTTAGAAGGATTTGAAATATTCAAAGATTTTCAAGATTTTTCAAAAATAGGGGCCCCACAGTGAATCCTTACAAGTACCCAGGGCCCAGAATTTGGTGCGACACCCCTGCACACACACCTTTGTGAATGCGAACACAATACTCACATGAGACAGGCACACATTCACATTCACATGCACAGGCACACATTCACATTACACACACGAAATTGCAGATGCAAACACGCACAGTTAAAAGCTCACTGAAGTATATACCCTATAATTATTTGTAGCTAAAGTGGTCATTTATATACATTTCCTCCGCCTACAGCCATTGGCTGAGAAATACACATACACTCACGCACAATCTCTCACACACACACGCACGCACGCACGCACGCACACACACACACTTGCACGCACACACACTTATCGAATCCAAAAGGGGCCTTATCCCCTTAATCCAAATTTACATACACTACTTCCGTTTTGTATTGCAACAAAGGCATTAGCACCCCCACCCAACCCCATGCAAATAAGCTCCACGTTGGACTCATTGTCCACCCTCCCCTCATTGGAGCTTTGTGTCAGAGCATTATCTGCTGCCAAGCCAATTTGGACCCATGAAGAATTCACTAAAAGTCATCATACAGCCTGTAAAGATATGAATGATGCTATCATTGCCTTTTTGCATAGTTATGTTATTTTAGCTACATTTTAAATGGTCACATTTTGGCAGCAGATTTTAGCAGTTAATTCAATGGATTTTTTTCTGTAACATTTTCTTACCCCAAAAGTCTATTGAGTTCAATGGAAGAGTGGTGGAGCTTGAGGATTGGTTAAGCTCAAATAATCATATTTGAACTGGGGACCCCCCGCCCTGGTGAGCACTAAGAGTTGAGGCATTACATTTTCGAGCCGTTGAGACTTGTGAGCATGTAGATCAGCTATTTTCACAATTTCTGCCTCTAATATTTGACAATTTGGCCAATGTTTAATCAAAGTCATTTTAGATGTATTAAAAAGTCCTTAAATTGTCACTTTAGAAATGTGCATATAGCCTCTATACACTTAAACCTTATGTTGGTTTGTTTACGGTTGAGAGAGAAAACAATGTTGCACATTAAGTTAATGATCTGGGGACCCCCAAATTCATTTGGGGACCCCGAAACACAGGTTGACTACAACCCTTGACTATGAGTGCCAAGCAGGGAGGCATTGGGTACCATTAGTCTTTGGTATGACTCGACTGGGGATTGAAACCCGACCTCCTAATATCAGGCCGGGCACTCTAACCACAAGGCCGCTGAGCTGGTTTATCCATTTTATCCACACAGAACGGGAATAGGCTATTATGCGATGATATAAAGCTACATCATTATTATCATTTTTACTGTGAATAGAAGCATCAACCTGTATGAATGAATCATTACCAAATGGAAAGTTTGATGTACAATGTTCACAACACATTTTTTTTTATCATATATTTCCAGAAGGTGGCGTACGTGTTTCCTGTTCACATAATGAAGAAAGGTGTAATGTGTTTCCTCAAGTCTGCTGGCGAGCCAATCAAATGATCAAGCTATGGTAAAAACTGAACCTGAACAGGAAACGTATATGCTACACTCTGGAATCCTGGGCCTACAATTACACGCCAGATTTTGTGAGAGAAATAAGCAACCAGGTCTAGGAAAACAAGTCCAAACAAAGTGACATGTACCGGTAGGCCACTACCTTTGTGCTCGAAATGATTCAACACCCTCTGAAAATTAGGTTTATTAGTATAGCCACTGTACCTTTGACTTAGAACTTGTGAACTATTCTCAAAACCGTACTTTTTAGAACATTCAGTGTCTTGTTTTATATTCTTTTCCTTTTTTGTACAAAGCAATAATCTCTTCTCTGAACCTTTCTGACCATTCCTTAGACTTAGCCATGTTTCTAACTATTTTTGTTCTTGTGTGATTTATTTATTCCATTCAGTTGGCAGTTTGTGAATTTAGCCAATAGACCCGATTTGCAGAGGGGTGTTGGATCATTTTGAGCACAATGGTATATGAGCACTTTAAACCCATAAGGTCTAATGTTTATGTGGATATTTTTTTAATGTTTTTGGCTCTCTCTGGGGCACAAAACATTTATTCAGATGGGGGGTTATGGACAAATGCATATCAATTTGGGGGTCCATGGCATGAAAATATTTGACTTTAAACCACTGGGTCAAACGACAATAAAAAGAATAGGAAGCAAGCCCAAATAAGCAACTACACTTTAGAAACATGCACAGAAAACTGCAACCCGCAACTACCACCAATATTTACACGCAACTATACAGAAAAAAAAAAAAAGCCCAAAGTGGCTTATAATACGCTGGCATGGCAACACTGCAGAGCCTATTGTTTAACACACTGGTTCTCAACCTTTTCAGGCCGCGACCCCCAAAATAATCATATTTTAACTGGGGACCCCCCACCCTGCACAAGCACTTGGAATTGAAGGAGTTGGCATTACATTTAGTTTGACTCGATCTATTCCATTGTGAAAATAGCAGATCTACATGCTCACAACGCCTCGCAACAAATTTCTGCCTCTAATATTTGAAAATTTGACCAATGTTTGACCGGAGGTACTACAAAGGTCTTTAAAGTCCTTAAATTGTCACTCTAGAAATGTGCAGATACCCTGTACACACTTACCGTATACTGTATGTTGAACCACTGGTTTAACAGAAGAAAAGTTCGAGCGATAAATTAAGCACCTCGTTGTGTCTGCTCACAACTCCAACAGCGCCGCCACCTGCTGTGCATTGTTGCTTTAAAGCACAGCAAGGTGCTCACTATCACTACTTAACAAATGCATGGATCTTGGCGGCATGAATAATTTGGAGTCCCTAGCTCGGGACGCTCACGCACGCGCGTGTGTGTTTCAGTATGTGTGTGTGTGTGTGTGTTGGAGTGTGTGTGCATGTGTGTGTGTTGGAGGGGGTGAATGGGGGGGTGGGGGTGTTGCTGAATCAATAGCCATAAGGAGTCTGTCTCCCATTCGCTTTAAGATCTACAGCCAAAGGACCCAGTCATCAAAAGTTAATGAGCTATTTAGATCACGCTGTTTCCTCTGCTCTCTGCTGAGCAAAGATGGCTGGATTGGGAAAGAGAGCATCTCTCTGTGCGTGTGCGTGCACACATTTGTGTGTGTGTGTGTGTGTGTGTGTGTGTGTGTGTGTGTGTGTGTGTGTGTGTGTGTGTGTGTGTGTGTGTGTGTGTGTGTGTGTCCATGTACTTTCTGTATATGTACGTGTCCATGTACTTTCTGTCTGTGTGTGTGTGTGTGTGTGTGTGTGTGTGTGTGTGTGTGTGTGTGTGTGTGTGTGTGTGTGTGTGTGTGTGTGTGTGTGTGTGTGTGTGTGTGTGTGTGTGTGTGTGTGTGTGTGTGTGTGCCTCCCATAGGGACGTGCAGAAGGAGAATGGCGGCTGAACAGAACAAAGCATATGAAAGCATTTATCATGCACACGTTGTTTATTGTGCTTGATTTGGGTCACAACCACCCTCCAGTTCATGAAACACACACACACACACACACACACACACATACACACACACACACACACACACACACACCGAAATCACTGCGGAATATCCTTATCGCTAGAGTCTATGATTTTGACGAAAACTGTCTCGGACTTCTTTTGTAAACAACAGTGTTTTTCCGCTGAGTGTAACCACAGGCATACGGGGTCAAGCGCCGGAGGAAATCCTTCATTTAATTCAAGCTGAGAAGGAAATCTAAGCATTAGGCAATTCCCCTCGCTGCTGTTTGTTTGTGTATATACGGGAGAAAAATGGACGTAGAGCTGTGTGAAAGCATGTATCGAAAGGGTGATATTTTGCACGAATATCAGAATATTGATTTATTGTCTATAATATCATGCAGCCCTGCCCTTGGCCTTTACCCATATCCCTGGAGACCTTCAACGGGGAGGTGCGGCTTTTCTCAAGTCTAGTTTCTCCTGTTTTCACGTTATGTTTTAGGCGTTCATACCTGCACTGTGCTCTGCTCCAAAGCAAGTTATTATGGGCATGCATTTTTCATTAGTTGTTTATTTCATTTTGACTAGGACGAGAGTTAAAACGTTGAGAAAAATTGTGAAAATAGCTGAGCTATCGGCTATATTTATTAAAGAAAATTAGGCTTACAGCAGTGCTGTGTTCTACCTGTCACGCGGGTATACGCCGTATGCTGTGAAGATTTTTTTTTTTAAAAGAGTATGCCCTTGTGAACCTTTCAAAGTAGCGTATCTGATAGGCATTATGCACTGGCTTATGCGCTAGCCACACGAATAGCCGTGGATCATAGATTATAGTATGCCTTCAAAAAAAGTCTAGAACACACCACTGGCTTACAGTATGAAGTTTTGACAAAGACTAAAATGGGCATTTTCTCTATGAGTTTTGTAAACACATAGGCCTATAATTTAATAATATTTGATTAAAAAAAAACTTTAGTTTTTGTCATTATTAATTATAATAAACATGGTACCTACAATAACAACTGTTAGTTAGCAGTTTAAGTAAGTAGTAAGTTAGCCATGAGGCCCATAAGTCAGGAGCTTATCTCCTGTTTCTGTAGCGTGAGGCAGCTTGATGTACAAGTACAGCCCCTGCACATGACGCTAGTATGTTGCAGTGACTTAGTCCCAGTCCAACCCTTGATGCTGAGTACCAAGCAGGGAGGCACTGGATCCTTTGGTCTTTGGTATGACCCGGCCGGGTTCGAACACCGACCTCACAGTCTCAGGGCAGACACTCTAACCACAAGGCCACTGAGCTGGTTAGTTAGCAGTTAGTCAACGATAATAACCCCTACGCTTCATTTCCAAGCTAACCGACATAATAGACGTGCGGCACACATGGTGACACCTTCCCAGCGCTACCACAGAGTTTCTTGGTGACAGAGAGAATGAAGAGAAAAGGCAGTGGTGGCTTCTGTGTGTGTGCGTTTGTGCATGCGTGTGTGCATGTGTGTGTTTTGAGAAAAGTGGGACAGTTCATTATCAGTCCAGACTCTGCCTGGCCCGGCCCTGCAGTCTCAGCATGTCACACCGCCGCAGCCGAGAGTTACGGTGTCCCCTAAAAGCCCTGTACTTACTTACCTGGTGCTTAAAGCCTTATCTTATTACTACTGCCCCCTGCCTCTGCTTGCAGCTTCCTACCTAAACACACACGCACACACACGCACGCACGCACGCGCACACGCACGCACGCGCACACGCACACGCACACACGCGCACACGCACATGCATACACATGCACAAAAACACAAACAGGTCAATCACCCCCCCTTGGCCTGGTTCCTATATGCCTTGTTAATTGGATGGCACACAAATACGTATGGCATTGGTTGGTGATATGGCTACTATAGGCTACTGCCGCTGTTCTAAATCCCCCTCCTCCTCCTTCACCGGAGGGAGGGGGAGAGGGGGGAGAGGGGACTCCAGTTTGATGACAGAATGTGGGAGGGAGAAGCAGAGAGGGAGAGCATGCAGTGAGAGAGTGAGGGGGTATTGGGTGAACGAGGCAGGGCATCAATTGTTTTCCGGGATGTCAGATTTCCCCTCGGAGCAGGCAGGCATGGCAGTCTCATCTGGCGTGTTGTACACTGTATCACATTAACCTCGGAGTCAGTCCGAAGCTACTCCTATGCAGTATGCACCCCACACACACACACAGCCACGCGCAGGGGTGTCGCACCAAATTCTGGGCCCTGGGTACAAGGATTCACTCAAATTATTTTGTGCTTTAACTATTGAAAAATAGCAGATATACAAGCTCACAGCGCGCTCACATGCGAGCTTGTAGATCTGCTATTTTTGTAAAATCTTGAAATCTTGAAAAGTCTTTGAATATTTCAAATCCTTCCAAGGTTTTTTGAAAAAAAAACTATGTTTCTATGTCAGTGGTGCTCAAACTTTTTCACGTGAAGGACCCCCAAAATGATACGTATTTGGACACGGATCTCAAAATATTTAGTTCCAGCAAGGGACTCTCCAGAAACAAAATTTGAGTTACAAATGTTCGCTTAAAAAGTACATATATTCAAAGATTTGCACACATTTTCACGACTTTTCAAAAATAGCAGATCTACAAGCTTGCGGCGCGGCACTCGGTGCTGCGCTGTGAGCTTGTATATCTGCTGTTTTTCAATAGCTAAAGTATAAAATAATTAAGGCCCCTCCACCTTGGGCCCTAGTAACTCAGTCCCACTTTTCCCCCCCTTGTGACGCCCCTGACCACGCGCACCCCCGGGCCAGCTTATACCTGCACAATACCAATGCAACCCGGTCCACCCTCTGCCTCTGCGAGGTACAGGTCTTTACTTTATTTATTTTTTTCTCGTCTCGACAACATCTGCGCTGTCTAGCTTTCTTCACCTGGTATTATAATAATAACGGTAATTTAGTCCACTCTCCTTTGGGGTGTTTTGTCACTGTATATTTACACAATTTGTCCTCAGCATTTAGCCATTTTATGACTATATTAGGAACAAAGAGCGCCGTCGGGGAACAGTCAGCGCTTAACCCATTTTGGCCTAGAATTATTGAATGCTTTAACCAGTGAAAAATAGCAGATATACAAGCTCACAGCGCGGCACCGAGTGCCGCGCTGCGAGCTTGTAGATCTGCTATTTTTGAAAAAGTCGTGAAAATAATGAGCAAATCTTTGAATATAATATGTATTTTCAAAGCGAACGTTTGTAACTAAAATTTTGCTTCTGGGTGGTCCCTGGAACTAAATATTTTGAGATGGGGGGTCCGTGGCCAAATACATATCATTTTGGGGGTCCTTCACATGAAAAGGTTTGAGAACCACAGCAGTCTCTCAAGAACAGACTAAAGTGGCGTTTCCATAAAGCTACTTTTTGCGCATTAACGGCTGATTCGCAAAATGTTTATATGGAAACACTTCAATTTGCGAATAAACTTTCATTATCCGCAAATAAGATTATCTGCTTGGAGGAGGAGGATTTTGAGGCTTAATCGGATAAACTAAATGCGCAAAAGTAAATGGAAACGGGTCAGACAATACATTCGAATAAAGTATGACGTTCTAGGTCCATTTCCCCTGCCGCTTTGTCCATGGTATAGCGTTAGCCCACAAAAGGGAAACAGATTCCCTGTTCCCTGTTGTTTGTTACACACGGAGTGACACGGACCATGTGTAAATTCCTCCCGTTTTCACCTCAAGCCATCGGTGGCGAGCGAACCCTTCCTCATCCCACGGTGTTGCGTGCCTGAAGTGCATGCCCAATCTACAAGCTCACAGGCACAGCAGCTCGCATCCACGTCTCCGCGCCGCGTTGTGAGCTTCCAGATCGGCCACCTGACCTTCCAGAGGACGCTGAAACTTCCACTGTGCAGCGAGCGACGCGACCGCGGTTTTCCCGGTGAATCGGTAGCTTTATGTATTGAGAGGAACTCTTGTCAATTTCGTAAGAGACTCGTCGCAAATTGTAATATATTTAAAAGTTATTTGGGGCCATGATGATGACGACTGATAATCCCTTCTTCCCACTACTAGACAGCGACCGAGTGACAGGCTATGGTGACAGGCAGCAGTCAGACGTGCAGACGGGTGCAGTGCTCAGGTTCGGTCTGAAAAAAATCAGCCCTATCAACTCTTGCGACGTCGCTAATTCGATTGACACCCGCAAATGGAAACATGCTAAATTCGCTTTGTCTTAAAGCGTATTTCTGATAATTCACTTCCCTAATTCGATTAAGTTTATGGAAATGCCACTTAACTGAGCTCCAGTAAAGTGAAAAGGACCTTTTCTTTGACGATGGCTAAGCCAGATTGCTGACAGAGAAACATAGGTTTTTCAAAAAGTCTTATAGAAGGATTCAAAAGACACATAGAATCGGGTCAAAATTCAAATTTTTACGATTTTTCAAAAATAGCAGATCTAGTGCCGCGCTGCGAGCTTGTATATCTGCTATTTTTCAATTGTTAAAGCATAAAATAATGATACACATAATGTGTACCCGTTCTGAATGGCTTAAGTCAGTGTCTTGCTCAGGGACACTTCGACGCGTAGACCGGGGCTGGGAAGTGAACCGGGGACCTTCCGTTCCCATGGTGGCCTCTCTACCCACTCACGCTACTATTTTTATTGCACGAATGACCTTGAAAACCTTCAAATCTGGCATGACTTGTGCTAACCTGTTTTTGTTTTTTTTCTGTGATGACTTCGAATGCAAGGTGACATTATAATCTTAGCGGCGGTGCTTCCTTTTTTTAAAAAGGTAACGGCCATCAGTTGAGGGTACCGAACCAGAAGATTATTTATTCAAAGCTATCTCAAGCCTTTATTGATATGGTAAGTAAAGCTGAGTAAACCTTTGGGTAACTTTCTTCAGTATTTGAAATTTTCAATACCTTTACTTCTACCCCATTACAGGAAAGTACTTTTACTCCACTACAATTACATGAAAACTT
This sequence comes from Nannobrachium achirus, assembly GCF_963921795.1. NCBI lineage: Eukaryota > Metazoa > Chordata > Actinopteri > Myctophiformes > Myctophidae > Nannobrachium > Nannobrachium achirus. The sequence continues at coordinate 22,921,563 of NC_137831.1, read as the reverse complement.
TAGTTGCTATAGTTACTACACAAGGCGCAATGCATAGCAATGTGACACATTGTGAGCTTGTAGATTTTCAAAATATTCTTTTATACATTTCGAACTTGTGAAATGGGACATTCTGCACAATGAGTACTTTTAGGCCTAAACTTGTGGTACTTTACGTACTTTTTAAAGGAGAAGTTCCACCCCCAAAATGACTTTTTTTCTATTGATTACTCACGCCATGGAGACTTGAGATCAATCATATTTTTTTGTATTTGTCGCATTCCTAAGACAAAAAAATTATTATAGTAAATTTACCCCCTTTGATTCCGGATGGGGACCCAAATGCATTTGGGTCCCCATCCGGGAATCAATGAGGGTACATTTATTGCAATGACATCTTTGTCTTAGGAATATGACAAAACCCAAAAATATTATTGATCTCAAGTCTCCATGGTGTGAGTAATCAATAGGAAAAAAAAGTCATTTTGGGGGTGAACTACTCCTTTAATGCCAATATTTTTGTACTTTTTGAATAAGGGACTTGTATTTCCACATTGCACTATTGATACTTTCACTTAATGTGAGTACTTCGTCCATCACTGCAGCAGGTGCCTCTCAAGCGAGAGTGAGAAGAAGAGCCGCTGCTACAACTCAATCAAGCAAACCCAAAGTTTGTATTGTGAATCCTCCTGCACCACCAGTCGTCCCCCACACCGGGGGAATTAAGACAACTCGCCCGCCAAATGCTGGTACGGGTTTTTGGCAGTGGCTGTGTGTAGGTTGTCTATCACGACTGCCACCTCTTTGGCAGGCAACCAACCATTATTTGGAGCTCCCATTGTGTTCTGAAAATCTAGCTGGCTGGCAAAAAAAAACAAAAAAAACAGGGACAGTTTCTGGATAATATTGACATTTACCAGCCAACATGCCTGGAGAGTCCCTATCCTGAACGTCTCTCCCCGACCCACCAGGGAAACTCATCAGTCAGTGATGAGCGGTCCCCCACATGACTACAGCTACAGCCGCTGAATTATTGAACACCGCTACGTCCCTAAGGTGAGGAGCTGCTTGGTGGTAGAATAGTCCTCCGTCTCTTTGCCCTGACAAGGGAAGAGAGCGGGCCTTGATGAAACGCAGTGGGTTGCTTACGAGCCATCCGTCATGGTGGCCCCGTCTTGGTCTCTTCTCCCTCGTTCGCTCGCGCACGTGCACGTGCACGGGCCGGCAGATGCGGATTAGTTTTTTTTTCCCCGGCTGAGGGGATTTGGCCTTTTAAGCGAAGGAGTCGAGGATTTAGTGATGCCGCTCAATTTCTGATTTGGCTGATAAAGAATGGCTGTTGTTGTTCATTGGAGAGGTCTCCAAAATGTTTGCTATTGTTAAGGTTCGACCTCTATCCTCTCCCTACAAAATAAACCCTACAAAATGATGAAGCGTGCACAGTATGCACACCTGTAAACCCAGTAGTGCTTTCGAGGCCGGACGTGACCGGACGCCGTCAGGCCAATATATTTCCCACATGCATGCACAGCATGCATGGGCAACTGGCGGCCCGGGGGCCACATGCGGCCCCCACCTTCACTTAATGCGGCCCACGCATTAATACTGCAATACTAATATATTATTGACAATTATAATATATTATTACAATTCCAAACATGACCGGCTTTAATTCTGTCAGTCTATCTAAGTAGCTTGATGACTAGTATAGTAATATAAAAAAATATATATATGTCCAATTTATTTGTTTTTAGGTACATAAAGTTAACATGAGTATATAACTAAATGCGTTTGAAATCAAATCAAAATGTTAGATTTCAGGATTCCAATTAAAAAATAACAAAAGAATAATTCAGGATTCCAATTCAAAAGAAGCAAAAATAGCCGATCTACAAGCTCAAAACGCATCGCAGCACGATGCGTTTTGAGCTTGTAGATCTGCTATTTTTGCTTCTTTTGTATAAGCTACTAGAATGACAAAGTAGGACGTAGCAATATGCAATGTGGCCCTCTGGAGTGAAGGTGGAAATATTGTGGCCCTCTCCATCATCAAAGTTGCCCACCCCTGATGCACAGGAACGGCACGTAATGCTAGAACCATGGAGACATGGAGTTATAGGCTATACGAGTGACGACGCGCCATATAGCCTATCTAATCATAGCAAGTTGGTTTACCAGTGAGTGGTGGGCTTGCGCATCCCCCATAGATTCACAAGTCTATTCATATGGATAGGCTACTTTAACACCTACTGTAGGTTTCCAGCAGTGACTGTATGTGCATTGTGCGTGCGTCCTCATGGGCTACATGGCTCCATTACTGTGGTAGATACTGTTTGAGATTCGTTCAAAGCAAACTTTTAGTTTCTCTACTGCAGCGCAGTATTTTCTATTGGCTCCATGCGCACGTGATGCAAATAAATGACCGTCCGCCCTGAAAAGAAAACACCAAAGCACCACTGTGTAAACCTGTTATGCGATGATACAGAGTCTGTTGTGAAATGAGAAAAGTGGTCTGTAGCAATAGATATAGATATTTTTTACCCATTAGTTGGTCTGTATGGTTCTCGAAAAAACAGATGCCCTTCGACCACAGTGGCCTTGATTCCCCACCTGCGTGTCCCCAGACGATATAGCCATTTTCTTCTCTGCGCTAGTTTCCTGTCAGCATGGTTTTCAGACACCCTTTCATTGAGATTGAGTGGTACTGTAGCCTGATATGAACTTTATGCCACCTTAACCACATGAACCCTATTGTACTTTGTGAAAGAACGTACACATTTGAAACTTGGAGATACAAGCTTTCTGCCCGACAGTGACGATATTCTCCCTGTGACGTGGCCCCCTTAGTGGTTGTGACCCTAAGTGACCGCTTGTGTTGCTTATGCCAAGAACCGGCCCTGAGGCTGTCGGTTATGAAAAACTATTTGCAGCTACAAACCTCCAATTTGCTTCAACATCTTCGTGATCACCAGGCAGATTTACACACCCTAATGAAGGTAATATGCAACAGTTTAAACTCAACTAGCACAATGTCACCTGAGGACACATGCTGTGTGTGCCTGTGTGCGTGGCGTGCGTGGCTGCGTTTGTGCGTGCGCGAGTTAAAGAGATTATTACAAAATGAATAAAAACTTTGTGGATGACAGCTGATGATAACATTAAAGTTTATTACCCACATTAATAATATTTCCCCCTGGGGGATCGATAAAGTTAATCTTAGTTCTAAATTAACAATCAAATTAAAAATAATTAAAAACACTATATTTTAAATTGCAAAAAAAATAACTAAAGTCATTAACTGTTCTGCTGCTGTAGACGGCGCTCACCGTCATTGAAAGGGTTAATACCATGGCGCCGTTGACGGTGAGGACTGTGAATCTTACTGTATATACAGTAAAGATATTATTACTTACTTAATGTCGCTCCGGTCCCGCCCGCATCGGTAATGTCGGCGATTTGTTTACAACGCACGTTGGGCGTGCACGCGAAGTGAAGCTCCTCAATGTTAAGTCAATGGAGAGGCCCATAAAGAAACGTCATCTATCTATAAATGCGACAAATCTCTGTCTGTTTGTTTGTTTGTTTGTTTGTTTGTAATCCGCGTATCTCGAGAACCGTTCGTCCCACCGGCTTCAGATTCGGCACGCGCGTTCCCCGCTGCGGCGTGGAGTGCAGTGCCGGGCCTCGGCCCGACTCGGCATGCGGTTTTCCCGAAGCGGCGCGAAACGTTCGGAATCTCCTTACGCGGAGCTGATTGTTAGGCTGTTCCTGAGGAAATCGGCACAATCGCTGACTCATTGTGACATCACTTCATAAAAGGCTCTGACATCACGTACGCCAGGAGTCAACAAAAAATCTCTGTGAATGTGTATGTATGTATGTGAATCTCGAGAACCGTTCTTCCCACCGGCACGCGCGTTCTCCAGATATGGGCATAAAATGAATCCCCGAATGCGGAGCTGATGTCTGACATCAGAGTTTTCCGCAACCGGTACTGTGTGTGCAGAGATCTCCATATATTGGGGTTTGCATTAAAGGGTGGGGACAAAGGCTAACAGAAGGCAAACAGATGGTCAAAACGGGTCCTATGACAACATGACAACAGGTATATTGGGGTTTGCATTAAAGGGTGGGGACAAAGGCTAACAGAAGGCAAACAGATGGTCAAAACGGGTCCTATGACAACAGGTATATTGGGGTTTGCATTAAAGGGTGGGGACAAAGGCTAACAGATGGTCAAAACGGGTCCTATGACAACAGGGTGGGGCAGGCATAAAATGGACGCAAATAGACAGATATCTCCATATATGGGCATATGGGCATAAAATGGACCCAGAACTATATCTGCAGTGATCTCCATATATGGACATAAAATGGACGCCGACAGACAGACAGATACAGATATCTCCATATATGGGCATAAATGGACACAGGCAAACAGATGGTCAAAACAGGTCCTATGACAACAGGTATAATGGGGTTTGCATTAAAGGGCGGGGCATTCATTCTCTATTTACATCGTTCCCGAGTTGGCCAGGTCGCCGACTAGAAGGGCGGCCCAGCTTCTAGTTTAAACAAAATAGCCATTTTGAGACATTTTGCAGCAGATCTAAATGTAAACAAGGCATAAGGCAGGGCGCAGCCATCTTCCTCTTCTTGTCCCACACTGTCATGTGACTAGATGACGTAATCGTTGCCGTCAAGTGATAATCCAAAAAAACAAAAACAACCCCCTTCCAGCCCTTCAAAATAATAGCGGCGGCCTATGGAGGAAACTGCGTGGCACCGAGGCACCAAGCAACCTTCAGATTAAGGGGGCACTATTAGTGTTAATGCAAGTGCAATCAAAACTAGACCAGGTCAACCTGGTTGTGCCAGACCCCCTGTCTGTCATCATCATTTATGACATCATGCCTTTTGTAGGCATGTCATCATCATGTCATCATCATATATACCCTTTATATAGAAAACCCGGACCGACAGACATTTGCTTATGTAGGCCTACCCATTTCATGGGTCTGGCAATTAAGCACTTTTGTGAACACTCAGTCATTTAAAGACTCTGCTGTGGGTGAAATACCCTCATCCACTTTTCTCTGGGATGACCATTACGTCTCAAATTGCACAGGTTCTTCACTTTCCCAAATTGAAGCTGTCTATTAGCATTCCGTGAACTCTCGCTCCAATAAGACTGCTGTGGATGGTGGAGATGGGTGTAGTGTCTCATTCATGGGAGCAGTCAGGGCCAAGGTTAATTGATCATGGTGCTGGTGTGCAGTGGCAGGGACGTGCTGGGCCCCTGATTCCGCCCGGGAAAAAGAGTTGGAGAGGCCCTCATTGTGCGCTATAGAGAGAGATCTCTCTCTATAGCGCTGCTGCTACTCAAAGATTTGCCATTTCAGATCATGACAAGGTGACAAGCCAGTGGGCCAATTACATTATTATTTATATATATTTCGTCATTGTCGGGTGGAAACCTTGTATGTCCAAAACCGTTTGTTTTGTATTCATCATTTTAAAAATGATTTAAACTAGTGAAAACAGCCGATCTACAAGCACACAACGCCTCGCGGTGATATGCGTTGTGTGCTTGTAGATCTGCTGTTTAATGAAGCAGGTCTTTGCTTTGCGAAAAGAATGTACAGTATACATTTGAAACTTGGAGATACGAGGTTTCTGCCCGACAGTGACAATTTACTTTGTTGGCCGCCCAGCCCCCAAAATGGAACGAAGAAGCCGACATTCCGTCCGGGAATGAACCGGCCGTTCGGGAATTGTCCCGTTTTTCCCAATGGCCCAGCCCTGTGCAGTGGTAAAGTCCCTGCCCACCACCACAGAAGTTGTGCGTTCGAATGTGTCTATGCGTACACAAGTGTTCAGGGAGGGAAGCCGGGGCGGTTGATACTGGTCATTGCATGTACTCCTACGGGCTGGTGTTTCCAATTGTCTGATGTTTCTCTCCTCTTTGTAGCATGCTGTACCTGGGTTGAGGGCTACACACTAGGGGTGTAACGATATAGTAACTGAATCAAAACATTTATTTTAATTTGCAATGATCTACTATATCGTTTGCAAAAGCGAAATATCGTACCGTTTTGGCTTTGTATCTTATCGTATCGTTTTAAAATGCAGTAATCGGTATCGAATCAAATAATTGATTGTATGGACACTATTTGTGCCTTGTATTTGGCAATTTTAAGAGGGAAAATTCAAAAGAGGGGTCTAATTACCTTGTGTGTGTTTAATTCCATAATAATAGATTTTTTTTACATGTTTTACACAGATTTAATGTCTTTGCTAAATAGTTACTATATCGATTTTAAATCATTGAATCGAATCGTATCGCATCGCCATGAATGAACCAATATCTGTATCGTATCGTTAACCATGTATCGTGATGCGGATCGTATCGCTGTTAAAATGTATTGTTACACCCCTACTACACACGCATGCATGCATCCACACACGCACGCACACACACATGCACGCACGTACACCAGCATCACCACCACTACTACCAACAGAGAATGCTAGCACAGAGAGAGAGCTGTGTTCAATAATGTAGTCTCTACATTTCGTCCATTTTCCATTATATTTACTCCTGTGCAATACAATAAGTATAATAATATTAATAATAAAGTTCTACTTTACTAAATAAGACAATTATGAATAGTTTTTGTAATAAATATGAGTGGTGTCCTCTGAATACATGCAGGCTTTAGACACAAAACTAATTAGAAATACATATTCACTAAGATGAATGACAGGTTGTTTCTTAATGCAAAATAGATTCTAGGGTGTAAAATACATTTAAGCTGCTTTATTTTTAGGGGTTTAGTGAAGGTGGCTAATTTTAGACCCTCAGGACACGGGGAATTTACAAAATGTTACTGAAGGGTTAAGCTGTTTATTAGCATTTTTCTGTCGTGCCAGTTGTGGTCCCAAGTCTCAAGTTCACTCATATAGTTGGGTTGCGTGCGTCCCCAGGTATGGACTAGGTTTATGAATTCCAAACAGATAAGCATTACTGGAAAAAGAAACGGAATCCTCACAAAGCTCATAATGCAAAAGGAAGTGTTTAGAGCACAGCAACATGAAAAAGTGATGAATTTATGTTTTTGACTTTGCGTGGATATTATGCGTGCCCCGTGAGCTTATACTTTTGAATGTGTCTGGGATATTGTTGCAGTCAGGCAGAAAACATGTATGTCCAAAATTGTTAGGCCACTTTTCAGGAAATGGAACCAAAGAATCTGCGTTCCAATGGATGCAATGTAGCTATTATTTAGTCACTAGCTTGTGTGGTTCTTGTTAATATTGTTTATTGGTTGAATATTTATAAAAAACCCACAAACGCACTTAACCAATTTCAATTTAAAAATGTTTAAAAAATGACTAAAATAGATGATTCACAGGCTCACTTGTAGATTTGTCTATTTGTACTACTTTTGCGTTGCGTGACACTCGAAAAAATACGGAGATCTCCAAGTTTTTCTTAAAGTAAAGCCCTACTTCACCAAGACGCACAAAACTAATGAAAATAGCTGATCACCTATTTTCACTAGTTTAAATCATTTTTGGACATACAAGGTTTCCACCCGACAACAACGATATCAGTGTGCGCTATAGATGCTGATGTGTGATGTGTTAAAGCCAACAAGGCCGGTACCTTAGCCCAGCGCACCAGTAGTAATACTGTCAGTGGTGTCCCATGGAGCGCTTGTTTTATTACCTTGCATAGCCCTAATCCTCAAGCAGCATATGAAAGCAGATAACAAGGCACAGCCTTTGATTTACCAGCCAAAGACACCACCCTTGGGCCCCAGGTAGTCAGAGCAAGCAAGCTCCTATGAGATCAAGGACAAGACGCGTAGTCCAAAGACATTAAGACAAAATATACGACTGGAGAGACTTACTCGGCTCGAAGAAGAGTTTCATTCCACACTAACATACAGTACAGCATAGGCTACAATTTGGAACCAGGACCCCTGGAATAAAAGTAAGATTTAAAAGGCAAAGCCTTTAAGGTACTGCCTATTTAAAGTCAGGTAGACTAATTATTTTATTATACTTTATTAACAGTTTGCAAGAAGTACAGAGGTACGGTTATACAATAATGCTAACTGGATAACACAAAAAGCCCTGCAGAGTGCTTGTTTCCATTGTGGTCCTATATGTATTAAATTCATCAAGACTTATAAAGATAGGCTACAATACAATGCAAGACATCCTCGGTACTAGGAGCAGTAAAATCGTGGTTCACATAAAAAAAGATAATGATATAAATAAATAAATATAATCAAGTACAATTTCAGAAGCTTTATCAAGTGGTCTGGAACAAAGATCTTTGAATAGCTAAGATAAGTTTGATATCCTCATGCTTTTGAAATCTAAACTGTTGCTGAGATACACCTTGGAAAAACAAGTTGAACGTTTCATTCCCTGGGGGAGCACAACTTCTGGCACACAACAAAAATGCTCCCAGTCATTATGTGCCTTTTTTGTGAGTGGCTGAGGCTCCGGCTGACAAGGCCAAGCAGATCCTACGGCTGATACAACAGAGAATCATCTCGTATACAGGCCAAAAGAAACTTCTTCTTACCAATGTGGCAAATCGTTTCTACAAGGGCACAACCTTCTGTGTCGACATTGTGAATGATTTCATCCTGAACAACACTCCACTGTCCTGTCAGTTTTATCTCTGATCTCTCTCTGAAACCGGGACAAAATAATGATGGCTGTGTGTGTGTCCATGTCAAGTGGCTGCAGGGAAGGCCCTGGGGTAATCCTTCGTTGGCCACTGCGTCTGTGGGCCATACGGTAGTATTCTCTCTCCTCGCATATAGCGTTCTGTTTTCCCATGTATTTCCTGGCATTCATGTGCACCAACCCCATTGAGATAAACAGACAGTGATCGGATAAAAAGGCTTCTTATTAAAGAAAACGGAGGATCCGGGTAATTATAGAAAGCCGTTTCGTATTTAGACAGGTCTGAGACTTTAAGCACTTTGTTTGTGAAATCTGAATGATGGTGTAGTTGTACACCTAAAATCGCTTTGGGAAACCCTGCCAATATCACTGCATGGATATTATTCTGACTCTTCTCAGTGTTATTTATTTTTCCAAGAGGTACCAGTAGTTACAAAAAGACCACCACCAGTTTGCAGCTCCCTGGCAAAGGATTCACATCCCTGTGTGCACATTCTTTTGTTGCCTTTCACAGCATAAGGTTTCCATCAACCTGTCAGGCTTTTTGCTTAGTGTCACTTTACGACGTGTAAGCCTATCAGCCATTAACTGCACATTGGCATGTATTTTGCATAAGCAGGTTATCTCTGTCGTGTGAAGTAGGTGTCACCAAAAATGTCATCTTCAGCTTTTGACAGCTTCGCCAGTGGACCTTTCCTCTTGAACTTTCAGGTAAAGGTTGTACGTTGTAATTTATAAAACGCTTATGCTTTTTCACCTTCTTTCGGAAGAGTGTCTCCCTTTTCCCGTTGTCACTCTAGTACTCTACTGTTATCATCTCGTTCCAAGAATATCTTACACACAGAGTTCATTTAGGCAAGTCGGGTTTTTGCTTCTTTCACCAAGTGGGTATACTTTTTAGAATCCTCCCAGCCAGAATATTTGACATTACTTGTTTTTATTTTGTGCCAGAATCGCAAATCAGACAGGAGCCGTTGTATTTCTAAGGGCATTCGGTTTTTAGCTGTATAATTTTGCATTCAGCTTCTCAGAGAGCTTTTGGTATCTCTTATATCATTTTTAGTTTTTCTTTTCTTTTTAATTTTATGTTTAAGCTTCAGATGGGACTTAGCAAGGTTTTGCTCTATTTCCCATCCATTCATACAGTATGATGTCGATGAGAACTGTCAGAAGTTTGAGGTAAAGATTCAAAAATGGACACTTCTTTTTTTTTAGATTAGTTTTTGGGGCTTTTATGCCTGTATTGGATAGGACAGTAGACTGACAGGGAGAGACAGGGACTGACAAAGGACGTCCGGATCGGGAGTCGAACCGGCGACGCCGTCAGACATCAATTCCTATGTGGTATGCGCCTGGACTAGCAGGCCAGCGGCCCCCCCCCCCAAAGATGGGCACTTCATTCTCATGTGGTTCCTAGCTGGCCTGTAGGTTATTCTGGGGTTGTGTGTTCTGGCTTTATAACTTTGTATCGTCTGTGTTCTAACTTCTTATAATGACTAGCCTCCAGTCTTTTGCATCTTTGGTCTTCGTTTGATAATTGGGAGAAGTTATTCAGTATCTTTTTTCTTTCTATCTTTCTTTTCTTTCTTTCTTTAAAAAAAATCAAGGTCAGATGAGGATCCAAATGCAGACAACAAAGGCAGGCCGGTCCCGTAATCTATTAAACTTTATTGTGTAGGCCTAGTGGTGATTCCTGTGTTGGCCTAGTTACTGTTACCTGTCTTGTCTCACCTCCCTGTAATTAGTTATTGTTCTCCACCTGTGTCCTGTTCGTCTTCAGCCAATCATGTGTTAGTCTTGTGTCTATTTAAACCCTCACTTCCTTGTGTGCCCCAAGAAGCCTCAAAGAAGGAGAAGACACCATAAGTCACGACCACACCACGGTCCATGCGCCATGACACTTTGGGTGGCGGAACTTGCAACGGAAGCTCGATGAATAACATTGGCGTCTATGAGCTTCGGCTGGGACAGCTCATGAACAAAAAATAATTCTGAACGATTGAGACCTTTGTTGTATAATCGCTCCAGGAATATAAAAGAAGACATATCACAGGTATTTTTACAATCACTTGCTTTTCGATGTGCACGGTACATAATGTTATTGAGGCAACTAAACAGCGGCGGCGGCTGTTTCTGTCTCGGAGCTATCGCGAGATTTGGATTCCAGACAGGGAATGGTGGAGAGTATCGCGATTCGCGATACTATCTAGTTCAGAAACGTAAATTGTGCTTTAGATGCCTCTATAATGTTATACAGTGTACTCACCGAAAAGCAACACAGCACAAAACAATGTGTGACATGTTTTCTTTTATATTCCTGAGCTGAGTGTTTTATAAAGGTCTCTATCGTTCAGAATAATTTTTTGTTCATGAGCTGCCCCAGCCGGCGCTCATATACTCCAATGTTATTCACCGAACCTCCGGTGCAGGGCCGGATCTAGCCTTTAGTAGTAGGTGGGGCAGCAAGAAATGATAGGGGGGCACCTCCAGCCCACGCCGTTAGGCGTGGGCGGAAAAAAATGGGGGGATCAAACCCCCTAAAACACCCGAAATGCATAAAAAACAAAGCATTTTGGCACACTTATACCTATAACACGCATTACAAACAACAGGTCTTACACCTATCTCTCTCTGTCTCTATATATTCTAGTAGAGATGGACTGATTGCAAAATTCTTGGCCGGTACCGATCCACCGGTTTTATGAAGGTCTGACCTGCCAAAACTGATACGATACCGATTTCTTTAGCTATGAACTAGAAAATAGGGTTGCTCCAATACCCTTTTTTCAGGCCAAGTAGGCCTACAAGACATACTTCAATTTGAGTACCAATAAGCTAGAAGAACACTAATGCCAAATCAATCACAAAAGTACAATATCCAAAATCACAGACAATATCCAGTCTAATATGATATGGATATAATATTGATGCCAGCTGATCATTCACTGTAAGGCCTAAATGGTAAATGGTGCATTTATATAGCGCTTTAAATCCAAAGCACTTTACTTGTGCATTACATTCACCCATTCACACACACATTCATACACCGGTGGCGGAGGAAGCCATGCAAGGCACCAACCTACTCACCGGAGGCAATTAGGGGTTCAGAGTCTTGCCCAAGGACCCTTCGACATTAACTCAGGGGGAGCCCGGATTCGAACTGGGAACCCTTCGGGATTTATACCCTTCATGCTCTAATACCAGTTTCTCTACCCCTGAGCTATGCCACCTAAAGTTAAAAATACATACTATTGTATATATTGTATAATTGCTGTGCCATTGCTTCTGTCTGTGTCACTGTTAGAGCTGCATGATTATGGCAAAACCTTTATTTTAAAATTATTGGTATACATATTGAGATCATTTATTTCAAATATTATTAATAATATTATTATTGAATAAATATTTTTTAACAAGCAAAACGATTGTCTTAAAAGCTAAAATAAATAAGGTTGCATTCATTGTCTTCAAGGTGAGAAATTTACCTTGTGTCACAGTAGTCTGACTCTAGTCTATTCCTTCCTTTCAAATATTTAAGGGCAAAATATTACCTCATGACCCTGGCTGTTCCTGTTGTTTTGGGTTGTAAAACCTCTGTAAGGGACTTAAAATGTTACATAATACATTTCTGTTGCTTAATGTACTTTGTGAAACTATCGGAGGATACTATAACGACCTTTAACAGGCTTCACCTGGACATGCATTGATTAATCCAGCGTGTGGACAGACACACATGACAGTGACACCACGCAAAGTGAACTGACTTTTTTTTTTCCAACAACAGAGAAACGGGAGGTGGTTTTCCTTTGAAACTGGCTAAAATAAAGGGACATTTATAGGATGGCTTTTTCTGTCGCTTGCAACAGCTTTTGCAATGCTGTTGCTTTCTGTTAAATGAAAGTGAAAGTAAACTCATTCTGCATGGACCGTCTGGACTGGAGGCAGGAAAGCCTTGCGATGCTTTTTTTTTTTCCCTTCTTCTTTGAGACTACATTGACACAGGATTATGGAATATATCCTTACATTGCAAAGGTAATCAGCATCATCTGTATTCTGTTGTACTGTAGGCTGCCACTAAGTAGACTGGCTGCTATTTGCTAATGTTTAAATTAGTCCAGAGCATGTCAGTGACCGTCCGGTCACCGATGCGGCCGGTTTGATATCATACCGGCCGATTTTTGATTTTTGCATGCCATCATGTTTGGTGGGGCAGACAGGGCATTTAGGGGGGCATTGCCCCCCCTTGCCTATGCCTAGATCCGGCCCCGCTCCGGTGCCAGTTTTGCCACAGAGAGTGTCATGGCGGATGGCCATGGAGCCTAAAATGACGTCGGTGTCTATTCCTTCTTTGATCTTCCTTGGTGTGCCCTTGTCAGATCTTAAAGTGTTGTCATGCTGTTGCGTTCCAGTCCTGTAAAGTCCTGGGTGTTTAAGAGAATGAATCAGTATACATTTGACCAGCTCTGCTCCTGCCTGCCTGTCTGTTCTGCTCCTGGGTCCAACAATCCTGCAGTGGCGTCAGTTCAGCAAAAGCTAGGGTATGGCAGAGATGGGAGTCCTCATGGAAAAGAGGCATTATATTTTGTATAACACGGTTCTATTGTGAAAATAGCAGATCTACATGCTCACAACGCCTCGCGCTGCGAGGCGTTGAGAGCATGTAGATCGGCTATTTTCACAATGTCTGAAAAAAACGAGTTTTGTCCGTTTTTTTACACAGGTTTCTGTGGTTTCTTGGGCAGGATATGGCAGCCCCGAATGGTTGTTCAAGTGCAGCAAAACTTAGCATGTTAGTAAACTTGCCACAATTAACAATAATGCATTGCACCTGTGCAGCTGACCTGGGAAACTGGGAATTTACCATTTTGTTAAGATGGGGAGAATAAAAGTGTGTAGAATATAATTATAATACCTTGTTAAAGTGACCATTTTATTAGATTTTGCATTTTTTTATTTGCACTTTTATTTTCCCCCTGGACCCAGGGTATGGCAGATGCATACCCCTGCCATACCCAATTGACGCCCCTGCAATCCTGCCTCACACCGTGACATTTAAACAAAATAAAACCTGATTATGGTTTAGCAGGCAAACACAAAAGGGAAAACTCAGGACAAGGAATGCATTGCATAGTACGGGGGTCAGCAACCCGTGGCTCTGGAGCCGCATGCGGCTCTTTAGCGCCGCCCTAGTGGCTCCCTGGAGCTTTTTCAGAGATGTATGAAAATGGAAAAAAGATGAGGGGAAATTTTTTTTTTTTTTTTGTTTTAACGATTTTTTTATCGTCACTTTGGGGCAGAAACCTTGTATCTCCAAGTTTCAAATTTGTATGTTTTTTTCCCCCCGCAAAGTAAAGCCCTGCTTCATCATACAAGACTGACGCACAAAAGTAGTGAAAACAGCAGATCTACAAGCACACAACGCCTCGCGGTGCGAGGCGTTGTGTGCTTGTAGATCGGCTGTTTTCACTAGTTTAGTTCATTTTTTAAATGATAAATACAAAACGAAGTTTTGGACATATACAAGGTTTCCACCCAACAACGACAATATATAAGACTTTTATAATTTTTTGCGGCTCCAGACACATTTGTTGGGTTTTTTTTGGTCCAATATGGCTCTTTCAACATTTTGGGTTGCCGACCCCTGGCATAGTATGACATTTGAGGAATCAGGTGTGTGTCAGAAAGTGTGGCCAGAGGATTGGTTGAGGCTGAGGGGGAATGGGGTGAGACTGAAAGATTTGCAGGACTAACGACTGGTCTCGCTTGATTGCGTCTGTATTCTTCTGACCAGTAAGCGGGTTAATTTGGTAAATTAGTGTTGGCCACTGTTCAGTCATGTCTCAATTATATCCAATAGTGAATTATGCTAATGAATGCAAATTGATAAATACATAAGTTGTCCATCCACCCACACACACGAAAAACGAACTCACACACACGCGCGCACATGCGCCCACGCACACAGATGAAGGTCTTGAGCCTGCTTTTAAAAGACAACATTGTTATAGCAGATCTCAAAAGAAGTCATCAGAAAGGTTGTTCCATAAGATTCCATTCATTGGAGTTTGGTACGAAAACCTCTTCCAGGAACTTCCAACACACTAAATATCATTGTTGTTGTTGTTTTTTTAATGCTAAATCAAACATTGATGACCCATTAACTGACAATGACATTAGCCAACAATGATTCAATTTTGAAGTTTGGGAATTTGCAGACAATTGTAAACAATCTACTGTACAACAAGCTAAAAATAAAGGCATTAACATGGAAGTGCTCTTTGTTTACGCATGATCTATGGCCGAAGCTGTGAATGATATTAGACATAAAAGAATCTTGAGATGTAACGCGCATTTATTCTCCGCCATGTGACGGTGTCAAAAATAGCCATTGTACAAGCTAACAACGCACCCAGACACGCTGAGAGCTTGATCAAGAACGGCCTTTTTTTTTTTTGCTACGGGACACCATTAGGGCTAAGTATAAATCATGCTTAATGACGTGGGTATGTTCCTTTAAGGACATCTGGGCAATTACGTGGTTGAAACATTATCCATTCAGATACTGGCGTGCCCCCCCCCCCCCCCCCCCCCCCCACACACACACACACACAGGCACACACACTTTAATTTGCAGTAGGCAGAGGGGGCTGGGCTCTCTCTGACATGGATATTCATTAGCTGAGATCTGTAGTGAATATAAAGGGTTATTATTGTAATATCGTAATATGTAATATGGCCATTAGACCATACACTTGAGATTGGCCTTTTTACCTTCACCAGAGCATTATAGTCATAATGTCACGCACAAAATGAAGATTGCACACATACAGTCTATATACACGCGTGCGTGCACGTGCACACACACACACACACACACACACACACACACACACACACACACACACACACACACACACACACACACACACATAGGCAGTGGTATAATCTATAGAAACTAAGTACTGTACATTTACTCAAGTAACATACTCAAATGCAATTTTGCTTTATATTTACTTATACTTGGGTATAATACTTCCACTCCACAACACCTCAGAGGCAGATATTGTACTTTTTACTCCACTACAATTGAAAACGTCAGTTACGACTTATCTTGTAGATTTAGATTAATGTTACAAAATATGCATGAACCAATTAAGTCCTATTTTATTTGATCAAAAATAGCCTAATCTACAAGCTCACAACACGTCACGAAGCGATGTGTTGTGAGCTTGCAGTGAGCTGCTAAAACAAAAAATTTCAGTACTTTCACTTTGATACTGCTAAGTACCGGTAAGTATATTTTACACCAATACAGGTAACTTTACAGAGTATCTTTACATTGTGGTATTGCTACTTTGTACTTAAATAAGAATACAAAATAAACATCTGACTACTTCTTCCACCACTGCACACAGTAACACACGCACGCACGCACACACACACACACACACACATATACACACAAACACACGCACGCACACACACGCACGCACGCACGCACGCACGCACGCACGCACGCACGCACGCACACACACACACACACACACACACACACGTGCACACACAAACACGCACACACACACACTCCTGACACGTCTCCTCTGTGTCCCCGGTGGGCAGTTGCATCAGCAGCAGCAGAGCCATTGGTGGTTACCATGGCAGGAGAAAACATCCCCACAGGCTCTCACCAGCGTGTGCAACCAGCCACTCTGTCTGCACCAACACCCCCTCCACGCGCACGCACGCACGCACACACACACACACACACACACACACACACACACACACACACACACACACACACACACACACACACACACACACACACACATACCGTTGTTGTTGGGGGGCGAAAACCTTGTATGTCCAAAACAGTTCGTTTTAAAAACGATTTACCATAGTGAAAATAGCAGATCTACAAGCACACAACGCCTCGCGGTGCGAGGCGTTGTGTGCTTGTAGATCTGCTATTTTCACTAGTCTCGTGCAACACAGTCTTCGTGATGAAACAGGGCTTTACTTTACAAAAAACATAAACGTTTTAAACTTGGAGCTACGAGGTTTCTGCTCGACAGTGACGATAGACACACACACACACACACACATACGTTTGTTTGCCTATACCTGTGAGGACATCAACAACATTATAGGATGCCGATTTTATGAATGCCATTTTACTAAAACATTTATTTTTCTTAACCCCTAAGCAAAGCCAAAAACGGACGATCTACTGCCCTACGAGCTTGTATAGATCGGCTATTTTCTGCGTATGACGCCGACTTACAACTATACCGAGGCACAACTTCAACCCCCAACCCCTAAACCTAACCTCTAAATGTCAAATCCTAACCCCGAACTCAAACTCTTTACCTAATTGTAACTCCAATTAGGTAACTCCACACATCTTTTTTTGTTTTGACTACAAAACAAACAATTCTCTTTTGAGGACCATGCAGGAAAATGGTCCTGCATACACGCATGTCTAGTTATCAAATTCTGAATTCCTTGTTCCACTTCCAACGCAACTGCAAAAGATTGCTGCTATTTGTTTCAAAAAGCTTTGTACCCTGAATATACTGTATTGTATACCATGTATATAAAAACACAATGTGACATAGCTCTGTTTACACAATGCTGTACCCCCTCCGACTGTAATGTATATACCTTCCCCATTTTCAACTGTTTCTATTATATTGCTATGGCAATGTAAACGTATGTTTTCTCATGCCAATGTAAAGCTCCTTTGAATTGAATTGAATTGAATTGAATTGCGGGGACATTGGGCCCTCACAAGTATAGCAATAAAATACAGTTGTAATAATTGCACACACACACACACGCGCGCGCGGCACACACACACACACACACACACACACACACACACACACACACACACACACACACACACACACACACACACACACACACACACACTCGCACACACACTCCCACTTCCCCCTGGAGGCCCGCAGCCATGGAGACAGCTGGGCTCTACAGGTGATCTCTCCTCAGGAGGAGGACAAACACAAGCTTCCTGCCAGAAACTGTCACATTTGAAACTCTGCTTGTACTGTTGGTTGTTTTTATTCTCCTGCTGCTGCCGGCTTTAACTACACCACAGAGCCCTGCTGTGGGACCGGGGGAAGTGGAGGGTTAAAAGGTAGAGAGGTAGCAGCTTCTGGTGTTGTTCAGGCTGCCCGAAATACGCCCGATTTCTTTGTGTTTCGTTGCTGTTGTCGGCAAAAACCTCTAATCTCCATGTCGTCGTTGTCGGGTGAAAACCTTGTTATGTCCAAAACCGTTCGTTTTTCATTATCATTTTAAAAATGATTTAAACTAGTGAAAACAGCCGATCTACAAGCACACAACGCCTCGCACCGCGAGGCGTTGTGTGCTTGTAGATCGGCTGTTTTCACTACTTTTGTGCGACGGCCTTGTATGATGAAGCGGGGCTTTACTTTGGGAAAGAACGTACAAATTTGAAACTTGGAGATACAAGGTTTCTGCCCGACAGTGACGATATTTTAACTTTGTGTGCGTGTGCGTGTGTGTGTGTGTGTGTGTGTGTGTGTGTGTGTGTGTGTGTGTCGTAAATGAATGCCCTGCTTGATCATACTATATTCTGTGTCACACAAAAGGCACCAAAAGTAGCAGATCTGCAAGCTCGAAATGCGTTTTGAGCTTTGCACATCTGCTACTTTTGATGCTCTTGAATTTGTAACAGTTCAGGCCATATGAGGTTTCCATATTTTTGTGGGACCTTGACAAATAGACTCTCTCTCACACGCGCACACACACACGCACACGCACGCACACGCACACACACACACACACACACACACACACACACACACACACACACACACATATATACAGTAAATGCATACAGAGACAACCAGACAGTGAAAGAGTCAGGCACAGACTGAGACACAGAATGGTCGACTCAGAGAGACAGTCAGACTCTCACCGAGACAGATTTAGATAGAGAGAGAGAGAAAGAGCGAGAGAGAGAGTACAGATAGAGCGAGAAAGCCCACACACAACATTCTATGGTCAAAATGGAGTCCTGAATTGTTAATAAAGCTTCTCCGAGATGCAGAGTGTGATTGATTGAACCAGGCCTGTAATAATGGAAGTCTCTTCCGCATGCTCCAACTCATTTACCTCCTTCTCTCTCTCTCTCTCTCTCTCTCTCTCTCTCTCTCTCTCTCTCTCTCTCTCTCTCTCTCTCTCTCTCCTCCTCTCTCTCCTCCTCTCTCTCTCCCTCTCTTTCAATTTGTCTTTGTCCCGCAGCAGCTTATCTGCGTGGATCCATAATGAGCCTGTGTGTGTATTATGTTGGAATATTAGAGCCAGGCCAGCTATGAATGTACGGCAGCCTGTAGTCACCTTATCATGTGAACAAGAGTCACTGCGGGGGTGGTCCCCGGGGGGGCCCATGGTGTGTGTGTGTGTGTGTGTGTGTGTGTGTGTGTGTGTGTGTGTGTGTGTGTGTGTGTGTGTGTGTGTGTGTGTGTGTGTGTGTGTGTGTGTGTGTGTGTGTGTGTGTGTGTGTGTGTGTGTGGTAGTGTGTGTGCATTTACTGTAACCATTAAGACCTGAGGGCGATTCTAACGAATGCCAAACAGTTTTCTGAAAAACGTATATTGGCTAAAAATCTTTTAATTGTTCCTGGGATTTTCTTTTTTTTTAAATAGCCAACCAATGTGATTGCGACCGTAGGTCGCATGTACTATGAAAACCTGCAGCTCAGTCAGTCACTCATGTCACACTCCATATATGGCCAGGACAGAATTAATTTGCAAGTGTGACTCACACCACACTTGCCCATATATGGTGATCCCTGATGTCATCAATATTAATCCCATATCTGGGAATGCCCATATATGGTCATATTATGTCAGTCTGTTGTTTCAGCGCGACCTCAATCTCGCCCTTAGGGCGTCTTACTGGTATATAGCTCAAATCTAAAATGACACAGATGGCTCTGTTTATAATGGGTTAATGAGCACTTGTACGAGTGCACGTGTGCACGTCGCGCGCACACGTGCAACGGATAGTAGATCTATGCGACTGTCTGCGATGGCTATCAGCAGCATGGGATTCGTGCCTGTGTGTGAGGTAGATCGTTATCTATCTATCTAGCCCCGGTGTGCGTGCGTGTGCGCGTTTGCATGTGTGTGCGTGCGTACGTGCGTACGTACGCGTGTGTGTGCGTGTGTGTGTGTGTGTGTGTGTGTGTGTGTGTGTGTGTGTGAATGCTCTCAGTGAGTTAGCAGGTGCCGCAGACGGACAGGCAAACATCATCACAGGGACACCCCCACCCCTCGCCCCCCTCCTGATATAATAGTGTCTCTCGCGGTGTTGACTCTCCTCAGATCACCTCTGCAGTGCATTTTGACAAGCAGGGATCGTTGCGCTTCACTCCCTGCACCGCCAGGGCGCCAGGCGAGACCAGACCGCCACTTTGGATCACTTATTAAACAGAGAGAGAGAGAGAGAGAGAGAGAGAGAGAGAGAGAGAGAGAGAGAGAGAGAGAGAGAGAGAGAGAGAGAGAGAGAGAGAGAGAGAGAGATGAAAATGGGTCCTGGTAATACTTATACACACAGACACTGAAAGATGGATGGATGGATGGATGGATGGATACGATAGACAGCGGAGCAGGCACGTGCACACATAGACATCAAAGGGGGCTTGAGCCCCCGCCCTTTTAGCCGTCTGTAAAAAAGTGCCCTCTCCAGACCATGAATGCAGTTTTTACTGTGGTGAAAGAAATGCAAATGCCCCTCTTTCCATGCCATACCTGAAGGCGGCATTCAAGAGAATTGCCTTGTCCAAACTCTCCTAAACTTGAATGCAGCATCTTATGTTGAAATCAAGAAATATGTAGAAATCAATAAGCATCAAAAATAGCCGACCTCCAAGCTTACAACGCGTCGCAGCGTGACGCGTTGTGAGCTTGGAGGTCTGCTATTTTTTATGTTTTCACCAAAAGGCCCTTTTAGAAATTTCGAAAACGGCTAACATTCTAACATTCTCTGCACATCCCTGCAGCAGAGACAGGAAAAGCAATAGACAGATAAAAAAAAAAGAGAGGGATGGGAGGTGGAAGGAAAGACAAAGAAACAAGAAACGGAAAGAGAGAGAGAGAGAGAGGTGGAGTGGGTAAAGCGTGTGTAAAACACAGGCTAATGTTTGCTGTGGAGTCTGCAGCGACAGCCATCACACAGAGCAGATAAGATGCTCTGTGTGATGTACCTGCATCGCCTCCATCGGGTGGAAACCTTGTATGTCCAAAACCTTCAGGACATGGAAATGGGTGGGGAAAAAATTACCTGCGTTCCAAAGGATACTCCAGTCAGTTCTTGTTAATACTTTTCGTTCGTTTAATATTGATAAAAACCACACACACTCAACCACTTTCACTTTAAAAAGCTACAAGCTCATAACGCATCACATACTTTGGGAGCTTGTAGATGGCTATTTTCACTCTTGTACAATGAAGTAGGGCATTGATTTACGAAAGGTTTAGATACGGAGATACGTGGTTTTTGCCCGACAGCAACGATATTGATTGCTGGTGCCTGCCCGGGCCATGCACAGCGTGAATGTATACCTTCCAGGGGACAGCACAGAGGCGCCAATTGGGTATGGCAAACCAAGGCTACAGGAAAAAAAATGCACTTCTTAAAATAAATTCATCATGCCTGTTGCTAAGTTGTGGCAACATGACTGGTGTCTTGCACACGCGCGAAGACTCGCGGGCAAGATACGAGTCATGCCATACCTTAGCTTTTGCTGAACTGACGCCACAGTGGGACAGCAGCAGGGGAACATTAGGTAAACATACTGTATATAGCCGCTGTCAGATGGAAACCTTCTTTGCATGTTTTTTTTTTTTCATTTATTTACTGTTTTGAAATACTGAAAATAACCGATATACGAGCTCATAATGCAACGATATGTACGCGAGGAAATGAAAGACGAGAGCAGAGACGCGTGTGATATTCTTGTAGAGTCACAGATGTATATTGTATATTTCATGCGTGTTTGGCGTTCTACAGGATGAACGATGTCGCTTATCGGGAGTGAATGCTTCCATGGGTTTGGTTTAATGCAAATAACCACACACTCGCTCGCACAAGCATTTTGCGTGTGCAGACACACACACACACACACACGCACACACCCACACACACACACACACACACACACACACACACACACACACACACACACACACACACACACACACTGGTCTATTCTCGACTGACTCTGTTTTTTCTTCGGCGCTTTCCGCCTCACGGTGGGACTACACCAAGCCGTTTCGCGCGCGTCAGTGCGTATGCGTGGTCTTCCTCACATATACTCCCTCCTTGGTGTAGCCTGGAGCGTTTACGCATACGCGAGCCTCTTCACGGACAGTACGCGCGTATGTGCACATTTTTTGGTGTAGTCCCACCGTAAAAATACCTCCCTGTCTGCGTATAGCTCCTCAACCACTTGGTTTTCCGTACCAACACTGATGCCAACCTCCACCTGCTATACCTCACATCCATCAGCTTCATTCTCCATCTCCGTTCCCAACAACTCCAATTACTTCACTGGTCTGTCTCTTTGTCTGTCCCTCTCTCACTCTCTCTCTCTCTTGCACACACACACACACGCGCGCACGCGTGCGAGCGCACTAGTACCTCGTTACCGCCAATCTCATATACCCAGAGCTTCCGGCAGCAGAATTGGAAAGCTTTTGGCAATTTTGCGCTTCCAGGGGCGAATAAATGGTTTTCAGAGTTTCTGAATTGGCCAATTGCTTGAGGTGTTAAATGCAACAGGCCGGAAAGAGGTCGGAAATTTGTTAAGATTGTTTTAATTGGCCAATCACAAGAGGTGTAAACAACGGGCTGGTAGTGGGCTGTGTGCTGTATCCCTGAAACAGAATAGTATTATGAAACAATACGCAGACGTCTTCTCTCATTCAGGCTTTGTATTAATGATTCATCAAACAATAGATAAACATCTTCACCATCACAGTACAATGAATCATCATTACATGGTGCAGGACCAGAACCAGGTATGTACGGTATGTACATTCTTAGAGGACCAGATTCCCCCGGTAAGTATGTAGTAGATATTAATACTATATGAACATTAACGTAACTTCCATTCCAGGACCAGAACCTGGAATGGAAGTTAGAATAGTAACTCTATTATAAAAGATTTCATTATGCATTTTATACCAACAACTTTTAACTCTAATCAGTATGAATTATCACATGAATTATTACTGCTATTAATTCAATAAACTCTACAACCCTGGTGTAGAGGGAAAAGACGAGCAGAGCAAGTATAGGCTCCTGGAGGGGCATGGTGGCGCAGTCGGTAGACATGAATGCCTCCCCCTGGCCAGCCGAGGCGCCTGATGGAGGAGAAAGGAACTGGTTGAAATAACGTGTTCCTTCCACGCGCTACAACTGGGGAAGCTCCCCCTGTCAGATGATAAGAAGCGGCCCGCTCACTCCTCATACACTGAAGGAAGCATGAGCTCAGTTTGAGGCTCTACCCAGGTTGGCAGAGAGAGAGCAAAGACCAGGATTACAGCTTAGGCATTTGGCACTGGGTGAAAAATGGGTTACAAAATCATGGGATAAAGTTTTACAGGGAAAAACAAAAACAATGTATAGGCCCCTGGGGGACCCCACAGGGGTTTTAAGTTGTTCAATGCTTGTATGTCACCCCTCGTACCATCGGCCTCTGCCTCATTTCCCCTGTTTCCCTCCCCCCTAATTTTTCACCCCTCTTCTCCTCAAAAGCCTGTTGATTGTGCACAGGGTAGCTGTGTTGCTACAGTAATGTTCCTCTCCATTCCTCACGGTGAGTAAGTTCCCCAACCAGGCAGCCGGGCGACAGCATCGGGGTGGATAACGCATACTCCTGGTCGGCTACAGACAGATATTAATTACGGCCCGCTCCCTCATCTGTTCGCCGTCTTGCCCAGAGAAGTAATTACGACCTTCTCCGTACTACTCCACACCCCCTCCCTCCAAACCCCCCTCTCCCCCACCCCCGGCCTCGCCAACCATCAGAAAGCATGCGATAACCAAGAAGGGGGGGAAAAAAAGAGAGAAAAAACCCAAATGACTCCCCGTTGATGAGACAATCATTGAGTGAGTATGAGCGGGAGATCTTTATTTCCTTTCTTTTCAGAGCGAGCGCCTCGCCGCCGCCTCAATTCGGATCTCAGCGCTTCTTCCCTCGACTCGAAAACGTGCCAGGGAGCCCGACGATCCCTGGAGGGGTGGTGGTGGGGGACTGTCTGTCGCGGGTCTTGGGGGTGTTTCCAATTTCCGTTTCGTTAAAAAACACCATAAGATGGGGAAGGAGAGATAGGTGGAATGAATTAGATGAGGGATTTGTCTTTCTTTTTTTAGCACCCACCCCCACGCCCCCACATCTCTCTCTCTCTCTCTCTCTGTCTCTCTCTCTCTCTCCTCCCATCTCCAATAACGGAGCGCAATCACGAGGCGGGTCCCGTTTCCAATCAGTGTTTTGCAGCCGGAGAAGAGTGGTTGATGGAGGAGAAACATTAGCCACAGGGTCCCTCGTCTGCCGCGGAAGAGGAGGGAAAAAATGACGAGAAAGGGTGGAAAAACAATTAACAAGGCCTTTTCTGTTCTTTTAATATTTTGTTTTTCTCAGGGAAGGGGAAAACAAACATGCTTTCTTGGGAATTCAGAAATCAGGGTTTTCAGGTGGCAACCCTTTCCTCTTGCGTGCGTGCGGGTACGCATGCGTGCGGGTACGCATGCGTGCGTGCGTGAATGTGGCAAGGGAGCCGCTTTGTGGTACCTCATTGACAACAGTTCACACATAAAATAGTCACTCAAACAAAATAAAGTGGTTGCCCTAACAAGACTTGTCAGACTTTCTGCTTCCTTCCATCCATCCATCCATCTTTCCAGATACATTTTATTTTGCCACGCTACTCCTCCCACAGTTTTGGTGGCAGCACTTGGCCATAAGTCAAATTGACCGGCTTCATCGGGAATCGTGTGCTTGCATTTTGCTAAGAGATACGTTATATATAGTTTAATCTATATTTGAATGGGACTTGAATGGGAACATGCTAAAATTAAACGTTTCCCAAATATAAAGATGACTAGCATAGATGTCTGATGTCACATGAGACTGACACATTATGTCCATATATGGGCATTCCAAGATATGGGCTTAATATAGATGACATCAGGGATCTCTATACATGGGCATAAAAGGGACAAGGACTGACACAGAGATCTCCATATATGGCTATTAATTTGTTTTCCTTAATTGGAGGATAATTCAAATGGTAAGACTGAATTCATTTGCAAGTGTGACTCGCGTCATGGCAACCACAGAATCCCAGAATTGCATCTTTCTTTTATTGTTTAGAATTGGCGCAGGACCGGCCACATAGCGGACCGGCAGCTATGACTCAGCCATAACCATATAAGGAGTTGCAGCTACACCCAAATATGGAGTGTGTTGTCTAACCTCAATGTGTCATGGCATCAGGCACAAACAAATCATTCAAGAATACCCATATATAGAGAAGACTCTATATCTGTCTGTTTTTCTGCATTCATTTTATGCCCATATATAGAGATCTCTGTATCTGTCTGTGTGTGTGTCCTTTTATGCCCATATATGGACTTTGCTGTATCTTTTTTTAACCCCCTTTCTCCTTAATGTAGGCCTGTAGGCAGGTACCTTACCACTGCACTTGAGCGCCCTGTCTGTGCGAGTGTGCGCACATCACTCTTTTTTTTCCTTCTCTGCCACCTTGGGCATAAGAACGGCCAGATACTCCTTTGGAGTTTGGACCAGCTGAGAGCTACCTGCTGTGCCAGTGTCCATGGCCTGGCTGAACAGATACTGTCTCTCGTGCTCCGACCGCCCGTCCCTGACACCATGGTAGTGCGCCTGAGCCCAGGGTTCCTCTGCTTGCTTCTTCTGGAGGGACTCGTACGACTGGGCCTTCTTCTGTTTGGCCCGCTCGGACTCGGGACGGGAAAACCTCACTGTCACGGCCTTGACTTCATCCTCGGCCTCATCCTGAGAGGAGTCTCCACCTTTGCCGGCGGCCTCTCTCTCCGTCTGCTTGCTGTCAGCCTGGTCCAGGTAGGAGAAACTGGGTCTCATCTGAAGGATCCCCTGCAGAGGCGTGATGTGGAGCTCCCCTTTGCGGAAGACCGCGGCTGCATATCTGGAGGCGTTGGTGGTGGCCCGGATGGAGCAAAGCGTCTGTTTGTCCATCATCTTCTCCGAGTAGGTGGTGCTGGATTGGTCATTGGTCATGCCGTCCACGTTGAGAGCAATCTGTTCTCCCTTGCTGCGGCAGTAGTTGGGGCTCATTGTGTCGATGGCCATCTCCAGCTCAACCTTTTGCTGCTTGGGTTTGATCTTGGCAGATATGTGATTGACATGATCATACGTCATGGTAGATGGTCTGACTGGGTACTGGAAGAGATAGAGCTTATCTGCCAGACTTTTTGCTAAATAGACGTCAATCTCTTCTATAATGGGGTCACCATCCTCCCCGCTTGCCATTTCGGGGGATGCAGAGTGGAGAGACATCATGTCGATGGCAAGCAGCCACAGTCACTTAAAATAAAATAAAAACGTTTTCTACTGACTAGCTATCTCATTTGTGTTGTAGAGTCAACATGTATCTGTCCTGTCTGTGTCACTGTTGTGCCTATTTATGGAAATCCCATATGACATCACAGGGCATAAATGGCTGACCTCATCAATATGATGTCATACTGACAGCATACTGGCCTCCAAGTACTAGGATAATGGGACTGTAAGTGGTACAACGTGTAACATAATATTGATATAACATAAGATTTGGCAGAGCCACCCATGTTCAAGTCGACCATATAAGTGTCAATGAGCAAGGCACTCGATCCCCACAAGCTCACTTGGTTACTGCTCTGTGTCTGAGCCTGCAATCAGATCAAGATAGCGCCGCCCATGGCTGCTGTGGTGACTACGTAAAAATGTAGTATGCCAAAGCAAATTCCTATGTGTATTACACAATGGTTAATAAAGTAATCTGAATCTGAATCATTCTGGGCTCGCTGAAAGCGAGATCAGTATGTTCTCCAAAATCTTCATGGTTATTCTCCTCAAAACTGGCCGACAGTACAAAAGCACAGCCTTTTATGTACAGTACAGTCAGTAGGTCCATGACTCTGGGCATGCGTGTGTGCATACTTGTATTAGTAGTATTGTATACTGGCGAGGGTCAAGTATATAATATAACAAGTCCTTGTTTTCCTGGTTTGCTATAGGAAACGGCTGCTGCATGTTTAAGAGAAAAAGGTTAGTTAGGCTTACCATTAAGAAAAAGTTTCAGGTCGGGGTTAGATTTAGGCACGTAGAGGTTAGATTTTGGTGGGTTTCAGTTAGGTTTTAGGGTTACATTATACCTAATTTATGCCGTATCGCATATCGTGTTGTAAGCTTGTAGATCTGCTGTTTTTGGTGGCTTCAACGAAATTGGCGTCTTTAAAACGTTGATGTCCTCATAAATATAATAATACAAATGTGTGTGTGTGTGTGTGTGTGTGTGTGTGTGTGTGTGTGTGTGTGTGTGTGTGTGTGTGTGTGTGTGTGTGTGTGTGTGTGTGTGTGTGTGTGTGTGCGCGCGCGAGCGTGCGTGCATGTTGTGAGCGCGCAAGTGCATGACTGAAACATTGTCTCTTCTGCATGGGAAGAGTGTCAGGGCCAATCAAGACGTTCCCTATGCTCTCCATCTCCTGTGCTCAGCTGTCAGGAGTGTGCTGGTTTGCACCTCATCCCATCCAGTACCTGTCAAGAGCTTATTGATTGGCGGGGGAAGGATTAGGATGGCTAGCGACCAATGATACTCCGGAGAATGGTTGTGTCTTTGTGTCGTGTGTGTGTGTGTGTGTGTGTGTGTGTGTGTGTGTGTGTGTGTGTGTGTGTGTGTGTGTGTGTGTGTGTGTGTGTGTGTGTGTGTGTGTGTGTGTGTGTGTGTGTGTGTGTGTGTGTGTGTGTGTGTGAAAGACAGACAGAGAAAAGGCACAGAGAATAAGGCACAGCACTGTATGTATTTCGTCACTGTCGGGCAGAAACCTTGTATCTCCAAGTTTCAAATGTGTACGTCTTTTGGTAAAGCAAAGCCCTGCTTCATCATACAAGACCGTTGCACAAAACTAGTGAAAACAGCCGATCTACAAGCAGACGTCGCGAGGCGTTGTGTGCTTGCAGATCGGCTGTTTTCACTAGTTTAGCTCGTTAGCACGTCGTTCTTTTCTTTCTCTCTTTCTTCCATTCTCTCCTACTCTCCCTCCCCCCCCTCCTCCTTTATCCTTGCATGTTTGTCCCGCGGTCCGGGATGATTTGGATCCTAATAGCCTTTTTACAGCCGTCAGCTAATGTTGCCGTGGGGGAACGTAACGGCAGGCCATAACGAGACAATCCCATCCCATATGCACGGGATATGAGGCCACATTTGTCTGCTCCAACCAGTGACAGCGCCAATCTGTAGCGCCAGGCAGGCAGCACCCGATGGGAGAGCCAGTGGTGGAAAAGTAATCACGTTTATTGCTTAAGTAAAAGTATCAATACTGCAATATATACTCAATAGATCTATATTCTGTTACAAGAAAAAGTCCGGAATTCAAAATGTACTTGAGTAAAAGTATGAAAGTGTTGGCATCAAAATGTACTTACAGTACCAAAAATAAAAGTACAACATTTTTGAAAATAGCAGATTTATAAGCTCACAACGCGTCGCATGAGCTTGTAGATCGGCTATTTTCAAATAGCCTAGGTATAAAATAGGGCTAAAGTGGTTATATGTTTTGTCATATTATAATTTATATCTGTAAAATAGTAACTAAAGTTTTCAAATAAATGTAGTGGAGTAAAAGTACAATATTTGGATCCGAGATGTAGTGGAGTAAAAGTAAAAGTATAGAAAAAGTATAAAATAGGGAAGACCCTACTCCCAACCCATAAACCTAACCTCTAAATCAGACTGATTGAGGGCATAGAGTGGAACGTACCTCCCTTCGATGACGCGTCCTACAGTAGGCTGGGTCACTGTCCTTGGTGCTGAACTCTGCCTCTGTCCCACTGTCTCAACTCGTTGCGTTGGGGTGCTTACCTGTCTGGCGGCCCAGCGACCCTGGGGGAGACAACGAGTAGTTATTCTTGGCATTGATGGTTCCACTCTTAAGATGCTCCCTAGAATAGCCAATTGGTTCGACAGATCTCAAAGCAGGAAGAGTGGGCACAGCGTAGACAGTGTAGGGGCAGCAATAACCTGACGCTCATCGCCAATTCAAAGGTGAGGCACAGCATACATGGACCTTTTTCTGGTTTTCATGTGTCTATGAGGTTGACAGTAGGCCTACTTCATTAGACCCCCTGGTGTGGTTGTTATGAGCAATTAGGTATTCCCTTTGTATTTTGTATTTCTTCCTGGAGGCTGACACCTTGTGATTCAAAAGTGACGATCAAAAAACAGTGATTAAATGACATCATATAATCATCCCCTCCCCTTTTACCATTTAGCCAACACTGTGGGTGT
Organism: Nannobrachium achirus; assembly: GCF_963921795.1. Taxonomy (NCBI): domain Eukaryota; kingdom Metazoa; phylum Chordata; class Actinopteri; order Myctophiformes; family Myctophidae; genus Nannobrachium; species Nannobrachium achirus. The sequence goes on along the minus strand of NC_137831.1, from coordinate 22,892,269 downwards.
GGCTAACTTCAGCTGGGTCACCACCCACGTGAACAACCAGGCATACTTAATGAACTGGTGGGTGTGGCCACAATTTTAACTCTTTATGTAGACAAAAAAATCTTCCTCCTACTATGTCTAATAAATCATGGCACTGCATCTTTAACTCACAATTTGGTATTGTATGGCCGCTAACCGACGTCCATATTAATAATTTTACTTAAAGGCCGGATGACACTCAAAGAATTTTAACATTATGATACAGTAGGTCACGTGGTCTTTCTCCAAACAGTCTGAAAAGGAGGCGGGCCGTATCAGTTAGTAGTGAATGTATACTTCGTCCGTCGTGCGGTGCCGCGCACAACGTGATGCGTTGTTGTTAGCTTCCACATGGCTATTTTCGAGAGCTATTACACACACACACACACACACACACACAGGCTACACACACAGAGTGTATGAGCCACAGACAGACCTCAGTCCTCCGAGACAGCAGGACATATTATGTCTGCTAAAAGGGCTCAGAGCTGCCGAGGAGGAGATCGCTGGACCCTCGTTCTAAGCTTGCTCCGGTGTCAGGTGCTCCAGTCAGGTTTAGGGTAAGAGACAGCAGGGTATGGCCGACAAAACCGTCTCAGGGACGGGGAGAAGCGTGTTGGACCCTCGTAACTAATCTCTGACACCTTTTTTGAAGAAGACTTGTATTTTTTACCGGTATAATCACTGATTTTATAGCGAATGCTGTATAATTTTTACCCCTAGAACTGATAGTTTTAAAGTTGGTTTAGAAAGTCGGAAACAAACCTCGGACAGCTTTTGTTGGGGCAGTTTCAAAAGATAATGATATGGATAATCGACTCCGCCCCTCCCCCCATATTAGCCCAATCAAATTAATTTATTTCAGTTACTGTACAGAAAGTACTACTTTCAGTACAGTAACTACAATAAATTAATTTGATTAAGTCATTTAACATGGGGGGTACAAAAAATTGGCTAATTTGATAGCCTTAATTAGCTGTTTTGGCCATGTCACCCGACCTTCAAGTAAAAAATGTGAGTAGGCTACTTCTTCCAACAATGCTCAGGACACTCTAACCACAAGGCCAGCTGGTTTTCCTTTGAAGGTTTACTTGCATTCCACAAAAAGAAAGACATTGGGAGAAGGGGGACAAATAGTAATATTTTCACAGATATATTTTCTAATAATAGTTTGATGTTTTTGTTAGTTAAAGGTGTGACATTGGGTCTGATGGCCCAAAGCATGTTTGAGCCAGAACTCTCTCACTATTGTTGTTTGGCTGCATGACTCTGCCTGAATCTTTCCCTAATAGTAATACTACTAATAGAAAGTGCACACACACACACACACACACACACACACACACACACACACACACACACACGCACACGCACACGCACATGCACATGCACACACGCAGTGTTTTCAGGATCACAGCACGGTATAGACCATTGAAAATCTAATAGACTAGTCGCATCGAATAGACTCGGCACGAACGTTGCGTGTGCACACGCAAACACTTACAGGGGCGCTTGAGCAAAGACTTTCTGTGCACGCATGCGTGTGCACGCACAATTTGTGCACACGCACGCCTGGAACATAAACAGACGCTAACAGAAGCTATTACCATCATGAGCTGACCCATTACTCTCTGTCCAATGTGCCGCGGTTTGTGCGCATGTGTGTACACGTACACGTGCGCGTATACGTGTGTGTGTGTGTGTGTGTGTGTGTGTGTGTGTGTGTGTGTGTGTGTGTGTGTGTGTGTGTGTGTGTGTGTGTGTGTGTGTGTGTGTGTGTGTGTGTGT
>NC_137831.1:22832963-22887963 GCF_963921795.1 Nannobrachium achirus | reverse complement strand
ATAGCCGGTGGAGCTTTTCATAGTAACTTGCGGCCTGACGGTCAGAATAAGCTGCAGCTGTACTTACAGTCCATTGCTGTACTATAAGTTCAGTGTTATGCCGCCTGCCATGTTTTTTCCCTGCTGTCATGTTTCACCTGAAGTGGAAAACAAACTACAAAATCAGCCTATACAGTGTTGTGCCCTTTTAGTGATTTATATTTCTGAATACTTGCGTATTTACTTGAGTATATACTTTGTCCACCACTGTTGGAAAGAGCCCTGAAAACAGACCCTTAATATCCAGCTGAGTTTCCACCATCTAAACAGATCATGCAGTGATGTCGACTTCAACCAACCAGTCTATGCCAAGTCCCTCACGCCACAAAGGGAGGGGGAGTGCGTATCTGTCAGCACAGCGCTGGTTCATGTGTGAGTCATCCTTGATTAACCCCTGCTGACTCTAATTAGAGCCAATTAGCCCGGGCTGAATGGAATGAGACACTCTCAATGCAGATGAGGGATGTCGATGGACGGGCGGATGGAAAAATGGAGAGAGGGAATTATGATGAAGAGGACGGATGATGTGTTGGGGCATGGAGGGGTACGTGGCAATGGAGGGATGGGAGGAGTGTTGGGATGGAAAGATGATGATGATGATGATGATGGGGGAGATGGAGGAGAGTTTAAGGGGAGTGGAAGGATGGATGGATGCGGTGACATTCGGTGATGTGCAAAAAAACATCCATAATTCTAAAGAGGCTGTTGGTGTCCTTTGCATATGCACTGGGTAAGCCACTCATAACGCTGTAGTGTATATAGACACAAACCACGCCACTAGCTGTTCCATACCATTTTACAGTGTGTTACAATATGATATCCACTCAACAGAAGCACAAAGTATTTGCTCTGTTTGGTTCTATAATGGCATAAAGATATAAATAAATGAACGCTCCCCTCCAGTATTTGTAACACTTTTCAGCTGTTTTCCAGCATCAAACTTGAAGCACACTCACTGATTGATTGGTTGGTTCCAGAGGCACCATAGATTATGTTGGACACATAACACAAAACATGTGCGCAAAGTGAAACATTTTAAGCTCCATTAGAAACAGTATTTAATTATATGCATGCTTTCCTGATCCTTTAGTACAGGGGTCTTCAACAGGGGGTCCGCGACCCCTAGGGGGTCCTCAGAGTTACTACAGGGGGTCCTCCAAATCTTTGTGTGATAGAAAGAAAAAAATAAAATCTCCTTTTTAGCCAGATTCTTAACCAGATTCTGAGAACTTTAGCCAAAAATAGCAGATCTACAAGCTCTGCGAGGCGTTGTGAGCTTGTAGATCGGCTATTTTAGGCAAAGTGGTTTGGTGTAAAGGGGAGAAGTATTGACAGTTCAAGTGGTTAAATATCTGAAAACACAAATTGACATGAATCCAAAATACACTGACGATTGTGCTGTCAAACAATGAAACGATATGGAATCTATGACAAAGGTTGTGGGGGTCCCTGCTTCATCTCTCACTCAACTAAGGGTTCCTTGGCCTGAAAACGTTGAAGACCCCTGCTTTAGTAAATTACGACAGTCACACTGTTACCTCAGTGCCGAGCTGGTGTGCTTGGTTACTATAACATCTGACATACAACATACTTGGCCGGGCTCTCCAACAAACACAATAGGCTGTATGCACAGCGGTCATGTTGGACAGTAAATGTTGCATTTATATAGCGTCTTTATCCAAGGCGCTTTACAATGTGCATTACATTGACCCATTCACACACACATTCATACACCGATGGCGGAGGAAAACATGCAAGGCACGAACCAGCTCACCGGAAGCAACTAGGGGTTCATTGCCTTGCCCAAGGACACTTCGACATGTTGACAGGAGGAGCCGAGATTTGAACCGCCGAACCACGGATCATTGGCCAACCTGAAAGCCAGAGAGGGGGAGGTTGACTGACAGGCGGACCAGCCAATGGGGCGACAGGACCGCCTTGCATCGTTCCAAAGCCCTGGCCAATGGGGTGGCTCCCGAATCAGACTCTGAATCAGACTTGAATCGGAGAAGAACATTTCCCATGAGGCGCAACCTCCTGAGCCACAGTAATTAAGCCCCTTCCTTATAGGTGTTACCAATTTAAGTAAGGAAGGAGACCAATTTCTTTCCAATATGGCTGCTGTGCAAGTGTGCATAGAGCCCTTTGGCCGTGTGTGCTGAGCCTACAATGTGACCGACCAACGGACCTTTTGCTGATCATTGTCTGTCACTAGTGCAGTGACAGACAATGGTCAGCAAATGGTCTGTTGGTCTGGATGCTCGTTGGGACAGAAGTGGGAGGGATAGCATGTTCCTCCACACGCGGTACGCCATCCCGGTTACAGTAAACACTGCAATCAGGTCAGGTGAAAAGAAGCAGCTGGGAAGCAGCTGGCAACTTTGTATGGGAGGAATGTGACGGGCTTCTACACCCTCCCCAACACCAACGAGTAGGGGTTGGCACCAGTGATGGGGACAACATAATTGGGAGCGATTGGCAACGACTAAATTGGGGGCGGAAAACAAAACATATCGGTCAAGCCCTATACTTTCAATTTACAATTCACAATTCACAATCCAGAGCGATTTACAAAGGGCACGATCGAAGTAAATGGCAGGAGCCTTAGTCAACAAAGACACGGTAAATGGTCAAGTAAATGGAGTGGCAAAGAAAAACAATTAAGTGTGCTACAAAGTACCTAGGATAGCAGGTAAACATCAAACGTAGCATCTGTCCAAGCGGCGTGCATTCTAAATGGAATCCTTGTAGAGGAAACAGTTTCTAACCAACATACATCTGGATAATTTAAGTAAGGGGGGGTCATTCCACAAACTTTAGTTACTTTGTAGATATAAATTATAATATTACAAAACATACGTTAGCCACTTTAGCCCTATTTGATACCTAGGCTATTTGAATAGCCGATCTACAAGCTCACAAAGCTATAGATCGGCTATTTTCAGACATTTTGTATTATTATTCCAAAACATACATTAACCACTTCAACCCTGTACATTTCGGCCATTTGAAAATAGCCAATCTACAAGCTCACAATGCATTACAAGCTTGTAGATCTGCTATTTTCGAAAGATTTGTATACATTTGAAAACTCAAAATGGGACATTCTGCATAATGAGTACTTTTACGTTTGGTACTTTAGCTACATTTTGATGCCAATACTTTTGTACTTTTACTGAAGTACATTTTGAATTACAGACTTTTATTTGTAACAGAGTACAGTATTTCTACATTGCAGTATTGATACCTTTACTCAAGTAAAACATTTTTCCACCACAATTTTTTTCCACCACTGTGCAGATCATGTGTGATCATGTCCTGGAGGTAGGGGGTAGGGGGGGGGGGGGGGGGGGGGGGGGGTTTGGTGCCATGATGCCCTTGATTGACTTGTAGGTCATCGCTAGTGTTTTAATTGGGAAGGCAGAAAGGGGGGAAGGTTGAAGACCAGGCGTGTTGCAGCATTCTGGATCAGTCGAAGGGGGGTGTCTGGCAGGGACGTGCAGAGAATATTAGAGAGGCAGGGTCTGAAATTTCTAAGGGCCTTTTGGTGAAAATATCGAAAATAGCAGACCTCCAAGCTCACAACGTGTGAGCTTGGAGGTCGGCTATTTTCAGTGTTTGATACCCCACTGAACCAAGCATAATCAAATGAATACTCGAGATGTGGCTTACTTACGGCAGGGATTTCTACACAGAGAGGGCAATTCTTTCAACATAAGATGCGGCATTCAAGTTCAGGAGAGTTTGGACAAGGCAATTCTCTTGAATGCTGCCTTCAGGTATGGCATGGAAAGAGGGCATTTGCATTTCTTTCACCATAGTAAAAATCAAACCTCGGTTCGAAGTGAAGCGGTGAACTTTTATTCTATGTGTTCTAGAGCTATGATATAATACATTCTTCCAATTCTGAATGAATTAATGATTTTATCTGGAGGGACGAATTGTCATGTGAAGCTCATTGGACATTTTTAATCATCCAATCATCAGACCGGGACAGACGTTACACACATATTTTGGATGTACGGGACAGACAGATAAAACTGACTGAAATGACCATATATGGACATGAACGGGACACACAAAGCCACTCCAGATAAAACCTGTTCATTCTGGACTGAAATCTGAAATGACCATATATGGACATGAACGGGACACACAAAGCCACTCCAGATAAAACCTGTTCATTCTGGACTGAAATTACCATGTATGGACATGAACGGGACACACAAAGCCACTCCTTGGAAGAGGCTTTCACCGCTTCAAAAACTCATGGTCATGGTCTGGAATGGGCACTTTTTACCGACTGATAAAAGGGCAGGGGCTCAAGCCCCCTTTGATGTCTATGTGTGCACGTGCCTGGTGCCCAACCAGACAGTGGTCCCCCTGCTATCTGCCACCAGCAGCATGCAGCGGTGCAGAGGCCAGCAGGCTGAAGGGGTCCTGGGCCACTCAGCCCGGCCCGGTGATTGCCTCGTTCTATCATCAAGCCAGATGATTTCTATTATTTCAGATGGATGATTGGTCTGGCTGGCTGCCGACCCGCCGAAGCAAGCTCATTTTTGGAGCGGGGTGTTTGAAGTGCAAACCCCTCGCGCCGCACTGAACACGCTTGCAAAATGAATGAGGGGAGGGGAAGGGGGACCAGGAGGGAAGGGAGGGGAGGGGAGGGGAGGAGGGGGGACGGGTGCAGAAATAATGGAGCTGAAATGGTGGTAATGACGAGGAGTGCGGGCGTTGGAGGGCATTATGCGCGAAGGACGAGGTTGTTAATGTGGACTGCCTCTATTTCCGACAGTAATTTAAACGCTAATGGGGAGCGCTTTTTCTCGGCTAAATAAATAGATGGCCCGGCGCTCAGAACGAGTTCGCCCTGCTGTTTACTCTTGCGTGTTTGACGCCGCCCCGAAACCCAAACGCCGGGAATAAATCCCCTGTAATTACATTGTCACTGGTTTGTCATCAAATCGGTCCCAATGAAATACCATAAATATTACATTTTGATTACCGTGGATCAGTAAGGCATGCAAACAGAAAGTCACTTGCAATTTAATTATTTGATAAACCATCATTTCATTAGTCCCGTCGTTTCAATTGAGCGATTTGAGTTGTTTTATTGAATTTTTTCAAACATGAAAGAGATGTGACATTTTGATCACGCGCTGTCTTCAACAATGGATTTCTAAACTTTTAAATGTTTAGAAATCCATAACATTGAATTACTGCCAGCAGGCTACATATACCCCCCAGCCCATGTATGGACAAAAGAGCACAGTATTCACAGGCCTGTGCAGCCATGGGGTTATAATAGAAATGAACCTAAATGATCATATGACTCTCATACCGTCACCTCCCTGACACTTAACTTTGTTGTTTTCTGGAACACCAAATCCGATTTACCACGGTCCATTTGAACTACGTTTCTGAATTTCGCCATTCAAAGGCGCTTCATGTTCCCACTTACAAATATAAGATCGTTTTTTTTTTTTTGCTCTTCTTTAGATGATACGGCTGTGAACATCTAAAGAAGAGAACAAATGTGCTTTTTCCCCCCCAACATATTTTGCACATCACTGACAGTACAATCTCGGAATCCAATCGCCTATATCTCTTTATTGAGATTACAGACTACTGAAGTCAGAAAGATTATGCAGAGTCACCACTGGAGTGATCTAATTCTTCAGTGGTTTTGTATGTTCCAGAGCACTTTAACCACTTAAGCCCTATATATTAGGGGTGTAACGATATAGTAACTGTATCGAAATATCGTTTTTAACTTAAAAAACCGAAGTATATCGAAATGAAAACTGCTAAAATCGAATCGTATCGTTTTATTTTGTATCGTATCGAATCGGCAGTGCAAAGAATCGATTGTATCGATACTACCTGCTTGTGCATTGTATTTAACATTTTTTTGAAGAAAAAATTAAAAGGGGGGTTTAATTACTTTTCTTCCATATGGTCTATCGATAAATGTGTGTAATTTCTGGGTTCATGTCAAGGTGCAGGTTTGTCAATATGCAATGTCCATGTATTTGGGAGATAATCAATGTGTTTACTTATTTATATCCATAATAATACATGTTTCCCTCAAAAACCTGCACTATCCACACCTTTCACACAGATTTAATTGCTTTGCTAAATAGTTACTATATCGATTTTAAATCATTGAATCGAATCGTATCGTATCGCCATGAACGAACCAATATCGTCCATGTATCGTATCGTTAACCATGTATCGTGATATGTATCGAATCGCTATTAAAATGTATCGTTACACCCCTACTATATATACTTTTTGTTGTACGACGAATAGCAAAAGTATAGCTTGATTGTGAAAGTTTAACATTTTTTGATAAGTTTAACATTTAGACATTTTAGAAAATTGTTACTTGCCCAAAATGAAAGTAACCACTTTCTTGGTGAAACGGACCTGAATTGCAGCTGTACTTGGTCCTCTCTTGTTAGCAGGCACGTGCACACATAGACATCAAAGGGGGCTTTAGCCCCGAGCCCCTTTATCCGTAAAAAGTGCCCTCTCCAGACCATGAATGCAGTTTTTACTAATGGTGAAAGAAATGCAAATGCACTCTTTCCATGCCATACCCGAAGGCAGCCAGGGGCGTCACAAGGGGTAGGAAAGTTGGACTGAGTTACTAGGGCCCAAGGTGGAGGGGCCCTAGTAACTTTAGCTATTGAAAAATAGCAGATATACAAGCTCACAGCGCGGCACCGAGTGCCGCGCTGCGAGCTTGTAGATCTGCTATTTTTGAAAAGTCGTGAAAATGTGCGCAAATCTTTGAATCTATGTATTTTTTTAGTGAACATTTGTAACAAAAATGTTGCTTCTGGGGAGTCCCTGGAACTAAATATTTTGAGATGGGGGGGGGGGGGGGGTCCTTCACATGAAAAAGTTTGAGCATCACTGACATGGAAACATAGGTTTCTTGGCACACATTTTCACGATTTTTCAAAAATAGCAGATCTACAAGCTCGCAGCGCGGCACTCGGTGCCGCGCTGTGAGCTTGTATATCTGCTATTTTTCAATAGTTAAAGCACAGGGGCCCCACAGTGAATCCTTGTACCCGGGGCCCAGAATTTGGTGTGACGCCCCTGAGGCAGCATTCAAGAGAGTGCCTTGTCCAAGCTCTCCTGAACTTGAATGCAACATCTTATGTTGAAAGAATTGCCCTCTCTGTGTAGAAATCCATGCTGTTACGTCACATCTCCAGTATTCAGTTGATTATGCTTAGTTTAGTGTGGTATTAAATACCGAAAATAGCCAATCTCCAAGCTCACAACGCGTCGTCTGCTATTTTTTAGTTCAATGGGGGAGTGGTGCTAGCTCGAGGATTGGTCAAGCTTCACGTGACAATTTGGCTACAATATATAAGCAACCACACGAGCAATTTCCCAGAATTGCAACTTTCTAGTTTCCTTCCGCGGCCTCCGTCAGAAATAGCAGATCTACATGCTCATGTTCCCTGCAGAATAGGTCTCTTTTGGGGTTCAAATGGTTAAGCAGCACTGGTGGGCATATGATAATTCCCATTGTTCGGCAGCAGTAATACTGGTTCAGAGGCCCTTCTAATTATCAGTCAGCCTCTCTGGCTTGGGGCCAGCCGCCTCATCGCCCCATGTGCCCTGGAACCTGAATCAATAGTTGTACGGGGGACATAATCTGTTTCACTGGGCTGACTCTCTGCACTGGAGAGATTGGAGATTTAAGTAAAAAGTACATTTATATTGTACCATCATTATGGCTGGAGATATGGCTCCCACTTCACCGTCGTCTGACTCTTTAACTTGTGGTTTACTCTCTTTGCCTCTCTCTCTCTTTCCCCTACTCTCTCTCTCTCTTTCTCTCTTTCTCTCCCTCTAGCTTGCTCCTTCACTGCTGTCTCATGTCTCATCTCTTTATGTGGCAGAGGGGCTTTGAACCTTGGTGCATTAACGGTTCTGAGGCTGCCGCTGTCACCTGCTAATGTCACTGGTAATGATGTGAGGCTCGTTTCTCCTCCTCGTGATGTGCGCGCCTTCGAAAGACATCATCACACAGGCGCAGAGACCCTATCATATCGTTTCCCGCCGCCGCGCCGAGCGCGAATGTGACAGTGGCAACCGGGAAGCCGTCCAAGAGCGAAGGGGGGAAAGGATGAGAGGGAGAGAGAGGGAGAAGGAGAGAAGGAGACGAAAGCAGTGCCTCCTTCGTTTGCAAGTCATTTCACTAACACCTTTGAAGTGGCAGCACCGTAGCACGCCCCTGGAAGTTGTGGTGAGAAGCACCGGGTTTACCGTGGATGAAAGGTTCTCGTCAACTTTTGACCTCCGTATGGCGGAGATCAGGCGGGGGGGAAGGGGATTGGGAGGGGGTTGGCGTTGTGACGTCTGCTGCTCCAGATGCTGTCTGTCACCAATAAACAACATCTAACCGGACCGGACAGCGCTGGCCACAACCTCATCACGATGTCTCGCGACCCCCTTTTGACTCCCTGACGCACGGGTCGAGGAACGCTGCTCTGCGATATGACACATGGCACCATAATATGTGTGTGTGTGTGTGTGTGTGTGGGGGGGGGGGGGGGGGTCGCTGCCATGCGTATATGCGTACTGCTGGTCTGAACATCTGCCACTGTGCTGTAAAAAGCGGCAAAGCCCATTTATGTTGCACCTGTGAATTAGCGCTCGTATGGAAATGCCGCACATTGCGAGACCTTACAATTAATATAACATGTCATTTGGTTGTTGCTTTTATTTAATCAGCCTTACAACACCGTGTCCACGATTGCATTATATTTCTAGCGTATGACTTTTAGTGAACAGGAAGAATCTCTTACACAGGCAGTGTTATTGCCAAAAACATCTACCCCACCCCCTCAACAAAAACCTCCTGCTCTAGACTTAACCCCATACTGTGACCATGACTCCTATTTTAGATCATGAGATAAAGCTATTAACCCTTGAGGCAGTAGGTATAATAGACAATCAGAAAACGAAACAATACTAGCCTACTATATTATTGTTGCTGTCGGGTGGAAACTTGTATGTCCATTTTTCATCTTGTGTCCTATGACAGTGCTGTGCAAAAGTATAGCGAATAGGCGATCTACGACAATCTCCCAACCAGTTGCAAAGCTACGCGTTGTTCCCCATATAATGTCATGCCCAAAATAGGAACGCAGGTTACAATTTAGGCATTTAGCGGATGCTCTTAATCCAGAGCGATTCACAATAAGCAAGGTAATACATCAGTACATCAACATCAATACATCAAATAGTAGGCAAATCTAAGAAAAACAGGTAGACATGTACATATATTCAGTAAAAACATCATAAATTATAACATAAAAATCTAATAAAATTCTATCTAAATTACATCTATGGTAATTGAAAGTGTTGAAAGTGAAAGTGATTAAGTCTGTCTGTGGGTTTTATAAATATTTCACTAATGATGAAAGGTATAAAAAGAGATTGCGGCTAAACAATAACCATCCATTGGAACACAGGTTATTTTTTCCATTGTCCTGAAGAGTAACAGATTTGTACCTGCAAGATTTCCAACCGACAGCGACGATAGGTTAGGTTTAGGTTTAGGTTTAGGTTTATTAGTCACATGCATATCCATACAGGTACAGACCTGTATGGAATGAAATGCTTGTGCCAGGAGCACTCTCAGCCTTATTACACACAAAAACATCAACCCACAACAACAAGACAACAACAAGTCACCCAAGACAACCCAAAAACAACAAAAACCATACAGTGTAACAGTGTACAGTTTAAAAACTGCGTACAGTGCACATGACTACCTAGGTCTCGCTTTCATCTCTTCGTTAAGCAACCTGATTGCTTGAGCATAAAAACTATTACTGAGACGGGTGGTGTGCGATGAGATGCTCTGATAACGTTTTTTGGATGGGAGGAGATAGAACAGGGAATGGGCGGGATGACTGCTGTCCTTTAAGATGTTCTCTGTCTTTTTCTTACAGCGTGTGTTATAGATTGTGTGTAGCTGTGGTAATTCTGTGCCAATGATTTTGGCAGCTCTCTTCACAATTCTCTGTAACTGTTTACTGTCTTGAACAGTCACGTTACCAAACCACACTGTGATGCATCCTGTCAAAACACTTTCTATGGTACAGCGATAGAAATTTACAAGAGCCTTGGTGCTCAGGCCAAATCTCCTGAGGCGCCTCAGAAAGTACAATCGCTGCTGCGCTTTCTTAAGGATACCTTTGCTGTTTAGAGACCATGTGAGTGAGTTTGTTATGTGAACACCCAGGAATTTGAAACTGTCCACTATGTCTACAGGTGAACCATTTATGGTTAAGGGACTGTGATTGACTTTAGACTTCCTAAAGTCAACGATGATCTCTTTTGTTTTACTAACATTTAGAGAGAGATTGTTATTCTGGCACCATAGGGTTAGCTCTTCAATTTCCCTCCTATAGGCCCTCTCATCATCGTTGGATATTAGTCCTATAACCGTGGTGTCATCTGCAAACTTGAGAACAGAATTATTGCCACACCGATAGCCAGATGGGCATGAAAAAAAGAAAGAGAAAACACCACTTAGGAAGACATTTACCCTTTGTGCATTCGAGGACTGTTTCCTGCCGAGACTCCGCTACCTTCCCTTCCTTATTGAATTTGTCTCCCGACCCGCAAATCCAGCCCCCTCCCCTCCGCTAAGCCCCCGCGAGCCGATCGCTGAGGCGGCGTGCGTGCTGTCAATATTGGCCCATTCACTGTGAGTGAGCAAATCTGCGCCTGACATGGGCAGCCATGCGGGTAATAGCTAGGATTAAGACAGGAAGGTACACACATGAATATACAAGACGCACAACGGGGCGATGGGGGGGGGATCTGAGGAAATCACTGAGCAGTGGTGGAAGCAGTACTCAGATTTTACTTTTTTTTTTGTGGGCCTACTTGAGTAAAATTAGCAATACCATATAACAGGGGTCTTCAACGTTTTCAGTCCAAGGACCCCTTAGTTGAGAGAGAGATGAAGCAGGGACCCCCACAACCTTTTCATAGATTCCATATAGTTTCATCGTTTGACAGTCAATCATCAGTTTATTTTGGCTTTGTATTTTCAGATATTTAACCACTTGAGCTGTCATTACCTAATAAACTTGACCTCTTACTCTGTACGTAGTCTGCTCTTTTTCCCCTCTACACCAAACCTCTTTGCCGAAAATAGCCGATCTACAAGCTCGCCTCGCGGTGCAAGGCGTTGTGAGCTACAGTTCTCAGAATATGGACACTAGGGTTCAAGTTGTTAATATAAAAAGGATTGGAAGATTTGGAGGACCCCCTAGGGGTCCCGGACCCCCTGTTGAAAACCCCGGCCATATAAGAAAATAGTAAAAGGACTGTATTCTCAATTTGACTTGGGTAAAATCTAAAATGTAGTGTCATTGTGATGGGCCGCGTCGTGAGCTTGTAAATCTGCTATTTTTGAATAGACAACAGTATGAAACTGTGAGATTTTAACGTATTTTTTTCATTAATAATCTAAATCTGCAAAGGAACTAGAAGCTAAAGAAATCCAATAATTGCAGTGGCTGGAGTAAAAAAATACAATAATTGTAATGTAATTCCGGACTTTTACTTGTAACAGAGAATGTCTACATTGCACTAGTGATGGTTTTACCCAAGTACTAACGAATGTACTTTTTCCACCGCTGCTTTAAACGTGTGACATGCACACAGAATGTAGATTGACTGGAGGACTGCGGCGACACAAGGCGCCCATTCATCGGCGATGACCCTGATGACGAATGAGTAGCGTTAAAAACCCGAGCCCATTGTGAGGGAGCTGCAATTGCAATTTTCACGCTGTGGCGGCTCGCCCCGTGCGCTGTGCGTGCGTGCACCCGTGGGTGTGTGGTTGCATGTACACTTTGTGCATGTTTGTGCTGCATTGATTTTCAGCACGTGTGTGTGGGACGGTGTGTGAATTTGTGTGTGTGTATGTTTTGTTTCTTTGTGTGTGTGTGTGTGTGTGTGTGTGTGTGTGTGTGTGTGTGTGTGTGTGTGTGTGTGTGTGTGTGTGTGTGTGTGTGTGTGTGTGTGTGTGTGTGTGTGCGCGCGCGCCTTACTGGGTGTTCTTTCTTCGTGTGTGCAGGTGTGTTTTGAGTGCATGCGTTTCTTTGTGTGCCTGTATCACTGTGTGTGTGTGTGTGTGTGTGTGTGTGTGTGCGTGTGCGTGTGCGTGTGTGTGTGTGTGTGTGTGTGTGTGTGTGTGTGCGTGTGTGTGTGCGTGCGTGCGTGCCTGTGCGTGTGTGTGTGTGTGTGTGTGAGTACAGTACGAAGGTGTTGAATGGTGATAAATGTCTTCTTTGCAGTGAGCTCAGGGTCTTCATGGCTGAAGGTCACAGTCTGACAGATGCTTTGCTATGGCTACAGTTGCCATGGCTCCCCAGAGAAGCACTTTGTTTTTCTGACCTCGTGGCTCCCCGTTTTATGCCAAGTCACCACATAAAGCTTGTCATTGAATCATATGCTCTGTCTGTGTATGGTGTATACCAGGGGTATTCGACATTTTCAGGCCAAGGACCCCTTAGCTCTGAGAGAGATGAAGCAGGACCCCCACTACATATCGTATAAAATTGTGTTGCAGATGGATTATTACAGTTTAGACTTGACAGCACTATCATCTGTGTAGTTTGGATTAATGTGTATTTTCATGTTTAACCACTTGAAATGTCAATACCTACTATAGTCTGCTCTTCTTTTCCCTCTACACCAAACCTCTGTTCCAAAAAATAGCCGATCTACAAGCTCACAACGCCTCGCAGCGCGAGGCGTTGTAAGCTTGTAGATCTGCTATTTTTTGGCTAATGTTCCACTAAGAATGCTATGGTTCAAGTGATCAAACATGATCACACAAAGATTTGGCAGACCACCTGTAGTAACTCTGAGGACCCCCTAGGGCTCCCGGACCCCCTGTTGAAGACCACTGGTGTATACGCATCCACACACACGCACGCACTCACTCACACATGTGAGTCTGCACAAACAAACAAACAAACAAACAAACACATACACAAATTTACAGCAAACACCCACGTGCACATAATCATGAAAATACATGTACCATGTATCTCTGTAGCTGATAGATCCATATTACAGACTCATTCATACTGTACAAGCACAAGCGCACACACATACACACGCGCGGCTCTCTCCCCAAAAAACCCAAGTGCCGTTCAATTTTACATTTTCCTTTCAATTTGTCATTCTGCCTTATCGTTTTATGTGTCACGGACGAGGTACTCGTGTGAATTCACTCGCTAATTGGATGCCTGATGTAAGCCTAGGACTAATAGTCCTTGTGGAGCGATGTGTCATCAGAGTCTCATAGAAAGGTTTCCTTTCAGAGGGGTTTTGAGAGGACGCCAAGGCCTGTACCAATGCAGGAGTTAATGTAACAGCGGAGCATAGCCCATATTCAGTTGAGCTCACTGAGGCACAATGTTACCTTAGAGAGAGAGAGAGAGGGAGAGAGAGAGAGAGAGAGAGAGAGAGAGAGAGAGAGAGGGAGGGAGGGAGGGAAGGAGAGAGAGAGACAAATAGAGAGAGGGTATTGTCGTTGTCGGTTGGAAACCTTGTACTGTATGTCCAAAACCGTTGTATTTATCCATTTAAAAATGATTTAAACTAGTGAAAATAGCCGATCTACAAGCAAACAATGCCTCGCACTGCGAGGCATTGTGTGCTTGTAGATCTACTATTTTCACTAGTTTTGTGCGACAGTCTTGTATGGCGAAGCAGGGCTTTAATTTACAAAAAAAAACTACAAATCTGAAACTTGGAGATACAAGGTTTCTGCCCGACAGTGACGGTATACAGGTGGCAAAGACAAGAGAGAAAAGGAGATACAGATAGCGAAATGGGGAGGAGAGGGGGAAACCAAAGAGAGAGAGCTCCGAAGAAGGACCCCGGGATTGGGCCCGTTTCATGCGGTGAACCCCATTAGAACCTCCCCCACCTTGTCTCAGTCTAATTGGCGGTAAAGCAGCTGCCCTCACTGGCCTCCGTCTCCGTGATCACTCCGCATCCTTGCTCGCTTTTCCCTCGGACGGACAGACGGACGGACGGACGGGCTACTGGAGCTGCAGCACAGCATTAAACATCACCAAAGCTGAGAGGGCACTTTCTCTCTTTTTCACTCTCTCTCTCTCTCTCTCTCTCTCTCTCTCTCTCTCTCTCTCTCGTACCCACTCCCCTCGTTCGCCCCCTCTCTCTCTCTTGCCTCGCCGCTCCCGCTCAGAGGAGATTGAACCCCAGACAGCCCCGAGTGCTCATTATCGCGTTTCTCATTCGAGTCTGTCGCTCCCGAAATCTGAACCCCTCCTTCCCTCTTCATCTCCCTCTCTCCCTCTCTCTCCCTCTCTCTCCCTCTCTTCCACCCCAATCCCAGCCGCACTCACCCCGGTTGGATAAGTGGCAACGAGGACGTGTCAGAAAGTGGAATGTGTGCACTGTTTCCAGGAGTCAGGCCAAAAGAGGCAGTGCATATGGCAGACATATGGTTATGCCAGAAAATCTAATCTTGGTAATCTGTATTTAAGCAGGCACATCAATCAAGAACAAATTCCCGTTTATGGGTGACGGCCGGGCATAAGGTAACAGGGCGATGCAAGGGGATAAGGTAACAGGGCGATGCAAGGGGATAAGGTAACAGGGCCATGGAAGGTGGTGCGGGTGGAGGTTGAAGGAAGGCTAACGCAGATATAGACACCAGGGGAATTCAGTTGTCATGGCAGTACCACAGCTAAGAACACAGGACAGATACAGGAAGACAAAGTATAAATAGGGATTAGGAAAAGGATACTAAAAACCAACAGGAGATTTGGTGTTCTTGATTGGCCCTCCACACTTGGACTTGAAAAATTTGCAATTACAAATACACACAGTACAAATATAATGTACTAAATTTACATAAACAATCTATCCCCTGTAGTGTGGGGTGTGTTGAGTGCATGGGTTGTAAAAAAAAATGCCATCCAAGAGGGAAAAAATGAGCGGGTCAAGTGTAGACCCCTGGCCCAGCAAGCACAGTCAGGACCTGGACCAATCAGTGACGTCTCGTTTGGGGCCAGATCAAGTCAAACCATGACTAGTCAGATCTGGCCTTGAATATCACCTGATTTCAACCAACATAAATCCTGCCCATGAAAACGGACATCCTGGATAAATCAGAGAGGGTCTGATCAAGGCCAAAAATAAATATCATAACTAGTCAGATACCGGTATGTCCCAGAATATAACCTTACATGCTCATATTTCAACTAACATTACAAACAATAACAATAATCCATAAGTCGATATGACGCCCTGGTAATGAAGTCAAGATCATCCCCATATGGGCTGTGATATGGCCTAGTTCTGAACATCACCAGAGTCACCGGAGGACGTTATCATCACGTCATCATGACGTATGTAGGGTTTAAGTGGTGAAACACAGTGGTTGATGAGAGAACAAAAAAACAAAGGGTTCCCTTGGCTTGCTCTCTTTTGAGCTATATCTCAAGATACCAAGATACCAAGTACAGTGAACAGCTATCCTTCCCCTTCAAATTGTTTTCTGTATCTCTCGCCAATAATTTGCCTAATTGAGGCAAATGTTTGCCTATTTTGATATTCCCAGATAAATAGATAGATTCCCAGTTTGGTTCCCAGTTCAATCCCGGGCTGCCCCAGAGTTACTGTCGAAGTGTCCTTGAGCAAGACACTGAACCCCTAATTGCTCCCGATGAGCAGGTTGGTGCCTTGCATGGTTTCCTCCGCCATCTGTGTGTGTGTGTGTGTGTGTGTGTGTGTGTGTGTGTGTGTGTGTGTGTGTGTGTGTGTGTGTGTGTGTGTGTGTGTGTGTGTGTGTGTGTGCGTGTGTGTTGTATGGGTGAATGTGTGAATGTAATGGACAATCATCGTAAAGCGGCTTGGATAAAGGCGCTACATAAATGCACCACTTACCACTATTTACCATTTACCGGTACCAACAGAATAGGGAGGCTAAGGTTTCAAGTGGTTAAACAGCACGTAGCACCCCAGTCGAGTGACAACAACTCAAGAACCGGCATGCGTTTGAGGATTGCTCGTTTGGAGCAGGGGTCTTCAACAGGGGGTCCGGGACCCCTAGGGGGTCCTCCAAATCTTTGTGGGATAGAAACTTTTTTTCTCCTTTTTTATATTAACCACTATATTATTATTATTATATTAACCCTATAGCGTCCACATTTGAAGAACTTTAGTAAAAATAGCAGATCGGCTATTTTTGGCAAAGAGCTTTGGAGGGGGAAAAGAGCAGACAACAGTTAAGTACAGTGAAAGATCAAGTGTATTAAGTACTGACGGTTCAAATGGTTAAATATCTGAAAACCTAACCTGACTGCGCTAGATGGTGGCAGCAGTGCGTATGCCTGCATACCGCTCTGCTTTTACCATCTGGGCTTGCTCAGGCAGAACCGATGTAAGGGGCGGGCCATTTTTTCAAATTCTTTAGCAGGTGATTGGATGGGGCCGTCTCTGTCACAGTCTGGGAGTGCCAACTCCAACCACTCATATTGGCCTGTTTGCATGACGTTACACCCAGAATCCGCCTCCTGGGTTTCCACGTGGTCTGCAATCAGACTCTATTGGCTCAGAGCCGCTCAGAGCCCGCCCGTAGCTGCCGCTGATTTGTCCGGCCCGGGACTTCACGAGTCTTATCAACTCTCCCCGAGGAATCCCAGATGGTAAAAGCAGAGCTGTATGCAGGCATACGCACTGCTGCCACCATCTGGCGCAGTCAGGTTACTGAAAACCCACATTAACATGAAAAGAATATACTGATGATCGCGCTGTCAAACAATGAAACTATATGGAATCTATGAACAGGTTGTGGGGGTCCCTGCTTCATCTCTCTCTCAACAAAGGGGTCCTTGGCCTGAAAACGTTGAAGACCCCTGGTTTAGAGACCCACCGTCCACGGTATACCTGTGCATTAGTATTCCCTCTGTCCGCGCTGTGCAAGGAGGAGCAGAAAATGGGGCCGGGTCCAATGAATGGTGGGAGCTGGGGGTCACATTCATCTTGTCCTGTTTAAATACACCGCTTAACTCCTGCCAACTGGGAAGCCATTCAGCAAAAGGCCAAGGGCATCTGTCATGTGCTCAGCACACTGATATTGTCCACTTACATGCTCTCTCCCTGTCTCTCCCTCCCTCTCTCTCTCTGTCTCTCTCTCTTTCTTTTTAATCTCTGTTACTCTGTCTGTCCATTTGTATATCTCTTTCTCCCCTATCGCCTTCTAAGGTCTCCATTCAGAAACATTGCCATTCAGAAGATTGACTTCCATTATTCTAAATGGAGGTGTCACCTTAACCCTAACCTCAGTGGGAGTATTTCTGAATGGGGATGTTTCTAAGTGGGGCCGGGGTGTTTCTGAATGGAGGTCTGCCCCTGCTTTCTAAGATAGGCTCAGATAGGCTTTGAAGTTGCACATGGTAGATATGACACATAAACCTAAATATACAAAGAAATTACTGACATATTTCACAACTTTATACTTAAAAAAAGAACATTGATAGTGGATGATGCGACGCGTTGTGAGCTTGTAGATCTGCTATTTCCACAATTTTTTACTTTAAAAAAAATATCCCAAAATCCATATTTTCAACATGGAAAAACGATTATGACAATTATGAAATAATCTGATGATGTCAAATAATTGCAATTTAGACGATTATGTAATAATTGTGACAGCCCTACCGCTCTCTCTCTCCCCCTCTCTCCTCTGTCTTTCACCACCCCGTTCCCTCATTTTAGGAGTCTCAACACCTGTCTGTCTGCCTGTCTGTCTGTCTGTCTGTCTGTCTGTCTGTCTCTCCCCCCTTCTCCCCTCCCTCTCTGTCCGCCAGATGAAAAGGAATGAATATGCGGGGAGCTGACATGATTAGCAGGCTCGTATGCCATGTGATGGATGGCACCAGTTCCATTATTAATACAGTAAAAGCAGCAACTGCCAGGTAGGAGCAAGTGTCAGCATTGACAATATAACGGTGTGTGCCCATGGATAATAGCCCCGTGCTTATTTTTTATCCATGATATGCATTTGGCCTTGGGACCCTCAATCGAGAATGGACGCAAAGATGAAAAGCTCTTACCTTTTTATGTGTTACACCGATACCAGATTGTGGTGTCGAGTTGCAGCCACAGTGAGCGCTGTGAAAATAAAAAATAAAATAATCATAAGTTGAATGATTTGAACTGGAATTGAGTCGTTTTTGAAGTAGCGATGTTATCTCGCAATGAACCAGAGCTGCTCTTCAAAGTAGATTTGAATCGGGATAGCATTTCAGTGATCTATGAGATCAGATTCTTTCCTTGAAAACTAGATTGCAGACAGTAAAATCCTGCTGGCGTTTGAAGCTCTGACGTTTTGCAGGCTATGTGCCACCAGCATAAAGGAGGTCATTCATACTTTCATGACAAGCGTCTACAAATCATTTGAAAATATGCAACGAAGAACCAAACCAAACCAAACCTGAATCAACCAGCGGAGGTTAACCTCTTTTTAACCACTTAATCCCTATGTCAGGGTTCTTCAACGTTTTCAAGCCAAGGATCCCTTAGTTGAGAGAGATGAAGCAGGAACCCCCACAACCTGTTCATAGATTCCACATAGTTTCATTGTTTGACAGCACAATCATCAGTGTATTTTGGATTCATGTCAATTTGTGTTTTCAGATATTTAACCACTTGAACTGTCAATACTTAATAAACTTGACTTTTCACTCTGTTCTTAGTCTGCTCTTTTCCCCCTCTACACCACAGCTCTTTGTCAAAAATAGCCAATCTACAAGCTCATAACGTCTCGCACTGTGAGGCGCTGTGAGCAGCTTCTTTTTTTTAAGCCAATCGTCAACAGAGTCAGTACATTTAACTACAATGCCATCATCAGTTCTATGGTTATGCACCACCAGTCAATTTAGTTGCAAAACTAAATGGCTCACTGACACAGATAAACACACGGGTAGTCACTCACTTTATACAGTACATCATAGACTGGTGTGATGGGAGTGTGCATGCATGGTGATCATCAGTGCGGTGGCTGGATTACCCTTGGGACCCACCCAAACACACACACGCACGCTCGTGCACGCACGCACACACACACACACACACACACACACACACACACACACACACACACACACACACACACACACACACACACACACACACACACACACACACACATGTGCGCGTGTGTGTGTACATTAAATATTTACGCTTCAGTCAACCGTGTGATGACAAGCTAAGCTGGACACTGTCGTGTGTGTTTTTCTTTTGTTGTTGTTCTGGTTGGCGAGAGCGAGCGCACCACAGCGGAAGAGGACATGGTCGAGCTCGGTGCCCAATGCACTCGCGTCTCTCTGTCAGTCTCGTTTTCCTTCCCTCGCATAACCCCCCGCCTCTTCTTTCTTCCCTTTCTTGTAAAACACATTGTAAACCAAATATAGGCCTATGTTACAGGGTGGGAAGAGTCAGGATAGAGAGAGAAAAACAGAGAGAAAGAGAAACAGGCAGGCCTATGAGGAATGGATAAATGTCAGTGGAGGTTGTGTTGCTCTCTCTCTCTCTCTCTCTCTCTCTCTCTCTCTCTCTCTCTCTCTCTCTCTCTCTCTCTCTCTCTCTCTCTCTCTCTCTCTCTCTCCATGAGGTGTAAATCACATTGCCAGGGCCCTGCCTGGCCTGCTCCAAGCTCCAAAGCACTGTAATGAGATTACATTACAGAGACCTCTACATCACTTATTACTCTGTGTGTGGGTGTGTGCGTGTGTCCAGTTTTTCACTCTTGGTTTAATGAATAGTGAGGATTTTACCGTGCACCACTAACCTAAGTCGTTTGACAGAGTAAAAAATGAGGCTTGACTT
Organism: Nannobrachium achirus; assembly: GCF_963921795.1. NCBI lineage: Eukaryota > Metazoa > Chordata > Actinopteri > Myctophiformes > Myctophidae > Nannobrachium > Nannobrachium achirus. Next base: position 22,867,994 of record NC_137831.1, on the reverse strand, counting down.
GTTTAGAGCGTGTTCAACTTGCACAGCAAGTTGAGACGTGTGTTATCGTCCCCATCAAAACCATGCAAGAGCCATGTTAAGGATTGATAATATGCACTTAGTGACTTAGTATAGCCAATATAAATTCCTTTCCTTATGCTATCTACTAATTACATCATAGCCAACAGAAATTCTCCTTTGGTCATGCTACTACTGTAATTACATCCTGCTTTAGTTACACTACTAATCACGTAACAGCCAATAGTTCTGAGTTAGAGTTAATCAGTCAGAGGATCAAGTTTTTTTTATCGCTGTTCTGAGCACAAGTGAATCTTGGGTTAGGGTTAGGGTTAGGGTTAATGTTCTAAATTGATTCACTGCCTCTGAAGATTCATTTTGGGTTAAGCTTATTGCCAACAACAGTGGTAATGTGGATTACCAACACATTTGACATGGGACAGGATTTGACCACGTGGCGCCCGTTTGCAGCATCCGTTTGATCCAACGGGATTCCCCGTCCTCACACGTTGACCAGTGGTTCATTTCAAGGACCCCGTAACTCTCAGAGTTACAGACCTGTAAGGGTCCATTTGGACCCCCTCAAGGAACCCTGAGGGTCCCTGGACCGCACTTTGTCCCCCTTTTCACCAAAAATAACTTTGGTTTTACAGCTGGTTTCATTCTAGATTCTTGGAACCTTGGTGCTTTCATGGAACCGCCCGCGAACCGGCCTGCGTTTCCACCATTTTTAAACAGAACCATTGTAACTGGGGGCGGCATAGCTGAATCATTGAGCCTGTTACCCCTGGTTCAATTTATAGTCTGTAAAAAATATGTACGTGTTAAGCCATTGGTTTCTATGCTGCGAAAATGACGCTTTTTTGTCCCTCGTACGGCTGCCACCATCATTGTAGAAATCAACGTTCTTTGGTAGAAATGGTACCATTTCGAATGCTATTGGCTGCCAGCGGTCACATGCAACCGCAGGGATACTTGGGAGAATGTGGTGTTGAGCTTGCCAAATAAAGCACACAAAGAAGAACCATCACAAGCCAATGATCACAAGCCCCTCCTACAGCATACCCTGCTTTAACATCAAATATAACATACATTGGACCATATTTTCAACAAAACGCGTGTCATGGTGATTGAAACGAGACTTTAAACTAGTGACAGGAACCATAAAGTACTTATGACAATGTTTATCAAATGTAAAAGTTCGGGGGAATAGAAGAATATGTTGCTCCTGGAGCCAGAACAGCGCAACTAGCGCCAATCTTAGGAACTTTCAGTACCGTGTTGCTTCATTTTAAATCCTTACGCCTGCCCCCCTGGTTCAATTCCAGGTCTGGGCAGCAATGTGTAGAATATGACCGGATGAAGTGTCCATTTCACTGTGAAATTCAATTGTCAGAAAGTTTCAGTTTCAGTTTTCCCTTCTTTTTTTAAATATGATTTTTCACTTGCTTTTGCCATTGTTTGTATTGCGATCTGCATCTTCTAACCTGCATAATAGTGACACACCCACTTTGTTTCCCAGTTACGAATACGAACCAACTTTTAGGTTTTGAACCAATTCATTCATTTTAAGTGGAAATACTCTAGTTTAAAATTAAACAGGTAAAAAGAATAGAACCAGTTCAACCACGGGGGGAAGTGGGACTTTGAGAACCACTGCTATAGCCTATAGGCCTACTTCGCTGACCCTGCAGGGTTTTACAGATATTGGTCAAAAAAGCTCACAACGTGTGGAGTTGAAACATGTTGATGTTTTGTTTTCTGTGCACCACTTTGGTTAGGTTTTGGTTGTTTTAAAAAAAATGACTTGACTTGACACTCTGAGCTTGTAAATCAGCAATCTTTAACAAAATATTGTAACGACCCTGCAAGAGATCAGGCCGTAACTCGCTCCGCCAAGCGGGCTAGCCTTCTTGGGGTTGCAGGTTGCTTCCTCGTCTGCTGAGTGGGGGGCTGGGGTTCGCGTCCCGGTTGGAGCGAACTGCCTCACTCAGTCCGCTAAACGTTACATTGGTGTCAGACGGGCGAACCCGTGGAGCGTGCCCTCGCGTGAGGGACCAGCCGTGGGCAGTGAAGCACGAGGGCACGCTTCTGTGAGGAGGGGGTAGTGTAACGACCTACCCTGCAAGAGATCAGGCCGTAACTAGCTCCGCCAAGCGGGCTAGTTTTCTTGGGGTTGCGGGTTGCTTCCTCGTCTGCTGAGTGGGGGGCTGGGGTTCCCGTCCCGGTTGGAGCGAACTGTCTCACTCAGTCCGCTAAACGTTGCAATATGTTGTAAGGTGTATGTGCCTTTAAGTAGTTGGCGGGCTGGAGAGGTGTATTATGGGATGCGCTTGGTGCGGTGTTTACTTTTGTTCAGGTAGAAGAGTGTGGCCACGCATATTACAAGCAAGTGATACTGCCGTTCACCTGGTTTTCTTTTGAATATATTTTGTTATTAAATCACCAGTTCTCCAGCACGGACTCCTTACTTATTTTAACATGGAACAAGTTAAGGATTACTCTGAAGCACGCGATGTTGACGGCGCGACTCCTCGCCACCGACTAACGAAGTAAATGCTTCATCCAAATCTATATAGCCTGTCCATAAATAGCTCACCTATCAAGCCGGCGTTCGCACGGTGAGCGACGTCGCTGCAGAACCTTCTCTGCTCCAGAGCCGTGCGTGGCTCCTCCTCCCCGCACCTCGGCACCACTCGGAGCGCTTTGCGCCCCGAGCGACAGCCCACACTTACCTTGTATGGACACGCAGGGGAGCTGGTGCTGAAACCTTGTATCTACACTACACATAATATTAAAATGTTGTGTTTTTGTTTGCCTATTGGTACAAGTGTTGTTCAAAAACAGACATTATTTATTATTATTTTCTTAAAGGAGTAGTTCACTCCCAAAATGTCATTTTTTCTAGTGATTACTCATGTCATGGAGAGTAGAGTTCAATAATATTTTTTGGTTTTTGTCACATTCCTAAGACAGGGGACCCGTTTCGAAACGGGTCCCCATCCGGAACGAATGGGGGTACATTTATTGTTATCACATTTTTGTCTTAGGAATGTGACAAAAAACTAAAAATATTATTGAACTCTAGTCTCCATGGCGTGACTAATCAATAGAAAAAAAGTCATTTTGGGGGTGAACTACTCCTTTAATGTATTTGTATTATAGGCTATTTTGAAAGTGAAAGTGGGTAAATTTGTCTTTGGGTTTTAAAGGAGTAGTTCAACCCACAATGACTTTTTTTCTATAGATTACTCATGCCATGGAGACTTGAGTTCAATAATATGTTTTTGTATTTGTTGCATTCCTAAGACAAAAATGTGATTATAGTAAATTTACCCCCATTGATTCCGGAAGGGGACCCGAATGCATGGCCCTGGATGGGGACCCAAATGCATGGCACTAGATGGGGAAACCGTCAGGGTAAGTTTACTATAATCACCAAAAAACAAAAAATATTAATGAACTCAAGTCTACATGGCATGAGTAGGCCTAATCAATATAAAAAAAAGTCATTTTGGGGGTGAACTAGTCCTTTAACAATGAATTAAAACACATAATAATATTAATTGTAGGCTACAATTAAGAAAACATTGAACCAATTAAATGTAGCTATATTAAATAGAGTTTGTGACTAAACATTAGATTCATAATTTGGAACACAGGACAGGAGGTTCGTGTTCTTCACACCCATTCCCTGATTTGATATGAGGCAAGGCTATCCTTTTCATTTACCTTGATACGAGGTTTCCAGCCGACACAGTGTGACGGGTAAAAGCATCCCCACGCCCCCTCATTTGCCAGTCTCCTCCTCCTCTGGCTCGCTGTCAGCGGACTGTCTTCCTGCCAGTCTGCATGCATGCATGCGCTCCGGAGCGGTGCTGCTGTCTGTTAAACCCAGGGAGAGAAATAAATAAGAATACTAATGATAATAAAAGCATCGCGGACAATGCGCAAGGTGGCGGCGGGAAGACGTTAACGGATACACATGGAGCCTCCATCGCCCTAAAAAAAATAACTCATCCACGAGACAAGTCTTCGCTTTGGGGAAGACTTTTAAATCAGTTCTCGCTCGCACCAGTGATATTTTTTCTTTTTTTTATTACCTTGTAATTTATTATCCCCTCATTATGGACTAATATGAAAGTGGACGCAAAAGACTGATACAGCTAAAAACAAAAGAAGAACAAGAAGAAGGCGGCGTTTTGTATTGTTTATTGTGGATCATTATTGCTTATTTTCAAATTGACCGGAGGAGCTGCAAAAAAAACATGGATGTTTTGGCGAACCACAGCATCTTTCAGGAACTTCAGCTCGTGCACGACACCGGCTACTTCTCTGCCATGCCGTCGCTGGAGGAGAACTGGCAGCAGGTGAGCTGAGGCCACATTATGATGCTCTTTATTCATTATGTTCAGCAGGTGACTGATTATTAGGGTGACTGACAAGCAGCTGCTTGTGTCAATGTGTTCGATGACCCGTGCGCTTTGATGCTGCTGCATGCATGCATGCATGCTGGCTGGGGGCAACTTTGAGATCATCTAGACCAGTGTTTCTCAATCTTTTGAATTTGAAGGTCTCCCCTTAACTCTGACAGTGTACAAATGGAACCAAATGTACCCATGATTAGGGTCCATTTGGTTCCATTTGTACACTGTCAGAGTTACAGACTTGTATGGCCCAATTTAAACCCTCCTAAACCTATAAGGAACCCACATTCCCTGAATCCACTTTGAGAACCACTGATCTAGACATGGATACTGGCTGGAACTGGACCATGTGTTTCTCAAAGTAGGGTCCGGGGACCCCCAGGGGTCCTTGAAGGGAGGTGCAGGTGGTCCCCCAGCAAAACGAGCTAAAGCAAACTGATTATAATTCGATTTGTCTTTTTTGGACAAATCTGGGGTGGCCAAAATGACATCAATTTTGGGGGAGTCCTCCTAGACATTAAAATGTTTGAGAACCTCGCTGAATGGACCGTAGATTAAGACAGTAGAGAGCAGAGCATGGAAAACACGTCAACTAATCAGACAGATTGTATCACTGCTACTGTAGCTTAACATTGAATAATTTGTGCGACATCCCATTTATGATTAGATTATATGGCGGCGCGCGGTCTGCCCGAGCGAGCGCTCACGGTGCTATCTGAACCCCCGAAAGCTGTCAAATTGTATTTAGGCAGATGTGGATCTGACTTCCATAATAAAAGATGTTCGTGAATAATAGATTCATGCCGCCCCCACTCCCAGATTACTTAGAGTTGTGTGGACCCCCCCCCCCCCTCTAACGGGGAGGGAGGGGGAGACTGGAGAAGCCCTTGTCCTTATTTATAATGGATATTCTAACATGTCTGGCTTTTTTTCGTTCCCGTCTTTTGGGTCTCTCTCTCTCTCTCTCTCCCCCCTCTGTCTTTTTTTGAATGCGGTGGAACATGTGGTGCGGCTGTTAGGCTATGCATGATGATAACCATGCAGGCAAACCAGCAGAGAACATATCTGTCATGATGAGTCCGATGATAACTGTGGTGGTTCTGTTGCCTAGTAATGGGCCTATAGGCTACTACTGGCCACACATTGGACGCGTTCAGATTCACCACCAGGCTGAACCCCCCTGATCTTATAGTGAAAACAGACCTGAGTTGCTACTTGTCTTGGACTGCTATTTTCCCTCTATAGGATAGAACTACGCCAAATTTCTTCGCCAAAAGTAGCCGGTCTGAATTCCCCAATAGGGATGCTGGTGCATGGGGTTCAAGTGCTTAAACATGGGGGGTGGGATGCCGGTAGGAGGACTATATAGACCTACTGGTAGCAGGAATGAAGCCACATGGTGATGGTGATGATGATGATGATGGATGCATGCGATGCGCGTGGACCGTGGAGAGAGAGACGCACCGGTCCAGCATGCCGTGCATGCATGCAGGCAGCGACCGCGTGTGTGCGTGGTGGCCATTACGGCTCTCACTTGTTTCCTTCTCAAAAGGGTTAGTCTAAAACGTCTCTCTGTCTTAAATAACACCGAAAAAAAAGAGGTTTAGCCTATTTTATGAACGCTGTTGTGTGCGTTACGCGCTGAAAATAGCCAACCTTTTCAGCCGTTTCGCACCTGCAACATCTTTTAGTAGGCTACCACTACTGCTGCTTCTGCTGGTGGTGATGATAACGCGTTTCTGCTGCAGCCTACACTCGACTGACCGGGCAGAAAAATAAATAAATATCATTGCATATGAAATCTGATGCCTGTATTGTTCGTCCGAGCAACGCGCAGGGGCTGAAGTCGCCCCTCCCGTCCTGTCCTGTCCCATGCGTAAAGAGAGAGAGAGAGAGAGAGAGAGAGAGAGAGAGAGAGAGAGAGAGACCTGCGTTCCGTGACCACAAGTGCAGCTCTCGCACTAATTGGCGTCCTACCGCTAAACACTGACACACTGTTTTAACATTTTCTCCCAACTTGCCCATCCAGTGCCCTTGAATTGTAAATGTACAAGGTCGACTCTGGCCTGCGGGCTCTCTTGACATATAGGCTATCATATCACACACTGCATTATACATTGTGATATAACATGATGCAAAAGCACCCAAGCTTTAATGCTTTATAGCAGTGTTTCTCAATCTTTAAAATGTCAAGGTCTCCCCTTAACTCTGACAGTGTACAAATGCAACCAAATGATTTGGTTCCATTTGTACACTGTCAGAGTTACAGACTTGTATGGGTCAATTTAGACCCCCATAAAGGAACCCACAGAGTCCTTGGAATTCACTTTGAGAACCAATGCTTTATAGGTTAAAAAATAAAACACATGGAAGACTTTTTTTATTTTATTTTACTGGGCTGGAACTGTCAAACTGTAATCTGAGCAGAATGAATGTCTGTGGCCTGCTGTTTTCCTCCCCTTTGTTTATTTATTTATTTTAGACATGCATGCTGCACATTCACATATACCTTTCTGTGAATAGATATGCGTTCAGATAAATATATGTCAGATTCACAAGGCTCACACCGGGAAGGCATTTGACCCACGTGTTCTTCTGCCCTGCCACTTAGAATGAGCCCATTTCAGCTTTCTTCCTATGAAGATGATTTAAATCTGAAATCGTTGTGTGCTTGTAGATCGGCTATTTTCACTAGTTTCAATCATTTCTAAAAATGATACACACAAAACGAACGGTTTGGGACATACAAGGTTTCCACCCGACAATGACGATATCTGGTAGAGTATGTTATTACAATAAACTGTAACTAGTACATGTGCAGTGGTTGGAGGACGTCTCCCTACTCTTCTCATTGAGACATGTAGACCCTGGCGTCTGGTTGGACAGCCAGGAGCGTTACACTGGGGGGGAAAGTGGGACTGAGTTACTAGGGCCCAAGTTGGGGGTGCCCTAGTAACTTTAGCTATTGAAAAATAGCAGATATACAAGCTCACAGCGCGGCACCGAGTGCCGCGCTGCGAGCTTGTAGATCTGCTATTTTTGAAAAGTCGTGAAAATGTGTGCAAATCTTTGAATATATGTGTTTTTTAAGCGAACATTTCTAATTCAAATTTGCTTCTGGGGGTCCCTGGAACTAAATATTTTGAGATGGGGGTCCGTGGTCAAATACATATCATCTTGAGGGTCCTTGACATGAAAAGGTTTGAGCACCACTGACATGGAAGCATAGGTTTCTTGCACACATTTTCACAATCTTTCAAAAATAGCAGATCTACAAGCTCGCAGCGCGGCACTCGGTGCCGCGCTGTGAGCTTGTATATCTGCTATTTTTCAATAGTTAACATTCATGGGGGGCAAGAAGTGAATCCTTGTACCCACTACCCAGGGCCCAGAATTTGGTGTGACGCCCCTGTGGACACCTATTGGTTCACAAGAAGTACTGCCTGAATCCCATGAGCACAATATCTGCCCTCATGGTCAAGAGGAAATTTGCCTCTCTTGGATTATCGGTATGGTGGGAGACCCAGGTTTGAATCCTAGGCAGGACACATAAAAGCTATGGATTACAGCTTTACACCATTGGTTCTCAAAGTGAGGTCCGGGGACCCCCAGGGGTCCCTGAGGGAGTTCCAGGGGGTCCCCAGCTAAATGATAGTTAGGAACCAAATGGACCCTTATGGGTATATAAATATAACTCAGAGAGTGTACAAATGGAACCAAATGTCCCATTTGTACACTCTCCGAGTTAAAGTAACATTGATTTGACAACATTTGTACAGTAAATGGGTGCCCGTAGCCTAAAGCATGTCGAGCTGGGGGTCATTGAAATTAAAATGGTTGAGAATCACTGCTAGAGACGTAAAAATCTCTCCTATGGGGGTCCCTGGCAAATCTTTTCAAATGGGGGTCCACCGGCTAATAAGTATCAATTTGGTGGTCCTTGACATGAAAAAGTTTGAGAACCACTGCTTTACACATCATCCTAACACATGGGCAGGGCAGAACGAAAGAGTCCTAGTTAATTATAGGAAATCACAGATAAAATGCAGACCAACTGGGGTGGTGCTGTTTGTCGTATAGTGGAGTTGTTTTGCAGCGTTGGTTCTCTCTGGACACTCTCTAAAGCAGCCAAAAACCCCAGTTACTCCTGTTACAAGTCAATGCAACAAATATCTTGGTGTTATTTCTGTTCCCATCAGTGTATACAGGGTTATCGAGCGGCGGTGCGGTGGGGGGAGGGTGCATTGGATGTGACGTGGTGTACTCCTGGATGCAGCGTACGCCGGCTCACTCTTAAAAGCTCTTGTCTATATCGTATAGGCCTGACATTGAAACAATTCCCTCCCTCTGTATTCCGCGCACAATCTAGACTTGATGCTTTTATGGTTTCTGATGCGGAGATAGGAGGCCGTTTGCTGCCAGTCCTAAATGGCTCCCGGAGATACGACGGGGAGAGTGATGACTGTGGCCCCTGTTCGTGTCTGCGAGGCATGAATCAGTTTGCCCCATCGACGGATGGGGAGGAGGAACACAGTAAAATGTTGAGTATTCATTTAACCACATGAACCCTAGTGTCCCCGTTATGGGCATGTCATAATAGGCGAACGGAACATTCAACGAATATAGCATGCCATATACCAGTATGTACAAGCTCATTGTGATTCATTGTGAGTTCGTAGATAGGTGGAGAAATTTGATGTAGACTAGGGAAGAAAGGAGGAGACAAAGTATAGATCTCTGGGAGAGCCTGGTCAACTAAGTAGGCCTATAGGTTTGAAGCAGAGGTTTAGAGCGGTGACGTTCCAACTCCAGTTGGGGTGACCCAAGCTACTGCCGGTTTTCATCCTAGCTGTCTAAAATAGGGACTCATTTCATTAGACCCTGGACAGCAGGTGATTAGCTACAGTACCTGGTGAAACAGAGAACTACGTTATCAGCAGTCTGGGTCCTATAGGGCCAGCATTGAAAACACACCAGTGGTTCGAAAATGTACAGCTGGTATGTGTTGTGGGGCCGATTTGCATTATTGACCCCAGCATTTGTCAAAAGTAATCTGTAGATTCTGTACTGTCCTAGTTATGGTACAGTTGATGGGTTCATACTGTAGGTGTGAGAAAGCCCAATGGATTTGATAATCTCGCTGTAATCTGGTTCAAATGAGCTTGGTGGATCTGACAGGACTCAGGAGCGTTCAATTCTGTCCACAACATACCACAATTTCTCACTATTCTCAGCCGCAAACAACGCATGCACTCAGGAAATGGACGTATCTTTTTGGGAGAAGCAATTTATTGTCTGGGTCTTTGTCTTTCCTACCGTATGACCCTGTTTTGTATTACACAAGTATATTTTACAGGTTTTTAGTTGATGCTACTCTCAACGGATAATGGATGAGTGAGTGGGCGAGTCAGTGTTTTGCTCAAATCCGCATGTGGTGCATTGTCTGTTGCCAAATCTGTGACCTTTTGGATGCACTGGCCCATCTCTCCCTGGCACCCATTTCATATTCTTTTCACATTTGTTTTTAACCACTCAACCTGGCTTTCCCTGCTATTTTGGCTATGTCATTATCAGTGGACATTGTCAGAATTTCCAGTGGCACCGATGAGCTTGTAGCTCTGCTATTTTTGAAGAAAAAAAAAACTTGAACATTTTTGTGCAAATCGTTGAATATATATTCATTTTTAATTCAAATCTTTGCTTCTGGCCTGGGGGCGTCTCTGGAACGAAAGATCTTTAGATGGTGAGTCCGCGGTCAAATACATATAACTCTAGGGGTCCTTGACATTAAAATCTCTGAGCACAACAGATAAAGAAATGTACGTTTTCCAGAAAACCGTTATGATTTAGAAGAGATTTTTAGGTATTTATCAGGTCTCAGTGGATTAAGTACAGTACTTGAGTAAATGTAGTTACAGTAGTTACGTTCCACCATCGGCTGATCCTCCTCCTCCTCCTCCACAGTCCTTGACCCTGGTGGGGAGGAAGGTAAGGGGACACCGACGAATTTGCAGCCCGTCAATGACCTCAGGACACACTGTCTGCCCTGCAACAGAGCCGGTCCCCGAGGCTCCACGCGCACACGCACATCATCATGACATAAACCATCCTCCTCAACCCGCCTTGCCCAAGCAAAATGGCCGTGCGCGATGTGCGCCGCCCAGGGGTGTCACACCAAAACCTGGGCCCTGGGTACAAGGATTCACTCACATTTTGTGCTTTAACTATTGAAAAAAAATCACACCCAATGTGAAGTGAGCAGTGGTCGTGCTTGCATAACGTCTTCAGACTAGGATTTGAGTCTAGGATGTACAGGCTATGCTACACACACACGTTTTGCTATGGCAAAACGCTGAGGAAAAAGGCTACAGACACACGCACAGCCACTCTATGGAAGGCTATGCTACACACACACGTTTTGCTATGGCAAAACGCTGAGGAAAAAGGCTACAGACACACGCACAGCCACTCTATGGAGCGGTTTACCACCGCTCAAAAATAGCAGATATATAAGCTCACGAGCGTGCCACGCTGCGAGCTTGTAGATCTGCTATTTTTGAAAAATCGTCAAAATTTGTGCGGAGTCTGAATATTTCAAATCCTTCTAAGGTTTTTTTGAAAGACCCATGTTTCTATGGCAGTGGTGCTCAAACTTTTTCACGTGAAGGACCCCCAAAACTATATGTATTTGGCCACAGAACCCCATCTCAAAATATTTAGTTCCAGGGACCCCCCAGAAGCAAAATGTGAGTTACAAATGTTCGCTTAAAAAGTACATATATTCAAAGATTTGCACACATTTTCACAACCTTTCAAAAATAGCAGATCTGCAAGCTCACAGCAAGGCACTCGGTGCCGCGCTGTGAGCTTGTAAATCTGCTATTTTTTAATAGCTAAAGTATACAATAATTAAGGCCCCTCCACCTTGGGCCCTAGTAACTCAGTCCCACTTCCCCCCCCCCCCCCCCCCCTTGTGATACCCCTGGCGCTGCCCGCTGGCTGCGCCATGCTCGGTGTGGATATAGCCAAATCCTCCCCAGACCCGAGTATTAGTAATGGTTGGATGGATAGATAGATGGATAGATAGACCTTTTATATTATTGATCCCCGGGAGGAAACTCAGTTGTCATAGCAGCGTCGCAGAAAGGATGAAACAAAGATAGATACAGTACAGGTGAGGTTGGGGAACAAGCACAGAATAAGAATCGAGTAGCCGAACGCTGGTAAAAATAGGATTCATATATAATATAAACAGACAGTATAAAGACTGCTCAACATCCGACCTGCCTCTCAGTGCCTGGGCTGGTCTGGTGTGCATCATGTATAGACCCTCAGTAAGTGGAAATAGAGGCGTAGGCATCGTGTGCATTCTATCACTTAAAATGGCATATCAATAGACTTAAAGACCTACTGACTAACCAGGCCGTCTCCACTTGGCCCGACCAAGTGACATAAATACATATCATCATGTGCAATCTATAGTAAAATGGGCATAATAGTAGTTATGTATGTACTCCGTGTCAACAGTAAAGTGGATCAATACATATACAGTAGTATAGGATGAGATGCTATGGAGATGCTGTTTCTATTAGGACCGGTGTCTGTCTGAGTGTGCATGGACATGCACAAGCACGTCTCGCGCACACGCGCGCTTCCACCCACACTTTGTGCCTGTGAAGGAAGATGTCTAAAAGCACCGATTTATTCTTGGTCGTACGGCAGAGCCGCGCACCGAAAAAAACACCCACCCGCATCCACAAGCCCACAACGCGCCTCTGACTATAAATTAAGCATAAACGAGCGCATGCATGTATCCATACTCTCGAGCATTTTCACATGTGGATATGGCATGTTCCCCTATGACCCGTGCATGCATGCATGACATGTGCGCATGCATGCATGCTAGATGTACTGTAAGCTTGCATCTATTCGTACGGCACCTTTCCGAGCACGTGGGCGACTGCATCTCCGTCCGAGTCTGCGATGGTGGGCGCGCATGCCATCTCAGAGCGAGCGCCGGGTCTCGTGCGGAGGGGGGGGGGGGGCATGCATGCGCGTGTTCACGTGCACGCGTGTTCACGTGCACGCGCGTTCAGCGGCGGCGGTGGCGGTGGGCGTCCGGGGAGGACACAGAAGGTGGAGGGAAGTTGCCGAGCATGCACATTTTCTCCCTCTCTGCCGCAGGGTTTCACATTTCACAGTCCGGTAGGCTCGAAACCCCCGTAGGAACAGACGCACACAGACACAGACACAGAGACGGTCCGTCAGTACGAAGAGGAGGCACGGGAAAAAAACAACAACAAGCGAAGGGAGGGGAAGAAAAAAGAAAGACAGAGGGAGAGAGAGGAGAGAGAGAGAGAGACGCACACACGGATGGAAGCGTTTCTTATTAGGTGGAGGTCACCCGGAGCGGAGTGTGTCTCCTCGCATAGTGCTGTGTTGAAAAAGCTGAGGCCAGATTTCACCCTGCTGCATCTGTGTGTGTGTGTGTGTGTGCGCGTGCACGCACGCATGCGTGCGACAGCTTCTGCCACCCCCTCACTGACCTGCTCCACTGTCGCTGAAGACTATGAGTTCTGGTTGAGGGGAGAGAGAGAGAGAGAGAGAGAGAGAGAGAGAAAGATTGAGTGAGAGAGGAGCAAGGAAGAAGATTGCATCCCTGTTTAGTGTGTGTGTGAGTGTGTGTGTGCATGCGTGCGCACTTGAGTGTGTAAGCATGTGTGTGTACGTGCACATGCGCCTATGCGTCGTGAGTGTTATGTAATCCTCAGTAGGCCACAGCTGCTCTCGCACTCACACATACATGCACACACATGATGCACACACAAGCAGGAAAGTGCAGCCAAGTAACCCCGCCACCCCAACCTCCTTTTACTCTCTCTCTCTCTCTCTCTCTCTCTCTCTCTCTCTCTCTCTCTCTGTAGCTGTGCTTTCCTCATATAGAATCAGTGCGCTATGGATTTTTGATTTCTGCAGAGTTGTGTTGTGTAAGAGCAGGGCTTGCGAGTTTTCTCCCGTGCTCCTGTGAATGTGTCACGCTTCAACACGCCTGCAAATCAAACAAAGGGTATATAGACGCTAAAGACATGATAGGGCTGGGCGATGTGTGACTTCGATATAACGATTATTTCAAAACTAAAGAAGGTTTACGGTTGCCTCGCTTACAATTAGTGTTAATTCAATTGACATTTAAATAACATAATCAACCATGCTTCTCGATGAATCAATGAACCTATAGTATATGAGCAACATTAAGTTAGTCATTGGTTATACATATCAGTTAAGATATATTTTCGAATTTGATTAATTGACAGCCTTATGTCATACTAGACAAACATTCTGCGAAAATGGACCGCATGCGGTGAAAATAGCCAAACTACAATCTCACAATGTGTTGCAATGAAGTACATTTAGACCCAGGAACCACTATACATAACTATACCTTTCAATCTGGGAACCCCCTTTGGGATTGTTGTTGCTATCTACAGCATAATCTTTTTGTCATCTTTGAATAAATATTTGAAGTTCTTCCAAAAACTTAGGTGAGTAGAAGGCACTTTTAGAATCGGCCCCAGGTCTAAATGGGTTAATTGGTTAAGAGAATCCTTAGCAAATGTATTTTCTTCATATTTATTTTCATGGTTTGCACAATAATACAAGAGGGTCTCCTCCCCGCACAAGGTATTCTTGTTTCATATGGGCGGGCTGGGGGTGACATCTCTCAGCAGGGGCGTCGCACCAAATTCTGGGCCCTGGGTAGTGGGTACAAGGATTCACTGCACTCGGCACTCGGTGCCACGCTGTGATATCAAGCTTGTATATCTGCTATTTTTCAATAGCTAAATAGCTATGAAATAATTAAGGCCCTTCCACCTTGGGCCCTGGTAACTCAGTCCCACTCCCCCCCCCCCCCCCCCGTTGTGACGCCCTTGTCTCTCAGAAAGTATTAGGTGACCTGTAAAGCAACGGCTCAGCCTCATGATGCTCAGATGGCCTATATGATATTGAATCACTGCAATGTTGTTTTCTTGCCTCCAACCAGAAGACTTTGAAGGGGCAGCGGGGCCGTGTAGAATCTGCTTAGCTCGTCTCAACCTCGTGACACGTTCACGCATGAAAGCCAGCCTTTGTGCGGTTGCGCACCGGAATGCCTCGAGTACATTTCTTCCACCACAGGGTTATGACTCTGATTCTGTGTGTGATCAATTCTGGAGAAGATAGAGTAGAGTTAATTTGTTGTCTTGGTTAAAAGGATTCATGGACAATGGAGCTCTAAGCTAATGACGGTAACATACAGTATATGGCTAAATCGTAGTCACACAACTCGGGAAAGATTGTCTATACACGTTGACATTTACATTATTCCCTGTACTTTACTACGTTTTTTTTGTTTGTGTTTTTAGTTTTTTGTGTTTTTGTATCTCTTTTTAGATGTACAGTATGTCTGTCTGTCTATCTATCTATCTATCTATCTATCTATCTATCTATCTATCTATCTATCTATCTATCTATCTATCTATCTATCTATCTATCTCAGACATCTAGTCCTTATGGTCTTGTTTCCGTTCGGGTCCTTGGTATCTAAGTGAAGAAATTACTGGAAATGTTCAGTTTGGATATTGAGCAGTCACAGTCTCAAAGGCAAAACTTGTTGGCTTGTTTACAGTTTTTTTGTATTGCCATTCTACAGTACTAACACCTGACTAATTTAAATTAGATTTTGTTTATGTGTACACGATCATTATTTTGTACATTGTATGTAGGCCTATTATGCATGCTCAATTGCATAATTTTTGTCAGGGGTGAGCTGTGCATTTGCATTTTATGTGTGTGTGCGTACCGGTATGTGTGTGTGCGTACCGGTATGTGTGTGTGTGTGTGTGTGTGTGTGTGTGTGTGTGTGTGTGTGTGTGTGTGTGTGTGTGTGTGTGTGTGTGTGTGTGTGTGTGTGTGTGTGTGTGTGTGTGTGTGTGTGTGTGTGTGTGTTCTCACCTGGTGTGTGCACACTCACGTGTGTGCTTGTATTACATGGCCTATTGTATTATCACAATACTTGTATCAGCAATTGTGTAGCAGCTATTTGTGCATCTCCGTATGTACGCGGCAGAGAAGCACACGCACAGACACGGCCCCCTCACCCCACCCCACCCCACACCCAGGGGTGTCGCACCAAATTCTGGGCCCTGGGTACAAGGATTCACTCACATTTTGTGCTTTATCTATTGAAAAATAGCAGATATACAAGCTCACTAGCAGATCACCTATTTTTGAAAAATCTAGAAAATTTGTGCGGGGTCTGAATATTTCAAATCCGTCTAAGGTTTTTTGAAAAACCTATGTTTCTATGTCAGTGGTGCTCACATATTTTCATGTGAAGGACCCCCAAAATTATATGTATTTGGCCACGGACCCCCATCTCAAAATATTTAGTTCCAGGGACCCCCCCAGAAGCAAAATCTCAGTTGCAAATGTTCGCTCAAAAAGTACATATATTCAAAGATTTGCACACATTTTCACGACTTTTCAAAAACAGCAGATCTACAAGCTCGCAGTGCGGCACTCGGTGCTGCGCTGTGAGCTTGTAGATCTGCTATTTTTCAATCGCTAAAGTATAAAATAATGAAGGCCACCTCCACCTTGGGCCCTAGTAACTCAGTCCCACTCCCCCCCCCCCTTGTGACGCACCACCCCCCCACCCCTGACTGACCCAGTAACATCCATTCGGCGGGCTGGCGGGCGGCGGGGCGTCGACTGAACTCCGCCGGCTGCGGTCTCTCATCACTCACGCCTCGCGCGGAGTGATTGCCTGTGATGGGCGGCCCCCGCTCCGGCTTTATGGGCGCTGATGAAAAGGTGTGTAACGCTGATGAAAGAGCGGACGGGGAGAGGATGTATTCATTTGTCTGCCGTCAACTTCCCCTCTCGCTCTCTCTCTCTCTCTCTCTCTCTCTCTCGCTCGCACTGAGGGGAAGGAGTCGGCGCTGGCGAGAGGGAGGGGGCACAGGGGGTAGATGGATGTGCGCGCGTGTGTGTTTGTGTGTGTGTGTACTTTTATCACTATATCGTCGTTGTAGGGCAAAAACCTCATATCTCACATCATCAAGTTCACATTTGTACGTTCTTTCGTGAAGAACGTACAAAGAATCATACAAGACTGTCACAAGAAACTGGTGAAAATTGCAGATGTGTTGTGTGCTTGTAGAATGGCTATTTTCACTAGTTTTTAGATCATGTTTAAAATGGTTTTATTTTTTAAACAAGGTTTCCACTCGACAACGACGATAGATTAGATTAGAGTTTATTTGTCATTGTAACAATACAGTACAGGTACAGCAGGCACAGTTTCATTTGTCAACGATCAACTCATTTACAAAGAACAGTACACATACAAGTACATTCACAGTACAACGAAATGTATTTGTGCATTTAAGGGAGCACGGCTGCTGCCATTCCACGGCGCTGCCAATATAGCCCTTTCTTGCTGATATATATACTTGCAAGAGCCAAGTATAGCAGAATATGAGAAATAGACATTGTGAGGAGCATTTTTCTGGTCCTCACAAGATACATGTTTGTTTTTATGGTTATAAAATGTTTCCATTTAGGCTTGATTTATACTTATTTGTTTGACGCTGTGACAGTGACACACCCAACATAGCAGATCTACAAGCTCACAATTTGTACTTGTCAGTGACAGTAGATCAGCTACTGTGTAGGGGTGTGACTCCGGCACGCCATTAAACTCAAGCTTTAGGGTTAAAATAGTAGTTCAAAAATGTGTGTGTGTGTGTTTGTGTGTGTGCGTGTGTGCGCGCGCGCGCGTGTGGATGTACTGAACAAGCACATCTTTATGTATAGGTTCTGTCATACGGACACACACCCCTCCACCCCCCCCACAACCTTCCCCCAGAGTTTGATTAACAGTGAGCAGAGGGGCCAGTCGTTTCGTTTTTCTCATGTTATTTTATTATTTTTATTTCTCTTGCTTCGCACCAGCACACATGGCTTTTGGACGACGCGACTCCTCGCATCATTTGAGGCGGAATCCGGAAGCCATAACGGCACCTCGCGGCGATCCGGCATGCTTCACTGCCACCGTCTGGGGGGGGCAGGGACGTGCAGAGAATGTTAGAGAGGCAGGGGCCGACATTTTTAAAAGGGCCTTTTGTTGGAAATATCGAAAATAGCTGACCTCCAAGCTCACAAGCTCACAACGCGTCGCGCTGCGACTAATTGTGAGCTTTGAGGTCTGCTATTTTCGGTACTTGATACCACACTAAACTAAGCATAATCAAGTCAATACTTGAGATTGACATACGGCATGGCTTTCTACACAGAGAGGGCAATTTTTTCAACATAAGATGCTGCGTTCAGACGAGTTTGGAAAAGGCAATTCTCTTGAATACTGCCTTCAGGTATGGCATGGAAAGAGGGCATTTGCATTTCTTTCATCATAGTAAAACCTGCATTCATGGTCTGGAGAGGGCACTTTTTACAGGCAGATAAAAGGGCAGGGGCTCGAGCCACCGTTGATGTCTATGTGTGCACGTGCCTGGTGGGGGGTGGGGGGCATCATTTGCTTTAACATTTGGAATTGCTACCGATATCTTCCTTTCTATTCCTCTCTTCTCTTCTCTCCATTTCTCCCCCTCCCCCCTGCTCTCTCTTTCTTCTGTTGCGTATGTAACATATTGACATATTGTGAGATTCTCCGGGGGGGCTGGTTTTCGCTATGAGTCAAGAGCACATATCAACCTTGTTTAATTTCGCTTTGCTCTCCTCGAACCCGCGTTCGAAAATCAATTTGTCCTTCAAAGTTGCGCCTGGGAGAAATGGTGCAATCAAAACGTGGCACGGTAACCAAACGATTTCTCAAGGATGTTTCGCTTTCAAAAAAAATTATTCCACTGTGTGCCACCCTTTGGGCCCTGGGGGTTTCTGGTTTGGAAAGCCGCGAGGCATGTCGGTGCATCCTGATAATGCCCAGGCATTCAAACACCGTACCCCCGGCATTCTAAAACTGTCATTGACCGTGACATGCCAAACATAGCAGCCCCCGTCCTGCAACACCTGTTGCTAGGCAGCCTTGGCAAGCGGCAAAGCGCTGGCATTGGCCTATTTGTTTGTTTAGCTGTCAATCCGGAGAGAGAGGCTAATCCCGCCTCCCCCATGGGACGCCCGGCCATCCAGAAACCGGAGAGCGAGCCATGTGGCCCGTCGCTCGCCAGGGACTGAGCCCGAGAGAGGTATGGAGAGAGAGAGAGAGAGAGAGAGAGAGAGAGAGAGAGAGAGAGAGAGAGAGAGAGAGACAGACAGACAGGGGTGTCGCACCAAATTCTGCGCCCTGGGTACAAGGATTCACTGCGGTCCCCCCATTGGGAACGCATTATTACGCAGTATTTTGTGCGTTAACTATTGAAAAATAGCAGATCTAAAAGCTCACAGCTCGGCACCGAGTGCCGCGCTGCGAGTTTGTAGATCTGCTATTTTTGAGGGGAAAAAAAACGTGAAAATGTCTTTGAATATTTCAAATCCTTCTAAGGTTTTTTGAAAAACCCATGTTTCTATGTCAGTAGTGCTCAACATTTTTCATGTGAAGGACCCCCACAATGATATGTATTTGGCCACGAACCCCCCATCTCAATTTAGTTCCAGGGACCCCACAGAAGCAAAATTTGAGTTACAAACGTTTGCTTAAAAAACACATATATTCTAAGATTTGAACACATTTTCACGACTTTTCAAAAATAGCAGATCTACGAGCTCGCACCGCGGCACTCGGTGCCGCGCTGTGAGCTTGTATCTGCTATTTTTCAATAGTTAAAGTATAAAATAATTAAGGGCCCTAGTTTTCCCCCCTTGTGACGCCCCTGCGTGGAGACATGAAGCAGGCTTTGGTAGGGGGAGGAGAGACAAGGGCAATTTGCCCTGAGTAAACACCACTGCTTGTTGTTGTCATCGCCAGCCAGTCATCAATCACAGGCCTAAGCTTTCGGCGGTGACAGCAACAAGGACGCCGCCGCGCTCACAAAATGGCCCGGATAGTTTATAAAAACCCAGGCAGCCTTCGGGCGAAACATCACTAGTGAAACAGAGCCTTCAGCGAAAACACCGGTGCTGAACAGGGTTGGCCCCGAGGCATCAGCGAACTAAGTGTTCGCTTTAGTTCGCTGGGGACCACTGGTTGGCCCCAAGCAAGCAAGCGAGGAATGTATAGTATTTACATGTATTATTTACATTGCCACATGGGTATGCTGCTCGAATGATAATGATAATTAACCAATTAAAACCGATGTTCTTCATTCTACACCGGATCTCTTCGCCGAAAATAGTGTATCGTCAAACTCAGCTTGAGCTTCTAGATCTGCTGTTTTCTATTAATGTTCGCCTATATGTCTGCCAAATGTTTGCCTATTATGACTAGGGATGGAGGTTGAAACAAGGGCCTGCTACATTGAGTACCCAGTATCAATAAGCTTTGGGCTTATCAAGCTTGTCATCGAGCATAACGGCCCATGACGTCATGTTTAAACAATCAAGACAATAGGCGATCAAGAAATTATTACAGTACTATTCCTAATATAAAGCCATTTAACACTTAGTGCACACTAATGAATGATATTTAATGATAATATTTGTTAATATTTGTGACTCAATTGTCATCTTCATAAATGGTGGTCAGCCACAAACTCACATTCACTACAACTGGCCAATAAAAAAGATACCAGTTCTGTTCAGAATTTGTCGTAAGATATTAGAAAACTCTCAATAGTGGGCTCAATAAAAGCCTGGCTCAATAAGCAGGATCGATAAGGTGCTCATTATCAATAAAACGTAACAAGCTCCATCCCTTATTATGACATGCCCAGAATAGGTACGCTATAATTGTTCATGATGTCATTACTACAGTATATATTTGACTTTTTTCACGTGCATACTGTAAAAACAACAATCCAAACTCCACCCGTCTAACTGAAAAACCTGGTGGAAAGGTGTACAGGTATTAGGTTTCATCTATCAAATATCTAAAAGATATGACTTTTTTTTTTATTTCCCAGAAGTCCTTCCTACAGAAAATGCCTTCGGCACAAATACAGTATGAAACACAAAAACATCATCGCGCACCGTTGACTATTTAGAGAGGTGATATTCAACAATTACAGCGCGCCGAAGCTTCAGAATATGCGTTCATCTCATTGTAGATCAGTGGTTTTTCAACTGCCTTCTTGTAAATTAAGTAATGCAGATGTTTAATAATAATAATGCAACTCTTGAGAGCGTGAAATGGTTTCATTTTACACTCTCAAGATCTACAGCAGGGGTCTTCAACAGGGGGTCCGGGACACCTAGGGGTTCCTCAGAGTTACTGCAGGGGGTCCTCCAAATCTTTGTGTGATAGAAGCTTTTTTAATGTATTTTTTTTATATTTGACCACTTGAACCCTAGCCTCCATGTTCTGAGAACTTTAGCCATAAATAGCAGATCTACAAGCTCACAACGCCTCGCGCTGCGAGGCGTTGTGAGCTCGTAGACCGGCTATTTTCGGCAAAGAGGTCTGGTGTAGAGGAGACAATGAGCAGACTAAGTGCAGAGTGAAAGATCAAGTTTATTAAGTATGACAGTTCAAGTGGTTAAATATCTGAAAACAAATTGACATGAATCCAAAATACACTGATGATTGTGAAAACTATATGGTATCTATGGGTTGTGGGGGTCCCTGCTTCATCTCTATCTCGACTAAGGGGTCCTTGGCCTGAAAACGTTGAAGACCCCTGATCTACAGTATAAGGGTCTATTTGGTTAACCAACTCTCTATCATTTAGCTGCTGAGGACCAATTGGAACCCCCTCCCTCAAGGACCACTGGTGGTCCCCAGACCACTGGTGGTCCTCAAGGACCACTGGTGGTCCCCAGACCACTGGTGGTCCTCAAGGACCACTGGTGGTCCCCAGACCACTGGTTGAAAAAACACTGTTGTAGACCAAGAACCTGAAAAGCCCAATCGACAGTAAAGTAATCTCCAATTTCATTCTTGGATTCAAACAAATGGAACAAATGGCCGGTGTGGGGTGATCAATATAAACGTTCTGCTTTGTAGTCACACAGAGCCTGCTTGACTTTGGTCAGTGACTGTGAAACACTGTTGTGTTTTGTAAAATATACAGCACTAAACAGGCCATTAGAATTTAACTTTCAGGCTTAATATAAAGCCCTATGTTTACATAGCAAAACAATATATCAATATTTTACCTTCGGCTTGCACATTGGCTGCGGTTATATGGACAATATTTACTCATTCAGAATGATTCATACCCAACTGTTTATGTGGCGGAGAGAGTCGCAGCCCCAGCCTGAAGCCTCAAAAGTCTAGTATCTGCCCTCGTCCCATAGGGATATATCCCTTTGGGGTGATGGTTAAGATATTGGACTTTCACGTGGGAGACCCGGGTTCGAAACTGGGTGGGGAGGTTCGGATCACCTCCGTTACATTGGTGCCATGACCCTGATCCGGGCTTCCCCGTAGGAGGAGGTCAAAAGGGGGGTGAGTGTGGCGGAGAGAGTCGCAGCCCCAGCCTGAAGTCTCAAACGTCTAGTATCTGCCCTCGCCCCAAAGGGATATCCCTTTCCCTTTGGAGTGATGGTTAAGATATTGGACTTTCACGTGGGAGACCGGGGTTCGAAACCGGGTGGGGAGGTTCGGATTACCTCCGTTAAATTTACATGGAACCTGAATAAAAGTATATTCAGATTCAAACTGTATTTACCATCCCTCCAGACCAGAATGGAATATTCTATTCCGATTGAGGCATTTACATGAGAATTTGTATTCTGAATGAGCAGTCATTCTGAATACATGTACTGTATATATCTGCTATTTTTGAATAGCCGACGTGTAAAATATGGATAAAGGGGTTCAAATGTATTAACAAACGTAGCTGGGGACCCCCTGGAACCCCCTCAAGGAACCCCTGGGGGTCCCCGGGCCCCACTTTGAGAACCTATTGAGAGAGGTATAAAACAACGGTCTACCGTACACTCCCAGCAGCTGAATTACCCGGCCATGTCAGGCCTTGTTGAGTTGTAAAGGCAAGCGCGTGCTTTCATAAAATATACTTTTTAAAAGGTCGTCGGATCCCCTTGAACTGAGATATTGTGGATGCGAGGCCATTTGTCTTTGTGTCTGGTACAGGAGAGAGATCCCGAAAATGCACCGTGCTTTATTACTTGTACTGTCTGCTACTTGAGCACAAACTCAAGTGTGTGTGTGTGTGTGTGTGTGTGTGTGTGTGTGTGTGTGTGTGTGTGTGTGTGTGTGTGTGTGTGTGTGTGTGTGTGTGTGTGTGTGTGTGTGTGTGTGTGTGTGTGTGTGTGTGTGTGTGTGTGTGTGCGCGCGTGTGTGTGTGTGTGTGCACGTGTGTGTGTGTGTGCGCGTGGGTGTGCCTACGTGGGTGTTTTTGATGTTTTCCATCCACAAGGTGAATAGAATTGTAAATGGAAGTTTATGTATATCGTTGTTGTCGGGGGAAAACCTTGTATGTCCAAAACCGTTCGTTTTGACATTTTCGTTTTAAAAATGATTTAAACTAGTGAAAACAGCCGATCTACAAGCACACAACGCCTCGCACCGCGAGGCGTTGTGTGCTTGTAGATCTGCTGTTTTCACTACTTTTGTGCGACGGCCTTGTATGATGAAGCAGGGCTTTACTTTGGGAAAGAACATACAAATTTCAAACTTGGAGATACAAGGTTTCCAGCCGACAACGACGATATGCAGAATACTGTGTGTGTGTGTTCGTGTGTTCATGTGAGTGCTCGTACGTGCATGCGTGCGCCTGTCTGTTTGTGTGCAAACATGCATGTGTGTGTTTGCGTACACACATACACACAGATTGTTTGCATACAGGCCCATGGCAGTGGTGGTCAGCATGCAAAGCCAGCAGACCTCGTGGCTCCGGGCGTCTGCATGACCTTTCGCCCCCTTACAGGCTCCTCCCATCCATCTTTCTCTCTCCCATTCATGCTCCCCGCTCCCGCTTATCTTCCTCTTATCGCGCCATCTGTAGTCGAATTGTATAAAGAAGAAACTGCAGTTTTACTGTATAACCCCGTTGCTATCTAAACCACTTACTAGTTTGTAGTGGTGGACAATGTACTCAACCATGGTACTTGAGTCAAAGTCGCTACTCCGTTTCCATTCGTTGTCTGCATTCAAATAGTGCTTGACTCACGTTCAGATTGACTTTTCAGATTCAGATTTATTGTAACGTCACAGTTTTACAGAAGAATCCGGTGAAATTCTGTCATAGTTTCCATCATTTCAAGAAGGGGGTAACGAATAGAATGAACGAAACAAGGAACACATGTTATGAGCAATGTCAACTATATAGCACATAAGGTGCATTGTTAAAAAAATAAAATGAAAATAGCTATAGTTGGTATCAAACAAGTGTAAACACAGTACATACTGTAAGTGACAGTACTCAAATATATACACATTGTTTTTCTAAATTCCTTTTCTCCAAGAGAGTAGCATTGCTAGCTTGTTGGTTAGAAGTAATTATATCCTGTAATAGCCTGGAGTTAAGCTGTTTTTTATTCATGTCTCTTCTCCCCTCTCCCAATGATATATCTCTCTCTGTCTTTGGGTTCACCTCAATATCGATATCGCTTTCTGTCTGTCTCCTAGGGCTGGACAATTAACTGAAATATATAGAATTAGAAAACCACATTTAGCACCAATATCCAACTTAATCTTAAATAATCAAGAAGCAAAGTTTTTTCTTGAATAGATTCATCTTGATTAACCACTTAAGCACTGTATTATACTTTGCTTAAAATTCAGAAAATAGCCATCTACAAGCTTGTAGATCTGCTACTGTCACTATTTAAAGCAGGGGTCTTCAACGTTTTCAGGCCAAGGACCCCTTATTTGAGAGAGAGATGAAGCAGGGACCCCCACAACCTTATCCTAGATTCCATATAGTTTCATTTTTTGACAGCACGATCATCTGTGTATTTTGGATTCATGTCAATTTGTGTTTTCAGATATCTAACCACTTGAACCGTCGATACTTTATAATCTTAGTCTACTCTTTTACCCTCTACACAAAACCTCTTTGCTGAAAATATCCGATCTATAAGCTCACAACGCCTCGTGCTGCGAGGCGTTGTGAGCTTGTAGATCTGCTATTTTTGTCCAAAGTTCTCAGAAAATGGACGCTAGGGTTTAAGTGCTTAATATAAAAAAGGAGGGGAAAAAAAAGCTTTTATCACACAAAGATTTGGAGGACCCCCTGTTGAAGACCCCTGATTTAAAGAAATAAAGAAACCATTCATTAATCATCATCGAGGCACAAGTTTGAAGTAATCGTAATATAGATTTGAAGTCATGGCACAGCCCTGCTGTCTGCCTCATTCTCTCTCTCTCTCTCTCTCTCTCTCTCTCTCTCTCTCTCTCTCTCTCTCTCTCTCTCTCTCTCTCTCTCTCTCTCAGTAGTAGTGCTATTTGCTGCCATTTACTTGTAATGCAGTGCATCCTGTCTTGCTCTGGCAGCTCCCCGCTGGGACAGAACAGAAAGGGAGGGAGCCAGGGAGGGAGGGAGGGAGAGATGGAGAGACAGAAGATAAATGGAGGAATAGTGAGATGGAACTGGTGCAGTGTTTCTCTGGCTGTTCCCGGACCCCCAGAGGCACGTCAGGGGAGAACATTACGCAGGATGCCAAATTAACTCTCAAATACCGGGAACGCGCCCGAGTCGCGTTAGATTTGAACCACTTTAACCATTATTTTATGCTTTAACTATTGAAACATAGCAGATATACAAGCTCACAGCGCGGCACCGAGTGCCGCGCTGCGAGCTTGTAGATCTGCTATTTTTTGAAAAATCGTGAAAATGTGTGCAAGTCTTTGAATATCTTTGACCCGATCTTTGACCCGACTTCTAAATCCTTCTTCTAAATCATGTTGTTCTCAAACTTTTTCATGTCAAGGACCCCCAAAATTACAGGTATTTGGCCACGGACCCCCATCTCAAAATATGTTGTTCCAGGGACCACCCTGAAGCAAATATTTGAGTTACAAATGTTCGCTTTTAAATAGATATATTCAAAGACTTGCAAAGAAAACTCATGATTTTTCAAAAATAGCAGATCTACAAGCTCGCAGCGCGGCACTCGGTGCCGCGCTGTGAGCTTGTATATCTGCTATTTTTCAATAGTTAAAGCAGTCAATAATCCTAGACGTAAATGGGTTAAAGTTGCTGGCGTCTGGAGGCAGCGGCGAGTGGTTTAACCCCAGGACCCAAATTCTTCTTGACCACGAGGTCAAGACCCAGTAGGCTATGTTGGCACTGAAACAATGGCTCTTTTTCTCTTCTTTTTTTTGTGTTACTGAAGTTGTTCTTTGTTTCGCAAATCCATCACCCCCCTCTCACAGACCACGTTTTTTTTGTCCTGTTAGTTGAGAAACACTAGCTGGCCTAAGGCCATGTCTCCTTTTTGCAACATATTGTATTGGGAGAAGTGAATTGGCCTCATAGTACTAGGATAATTCAACCACTTAAACACTATATATCATTATTGTCAGGCAGAAACCTATTATCTCCACGTTTCTTTAAATGCTTTCATTAATTAATACCCTACTTTGTCAAACTACAGTATCGCACAAACATAGGGAAAAAAAAACAATATTCTACAAGCCTGTAGATCTGCTATTTATGCTATTTTTGAATTAGAATCCTGCAAAATTAACAGTTTTGGACACATGAGGTTTCCACCTGAAAGAAACAATCTACTTCTTTGACCTGAGTCCCCCAGGAGTAATGGGCCCACTCCTTTTTTGCCTCTATGGCAGGGGTCTTCAACGTTTTCAGGCCAAGGACCCCTTAGCTGTGAGACAGATAAAGCAGGGACCCTCTCTACATGTTGATAACTGTGTTGCAGATTTTCATCGATTTCATAGGTATGACTTGTTTGACAGCACTGTCATCAGTCGATGTTGGATTTGTGTTAATGTGTTTTTTCAGACATTTAATCACTTAAATTGTTGATGCTTTGTAAACTTGACCTATCACTCTGTGTGGTCTGCTCTTGTCTTACCTCCACACCCAACCTATTTGCCGAAAATAGCCGATTGAGAGCTTGTAGGCGTTGAGAGCTTGTAGATCTGGTATTTTAGGCCAAAGTTCTCCTCAGAATAGGGATGCGAGGGTTCAAGTTGTTAAAGCTATACTGTGTAAATTGCTCAACTAGTGGTCAGTAGCGCTATTGCTTTTTTCGGCCGTTTTTCGGCCGGAGTCGTTGCGGACCACCGCCGCGGACCACCGGAGCGGCGCCGCAAACCACCGCGACCGATAGTAATCCGTGGAGGGGTAGAACGCATGGTAGAACGTAATTTTCTGGCCAGGATTTGTGGATTAAGAGGTTAAAATCCTTCACCATGGTAAACACTGTAGCCAAGCGGAGGCGCTTCCTGGAGACCAGAGCAGATAAGCTGTGATTGGCCGGTAGTGTACCATGTGTGCATGATCGGCGATGTGATTGGGCAACGTATACACAACGTATACAGATGATGCAGATTACGTCATTTTGGCGCGAAATCCCGCCCCTGTCACTGCTAAGAAGAAAACGTATAAAGAGAAGGCTTCAGAAGCTGAAAATAACGGAGTGGGTGTTCTAAAACTTTAGCGATTTAACAGTTAGGACAATTTTAAGATTTGTTTTATAAAAAAAGTTACATGGTACAACTTTAATCTAAAATAATTATAATTATCACTCAAAGATTTGGTGGTCCCCTGTAGTAACTCTGAGGTGTAGAGGGAAGTATAGAGGGGAAAAACAGGATTGGACTCTTCTCCAATCTGCCAGTTCACAAGTCAACTCGTTGTGTTGCAACATGATGTGAGCTTGCATATGATCTGCTATTTACAGAAAGTGTTTCACCCCAGAATAGGGACACTGGCGTTCATGTGGTGCAACTGGATTCTTGGATAAACTATGAGGGGCAGGGAGGGGGAGGCGTTGCACTGCGAAACAAACGAAACAATTAAACGATCCGTGTCCTTGTAGTACAAATTCAAAGAGAGTGGGAGCCTAGAGAGTAAAGATAAAAAAGCCTGGAATCCCAGGCTGGCAGCATAAAAATGTGTGGGCCTGTTAGTGTTCACCAGATTGAGGAGGGGCGGTTTTCACCTGAACGGCTGTAATGTTTTATGTTGTGTTCTGAAATTATTCATGCTCAGATATGGGGCTGGGCAATTAACTGAAACTATATCAAGAAGCAGTGTTTTATTGCGACCGTAGGTCGCAGTTTACTATCAGAAGCGTCACATTTGACCGTATCTTTACAGAGGAACAAATCCCTTTTATGCCCATATATAGATTGTAGATCAGCTATTTTTGCTAGTTTCAGCAAAAATAAGCCCTGTTCTCCATACGAATTAGAAAAGCAAAACAGGGAACGAAACCAGTGGAAAAGATGCATTTGCAGGACATTTTCAGTAAAATAGCACTAAATACCAAAGAGTTGAAACGGCACATCTGTACATGCACATGCATAATTACAAACATATTACACTTTGAATTGATTCCGTTCATGTCCTTTGGAACACTGAAATTCTATAAATATTACATAAATCTACATGTATATACTAGGGATGTCACCGAATAATCGATTTTCGAATATTCGTTATATTAATCAATATTCGATTTTAATATTTCATAATCGAAAATCGGAAAAAAAAAATCTTTTTTTTTTTTTTTCTTTTTTTTTTTAATACCATTTTTTGGCTTAGTTAGTTAGTTTCAACCAAAATATAGAATATAGGCTAACAATAGTATTAATGATAATAGTAAATGGCCATTGATTTATTATTCACACCAGCACCAACTGTAAACTGTGTAGACAGAGTGAAGGAGCACAGCAGAGTGGCAGCTGCCTGCTACACACTCCCCTCCCCCCCTGTCTCAGACACAGGTGTGATTGATTCAGGCTTGATTGTTTGGTACTGGTGGCCATCATCAAAGAAAAGGGAAAACAGCGTCCTCTGTATTGTAAAGCATCACAGAATCTGTTCTTGAGAGATTAGGTGAACAGTACACTGGCACACTAAAAAGAAAGATGAAGAGTAGTAGTTAGGCTACCAATTACCTGAAGAGCCATGTTGTACATATGTAAATGTGCATTGAAATCCAGTAAAAAAAAGAAAAACAGAAGAAAAAAAAAATGTTTTTTTTTTTTTTTTATAAAAAAAAAATAATATTAATTAATTATCGATTTTCGAATAATATTCGATTATTGCTATAGAATAATCGATTTTGATAAAGGTCCATTTTTGACATCCCTAGTATATACATATAAATGTAGAGTAGACCTACAGTACATACATACATACATATGGTCACTGTCGGGCAGAAACCTTGTATCTCCAAGTTTCAAATGTATACGTTTTTTGGTAAAGCAACGCCCTGCTTCATCGCACAAGACCGTCGCACAAAACTCGCACAAACTCGCTGTGTGCTTGTAGATCGGCTGTTTTCACTAGTTTAGTGAATTTTTTAGATGATCATACAAAACGAACGGTTTTGGACATACAAGGTTCCCACCCGAGAACGACGACGATATGGTACACACAGTACATACTACATAGATGCATATTATGCTGAGTATGTGCTGTATATACATTATACCATCAACCCAATGTGGGATCAGTGAGGTTTTTATGGCGTGTTGATAAGATAAAACTTTATGAACTCCCCGAGGGGACATTTGGTATCGGGAGAAGAGGGGGGCCGTAGATGACTTTACAGTCTGCTAAAGCGTTCAGAACAGCCAGGGAAAAGTGCCCTTCAGCACTTTAACCCATTTAGGCCTAAGAATTATTGAATGCTTTAACCAGTGAAAAATAGCAGATCTACAAGCTCACAGCGCGGCACCGAGTGCCGCGCTGCGAGCTTGTAGATCTGCTATCTTTGAAAAAAAAGTCGTGAAAATGTGTGCAAATCTTTGAATATATGTATTTTCAAAGCGAACGCTTGTAGCTCAAATTTGCTTCTGGGTGGTCCCTGGAACTAGATATTTTGAGATGGGGGTCCGTGGCCAAATAAATATCATTTTGGGGGTCCTTCACATGAAAAGGTTTGAGAACCACTGACATAGTAGTCTCTCAAGAACAGACTAACTGAGCTCCAGTTAAGTGAAAAGGACCTTTTTTTTTTTGACGATGGCTGGCCAGATTGCTGACATAGAAACATAGGTTTTTCAAAAAACCTTAGAAGGATTCAAAAGACACTTATAGAATTGGGTCAAAATTCTAATTTTCACAATTTTTCAAAAATAGCAGATCTACAAGCTCGCAGCGCGGCACTCGGTGCCGCGCTGTGAGCTTGTATATCTGCTATTTTTCAATAGTTAAAGCATAAAATAATGAAACACAAAATGTGTACCCGTTCTGAATGGGTTAATGAGACCTGTGGGAAGAGCCATTCATCAGTGCCGCGCACGGCGCCGTGCACGGCGCCGTGCACCCCTTGTTCTGCTCCCCATTGTTCTGCTCATGGCGTGGCAACCAGGACCAAGCGCCTCGTTCAGAAGTCAATGACGGCCCCGGCGAACCCGCCTCTGATTAGAGGCAGCATCTCTCCCGACGCTAATTAGCGATCGGTGCTCCAAAAGACATCTGTGGTTACATGTGCACCTTGGTCTCCCCCCCCCCACCTGTGTGTGTGTGTGTGTGTGTGTGTGTGTGTGTGTGTGTGTGTGTGTGTGTGTGTGTGTGTGTGTGTGTGTGTGTGTGTGTGTGTGTGTGTGTGTGTGTGTGTGTGTGTGTGTGTGTGTGTGTGTGTGTGTGTGTATGCATGTGCGACTGTGCGCGTGTGTGTGTGTGTGTGTGTGTGTGTTTGTGAGCCCGACCGTTATATCAGATTGCGTCCCTATTTCAGCCATGTTGTTGTAAGGAATAAAACATAAAAAATACAAAAAAAATTGGTTCTACAAGCTACATGTTGCAATGAGTCACGTTGTGAGCCTGTAGATCAGGTATTTTGGAACATTTCTGATAGAGCATGAGTTGAATAAATCAACAGCATTCTAGTTATAGTTCTCAAACAGAAAGTTGATAAAGGTTTGATAAAAATATTGGTAAAAACATCGGTAGCATCAGACCCCAACATCAGTCTGGCTTTAGTGTCTGTGTGTGTGTGTGTGTGTGTGTGTGTGTGTGTGTGTGTGTGTGTGTGTGTGTGTGTGTGTGTGTGTGTGTGTGTGTGTGTGTGTGTGTGTGTGTGTGTGTGTGTGTGTGTGTGTGTGTGTGTGTGTGTGTGTGTTTTTGTGCACGTGTGTGTGTGTGTGTGTGTGTGTGTGTGTTTTTGTGCACTTGTGCGTGCATGCTTGTGTGAGTGTATGCTCGCTCCCGTTCTTGTGAGGACATTTGTAAAGAAGGACCCGGTAATATCCTAGAAAGCAGGAACACGAAAGCAGGAACAGGACTTCTGGGTCCTTACTTTCCCAGAGGCTGTTGTAAGGCCTATGCAATATACTGTAGTGTTGGAGGCAGAAACGGGGTCAAATGAATGTTTAGGTAAGGTTACAATGTAACAGCACAATGGCGCACGTGAGCGTATGTTTGTTTTTGCTCGTGCTTATAAAAGCCAAAATCTATTAAGAATTCCAATGTAGTTTGTAAGCTGTGATTCCATGTTTGGTCTACACCACTGGTTCTCAAAATCAGGTCCCCCTGGGCTGTTGTTGAAGGGGTTCCAGGTTTCACTACGGTATAAAGGAGGAACAGTTTAAGCACGCACATTTTTTGAAAATACCTGATCTACAAGCTCACCGTGTGACACGTTGTGAGCTTCTAAATCTGCTCATTTCGAAAAAGACTTGACATATCATGACAAATCTTCTCTTACGGGGATCCCTGGCATGCACTTAATCATTTCAAAATGAGGGTCTGCGGCCAAATACATTATCAATTTAGGGGTCCTCGACACGAAACCGGTTGAGATCACCACTGGCGCTTGCGTGCTTGCGCTCGCTTACATTCGTCGTGACGACAGCCCCCATTAAGCACAACACCCAGTCTTTCATAACCGGCGGGTCGGCGACCGAGAGCTCGGAGGCGAGATCTTCCGATGACAGCACAGGAAAATAATTTCACACTACATCGTCCCGCTCGCCAATTTACTACCGTGTGTTCATCCAGTCTATTGACCCACATATTATTTCGTTGTAAAATGATGCCAATTAGTAAAGTC
Source organism: Nannobrachium achirus (assembly GCF_963921795.1). NCBI lineage: Eukaryota > Metazoa > Chordata > Actinopteri > Myctophiformes > Myctophidae > Nannobrachium > Nannobrachium achirus. The sequence goes on along the minus strand of NC_137831.1, from coordinate 22,836,318 downwards.
AGTCGCCGGTGGCTGTGGTCTGGCTGCCTCCCTGCTCCGTCGGGGGAACTTATTTGGGTCGGAAGCTATTTTCAGCCTCTGATGTTGCCAGGAATACCTTGGGGAGAAGCCACTGTTTTATAAGAGAGCACATCAATAATTTTCACTGGCGTTCCGTCTGTGCGCACGTGCGCGCAAGTGTGTCTGTGTGTCTGTCTGTCTGTGTGTGTGTGTGTGTGTGTGTGTGTGTGTGTGTGCGTGTGTGTGTGTGGGTCAGAGTGGATGTTGTGTGTTTGTCTTTGTACTTGTGCATGCAAGCGTGTATGCGAGCGTGTATGCGATTGTGTGCGATTGTGTGCGATTGTGCACGTGTGAAAGTGAGTGACAGAAGAAATACATTGTTTGTTTGTGTGTGTGTGTGTGTGTGTGTGTGTGTGTGTGTGTGTGTGTGTGTGTGTGTGTGTGTGTGTGTGTGTGTGTGTGTGTGTGTGTGTGTGTGTGTGTGTGTGTGTGTGTGTGTGTGTGTGTGTGTGTGTGTGTGCCCATCGTACAATGTTCAGCAGAGCAAGTCGTGCATGTGTGTGTACTTAAATCTTGGCTCATCTGATCTGTATCCTTCAGGCCTGAGCTCCCAGGCTAGCCAGGCATGCACTGTTACACACACACACGCACATCGCACACATGCACGCACACATGCACAGCTCTCTTAAGTACTGTAAACAGTGTTCATACCACATGCTGATTCCAATATGTCTCCATTATGACTTAGTGAGGAGGTGTTCGTTCATAGTCTATTGCAGTGGTTCTCAACCTGTGGGTAGGGACCCCCAGGGGGGTCGCCAAATTATTCTTGGGGGGTCCCCAGATGATTAACTTAATGTGCAACAATGTTTTCTCACTCAACAGTAAACAAACCAACCAGCGTAAAGTTTAAGTGTATCGAGGGTATCTGCACATTTCTAAAGTGACAATTTAAGGACTTTTTAATACCTCTAAAATGACAAATTAAACATTGGCCAAATTGTCAAATATTAGAGGCAGAAATTGTGAAAATAGCCGATCTACATGCTCACAACGCCTTGCAACGCGAGGCGTTGACTTATACAAAATGTAATGCCTCAACTCTTAGTGCTCGTCCCCAGTTAAAATATGATTATTTTGGGGGTCGCTGCCTGAAAAGGTTGAGAACCAATGGTCTATTGTAGCGGTTCCCAATCCTTTCTGGATGAGGGCCCGCTTGAAAGACTTTCAGAGCATGTTTAGTGTCCATGATCAATCGATCGATGGCGTTCCAGCTTGGATCAATGGAAGGAATGGAAGTTCCAATGTATCTGTTCTGTGTCACAATGACTTCAGGGTTTTAAAGAACAATACCTATTTAAAAAAGAAATTGGGGGCCCTCGTCCAATATCCTCATGGCCCACCAGTGGTCCCTGCCCCCCAGGTTTGCGCGCGCACACACACACACACACACACACACACACACACACACACACACACACACACACACACACACACACACAGACACACACACACTCTCAATGTCCACTTAGAATTAACCTCACTGAATCATTTAGTCTGTCTGTCTTTCGTTCTCTATCTCTCTCTCTTACATTCTCTCTCTCCCACACACACACACACACACACACACACACACACACACACACACACACACACGCACGCACGCACGCACGCACGCACGCACGCACGCACGCACACCGATAAAATGCACTCTGGCTTATTGAGAGGAAATGGCTTTTTATGGTCAGAGTCAGAGGTCAGAGTGAATGGTTTCCTAACAGGCTGCTTAGTGCTTCCAGCTCTGTGCTGAACGAGCTTTAATTGTCGGGAGCAAATTGGGCTGAGGAACGTAACGGCTCGCTGAGGAGCACCGCTAACGGCTAGCTGAGGAGCACCGCTAACGGCTAGCTGAGGAGCACCGCTAACGGCTAGCTGAGGAGCACCGCTAACGGCTCGCTGAGGAGCACCGCTAACGGCTAGCTGAGGAGCACCGCTAACGGCTAGCTGAGGAGCACCGCTAACGGCTAGCTGAGGAGCACCGCTAACGGCTAGCTGAGGAGCACCGCTAACGGCTCGCTGAGGAGCACCGCTAACGGCTAGCTGAGGAGTAACCTGGCATCACCAGCCCTTCCACCTTGGAGGAAAGCCTGGTACAGCAGTGGTCTTCCAACGTTTTCAGGCCAAGGACCCCTTAGTTGAGAGAGAGAGATGAAGCAGGGACCCCCACAACCTTTTCAAAGATTCCATATCGTTTCATTTGACGGCACAATCATCAGTGTATTTTGGATTCATGTCAATTTGTGTTTTCAGATTTTTTAACCACTTGAACCGACTTAATAAACTTGACCTTTCACTCCTCTTTTCCCCCTCTACACCAAACCTCTTACAGTGATGTTACTAGGTTTTCAATGTAATGGGTCCCGGGACCCACAGGTGGTCATTCAAATGGGTCCCAGAAAAGTTTTATGAGTCCTCAATACAATGTTTTTGAGCGCTGTGAACTTGTAGATCGGCTATTTTCAAAATGTTTGCCTATTTCTTATATTTATTTTACAATTTGGCTAATGTTTGAACTTGGAACTACTAAAACTACTAAAACATGTGCCCCAAATGAATTCGGGCGTGCAAAATGGCGTGGGACGTCGGTGGAATCAAAACATTGACGTTTCTATCGCCTGTTTAAGACTTTCTACGTGGATTTTATTTTTGTTAACGTAGGGTAAAGTAGGATGCTTTCACCCATGAACAATGGTGGTGTCTGTGGAATTTTAAAAAGTTTTTCTTTTACCGCGACCCGGTAAATTATTTTAACATGGACTCCAATGGAGGCGCATCCCCGGGACCCCAGGACCATGACATGAATGAGTCCCTGGGCGACTTGAATGAGTTTTTGATGCGGGATGCGCATGTAATGACATTACTGCTCTTAGCCGAAACTAGCCGATCTACAAGCAGCTTGTAGATCTGCTATATTTGGCTACAGTTCTCAGAATATGGACGCTAGGGTTCAAGTGTATATATAAAAATCACACCCGTGTGAACTGAGCGGTGGTCGTGGAGGCTGCGCAACAGCAAAACAAATATATAATAATAATAATAATTATAATAAAAAAGATGAAAAAAATATTTAAAAAAAAATAATAATAAAAAAAAAATATATATATATGGGGGGGGGGGGGGGGTGCTTGCTTGCGTGTGAGAGAGAGAGCCATCCATCCATCCATGTCACTCAGGCCACCACTGGTATTGCAGTTGATGCTCAGGGCAGACTAGACTCAACAGCACCTCTCTGGTCACCAGGGGTACTTAGGCTACATACGGACCCACCCACCCACCCACCCACCCACATACATAG
>NC_137831.1:22810463-22827963 GCF_963921795.1 Nannobrachium achirus | reverse complement strand
CAACAACAGTAAAAGTAACAGATCACAAACTGAAAACGCGCCAATTCACGCCGTGTTTCGAGCTTGTAGATCTACTGATCTACTGTTGATACTTTTGTGTGACACCATGTAGTAGTGTGATCAAGTAGGGCATTGTTTTACGATGGAGTTAAGAGGTTTCTGCCTTAGCAGCAGAAATTGTGAAAATAGCAGATCTACTTGCTCACAACACAAAATGTAATGCCTCAACTCTTTGTGCTCGTCAGGGTTGGGGGTCCTCAGTTAAAATATGATTATTTTGGGGGTTGTGGCGTGAAAAGGTTGAGGACCACTGCTTTAGCAGACCTCAGTAGTACATCTTTTAACGGCATTCACTTCTTTCTTGTTGAAACTGTGGAAAAAACTCTTCTTTAAAGACTCTAGAGATGGTGAGCCTGGTGATTCAAGTCAGTTACTGTACACTACACTGCATAGACCATACTATTACTATTATGCTCCAGGACCCGAATTTAAAACCGACCCCTTGCCTTGTCTCACGTGTCTCTCCTCTATCTTCCATTGGCTTGATTTGATTTGATATGATTTGATTTTGGTGTAAAGATATGCTTCCCGTCTCTCTATATTTGTGAAGCACATAGTGTCTCTCCCAGTCTGAAATAAAGCAACAACCAAAAAAGAATATATATATTTAAAAAGGCTTTTCTGAAGGAGAAATGTATGTAAATAATGCCTTCCATGTGCCAGGACGCTCCGCAGTTTGATTGCATTCAAAGCATTTAACCGTTAGGGTTAGAATTAGAAATGCACCAAAATAACTTCTCCAGCTTGAGGGAATCATATCAAAGTGAAACAGACAAGCATTTCATGAAGCGCTTTGTGTACTTTTGGAAGTGCTTTGCCACATTTCTACCCGACGTCCCTATTTTCCCCCCTCATTTGAAACCTCCTGCTAGCCTTCCGTTGTGTTGTAGCGAGTCACCAGTCCTTTCCCAAAGATGCTGTAGGGCAGGGGTCTTCAACAGGGGGTCCATCCATATTCTGAGAACTTTAGCCAAAAATAGCAGATCTACAAGCTCACAACGCCTCGCATCATCGGCTATTTTCGGCAAAGAGATTTGGTGTAGAGGGGAAAAAAGAGCAGACTAAGTACAGAGTGAAAGGTATTAAGTATTGACGGTTCAAGTGGTTACATATCTGAAAACACGAATTGACATGAATCCAAAATACACTGATGATGAAATACACTGATGATTGTGCTGTCAAACGATGAAACTATATGGAATCTGGGGGTCCCTGCTCCATCTCTCTCTCAGCTAAGGGGTCCTTGGCCTGAAAACGTTGAAGACCCCTGTGTTATGCGTGTTGAAAGTCACCTGTTTTGCCTCTTTATTAGGAGTTGCCATGACATGATGTGGCGTTAGTTGGGGGACATGACGTGGGCACGGAGTGGCATATGGCCACCTCAGGGCCCTCTGGAGTCTGGACTGACATCACACACCAAGGGGAAGCAGACATTTACTGCTTTGTTGTGTCTTCTAAACCCCCCCTCCCCCCCCCCTTTCATCCCACTCCCCATCTATCGCTGTCTGTCTGTCTGTCTGTCTGTCTGTCTCAGGCACATGCACACATAGACATCAAAGGGGACTTGAGCCCCTGCCCTTTTATCCATCTGTAAAAAGTGCCCTCTCCAGACCATGAATGCGTTTTCTTACTATGGTGAAAGAAATGCAAATGCCCCTCTTTCCATACCATACCTGAAGGCAGCATTCAAGAGACTTGCCTTGTCCAAACTCTCCTGAACTTGCAGCATCTTATGCTGAAAGAATTGCCCTCTCTGTGTAGAAATCAAGCATCGAAAACAGCCGACCTCCAAGATCACAACGCGTCGGCTATTTTCGATATTTTCACCAAAAGGCCCCATTAGAAATGTCAGCACCTGCCTCTCTAACATTCTCTGCGCGTCCCTGGTCTGTCTGTCTGTCGGTCTGTCTCTCTCTTTCTTTCTGTGTCTGTCTGTCTCTTTCTCTCCTTGTCTGTCTCTGTCTCTCTCTTTCTGTCTCTGTCTCTTTCCTCTCTCTTTCTCAGTTTTTTTGTTGTAAGTCCCTCCTCCTGCTATTTCTCTCTCTCTCTGGTCCATTGTCTCCTGTTCCTGCAGCCCTCCCGGTTCTTTCATGCTGTCATTGCGTGCGGCACTGAAGATTAGCACAACGGGGGTCCCGTCTCGCATCCCGACTACACGGATCCCAAGGCCGCCCACCCCTCCCCGAATCCTAGTGCAAGCTGTTAACCCCGGTGCGAAAACCAGTGGAGTTGCAGACCTCCGCTCCCCCCCCTCGAACACACACACACACACACACACACACACACACACACACACACACACACACACACACACACACACACACACACACACACACACACACACACACACACACACACGCAAGCACAGATTTGCATGCATGCACACATCGGTTCCTTAAACTATAACCCTACCGTATATTGTCGTTGTCGGGTGGAAACCTTGTATGTCCAAGACCGTTCGTTTTGTATTTATCATTTTAAAAATGAACGAAACTAGTGATAATAGCAGATCTACAAGCACACAACGCCTCGCACCGCATTTTCACTGTTTTCACTACTTTGTTCGACAGCCTTGTATGATGAAGCAGGGCTTTACTTGGTGAAACAACTTGAAACTTGGAGATACGAGGTTTCTGCCCGACAGTGACGATATACTGCTCAGGGACCTTTATTTGGCCCCCCCTACTTTTCCAACACTCCCACCCCCCCCCCCCCCCACACACACACACACACAATCTCTTTACTGAAAATAGCCTACGTAAAAGCTCACAGCGCGTCGCAACACGTGGCAACTTATATTGTAGATCGGCCATTTTCGCTGGACGTTCACCTAATATGAAATGGCTAGGGTTCGAGTTGTTAAAAACCAGTAGCTGAGCCCCCCGAACACGCACGCACACGCACGCACGCACGCGCGCACGTGCGCACGCACACACACACACACACACACACACACACACACACACACACACACACACACACACACACACACACACACAGAATTGCATGCATGTATAGAGGAACACTCACAGACAGGGACGTACAGAGAATGCTAGAGAGGCGGGCTGAAATTTCTATAAGGGCCTTTTGGTGAAAATCGTGAAAAAATTGGGATATTTTCGATGCTTGGTTTCTGCCCAGAGAGGGGACTTCTTTCAACATAAGATGCTGCATTCAAGTTCAGGAGAGTTTAGACAAGTCAGTTCTCTTGAATGCTGAATGCGTCCCTGGAAAGAGGGCATTTGCGTTTCTTTCACCATAGTGAGAACTGCATTCATGGTCTGGAGAGGGCACTTTTTACAGACATAAAAGGGCAGGGGCTCAAGCCCCCTTTGATGTCTACAGTATGTGTGCACGTGCCTGCTCACAGAGACAAGCGCACGCAGCCACACACACAAACATGGCTGCAGAGGCTTGTGGTGATTAGATCGGGGGCTGCTGTTTGGCAGATGAAGAGGGCATCTTGGCCACCTCGCACAGCCGTAAACAGCGGCTCACCCAAATCCCGTTAACCAGAGACAGAGATCCCCTCCCCTGCCAGCGCTACACGGCTCCGTACGCAGGGATTATCCCCCGCGCTTTGGTATTCTCCTCTCCTCTCCCTCTCCTCCCCGCATGCAACCAGGGGCGTCACAAGTGGGGGAAAAGTGGGACTGAGTCACTAGGGCCCAAGGTGGAGGGGGCCTTAACTATTTTATACTTTAGCTTTTGAAAAATAGCAGATACACAGGTGCCGCGCTGCGAGCTGCAAGCTATTTTGAGATGGGGGTATAATTTTTCTCTCATGTGTATTACGGTTTTTCAATAATATTTTTGTATTGATTTTCAAAAGTTATGACAAAAAAGCAAAGGACACAGGCAAAGGACACAGGTATCAATGTACATTTCTTTAGATTATATACAGTATATAACAATATACATATGGAATTGCACTCATATACATACATTATGTACACAAAATGAAAAACCACAGTGTTAAAGAGACAAAAAGTGATGTTCCTATCTTATCCATCAAGGTTAGCAGTATCACTTCTGTTAAGGAACCCTATTGTCAAGGTCTCAACTAACTGAGGACCAATACAACGTAAATATGGGTCCCAAATATATAGAAGGTATCGGTTGTAGAGCGCAGCAGGCAAGTCAGATATTCCAAAGGCATGCACTGCATGATTATTTTATCCCAGCCTAGCTTTTTTGGCGGTTTTTCATTGGTGTATTACGGTTTTTGATGTGTATGCTATATACACATCAGCCTAGCCTTTGCTCTTTATTGTACAATGTTGGTGGGAGGTGTTGGCTACTCGGACGAAGGAAGTTCTCGCTCCTACAGGACACTATAAAATGTGACACTTCCCTTGCCCACAGTATACAACGCTGATGAAAGCGTAACACCGAAACGCGTTCGTTGTTGCTGGCATGCTCTGCATCATACCTTGCCGACCTTAATACAAAATTAAAAAAATAGCCTTTAAGGACTATTCCGTGAGTGCTGGTGTTCTCTTTGAGATTGTTTTTGTAAAGGTCCGTGGCCAAATACATATCATTTTGGGGGTCCTTCACGTGAGCACTACTGACATAGAAAATAGGTTTTTCAAAAGAGGATTTGAAATATTCAAAGACTTGCACAAATGTTCAAGATTTTTCAAAAATAGCAGATCTACAAGCTCGCAGCAGCGCTGTGAGCTTGTATATCTTCTATTTTTCAAGAGTTGAAGCACAAAATAATTGAAGTGAATCCTTGCACCCAGGGCCCAGAATCTGGTGCGACACCCCTGCATGCAACGCTCACCTCTCTTCCTCTCCTCACCCCTCCTCATCTCCTGCAGGCTCTGCCATAAGCTGGCTTTTCCATTCCCCTTCTTTCTCTTGTCACAAACAATTTAGTCGACACAACAGCAGAAATTCATATCTGACACACTTGTTTTACCCATTACCTAATTCCCCTCGAAATGTCTTTATTGCGTGTGCGGGGAGCGATACTGCCAACTTGTTTGAATCCACAGTCAATGTTATAGGAAACAAACAACAGCCGTCGCAACATGACACGCTGTGGGCTTGGAGTTCTGCTTTATTCACAGAGTTTTGGCTTAGAGAAATAACGAGGGGGCTGAAGACAAAGCCCGGTCAAGAATCAGCTTTATTGTCACATAACATACTGTAACTAACTAACTAAGTACATGTACTGTACTCAAATACTGTACTAAAGTACAATTTTGAGGTATTATTACACCGCTGGAGTATTTTTAATTTTCAATCCTAGGCCTACCGGTATATCTAAGAGGCAAATATTGTACTTTTACTCCATTGCAGTTATTTGACAGATTTAGTTACTAGTTTGTTTTAGATTATTGTCATACATTAACCACTTAAGCCCTATATTAAATTTAGGCTATTTGAAAATAGCAGATCTGCTATTTTAGGCTAAGAGGTTTAGTGTAAAGAGGAAAAAGAGCAGACCAAGTGAAAGGTCAAGTTTATTAGGTATTGACGGTTCAAGTGGTTAAATATCTGATAACACAAATTGACATGAATCCAAAATACAGTGATGATTGTGCTGTCAAACGATGAAACTATATGGAATCTGGGGGTCCCTGCTTCATCTCTCTCTCAACTAAGGGGTCCTTGGCCCTTGGAAAACGTTGAAGACCCCTGATCTAAAGGATGATATACCGCATTACAGACAGCCTCTATAGCAGCAGTCAGGCACCATGGTCCAGTGATGTGCTGACTCCATATTTCCGATATCTCAATTCAGAAAGGAAAACCTTGGCCTTCCCCTGCACGCGGTTAACTGTTGGACGGATCCGCAGACATGTATCTAGCGCAGAAGATATGTCCTGGGTCTGCGAGCGAGCAGGGGAAGCAATGGGATACGTCTCCCTGACTTTCCACTCCATTAAGCCGTCATGACCGGGAACGCATCTGTGTCATGTAACCACTTTTAACCATTATTTTTTTTATACTTTGGCCAAAAATCTTGAAGATGTTTGCCAATCTTTGAATATATATAGTTTTAAAGCGATACATTTTGAACTAAAATCTTTGCTATTGGCGGTCCCTGGAACTAAATATTTTGCGATGGGGGTCTGCTGCCAAATACATTCTGGGGGTCCTTGACATGAAAAAAAAGAAAATTGAACCACTGACGATAGAAACAACACAAAAGATTTAGAAGACATTTATAGAATTGGTTCAATATATTCAAAGACTTGCACAAGTTTTCAGGATTTTTAATAAAATAATGGTTTCAAGTGGTTTGCGAACGCGTTCCCGCCGGTTTCACTGGCTTAAGCCGAGGTCGCCAGGTTTTGCGCTCGCTGAGTGCTCCATCATTGACGGTCCCCCCCCCCCCCCCCTTTCCCCCCCCCCTACCTCCCCGCCAGATAAGAAGTGCTTTTGAAAAATCCCCGACCGCGCACAATCACACACGGCACGCTTGGCCGCGCGGAGCTGCCACGGTTTCCCCGGGATCAGAAGAGCATGTAGATTTTTAAGCATGTGGCGTTCGGAGTGTGCCGGAGAAAAGTGTGACAGGAAAGCTCGCAGGGAGCAGAAAGTGGGAGCAATGATGCGCTCTTTAACTTGGCAGCGGGGTGACTTACTGTATGGTGGAAGAAGAAGCCGTCGATTCAAAGCCTCGAACTCGGGTCCTGCTGTTAATGCTCTCTATAGTGCAGTGGTTCTCAACCTGTAGGTCGGGGCCCCCAGAGAGGGGTCCCCCAATTATTGTTGGGGGGTCCCCAGATGTTTAGCTAAATGTTAACATTGTTTTCTTACTCAACAGTAAACAGACCAACACACTGTATACAGGGTATCTGCACATTTCTAAAGTGACAATTTAAGGACTTTAAAGACCTTTTTAGTACCTCTGGTAAAACATTGGTAAAATTGTCAAATATTAGAGGCAGAAATTGTGAAAATAGCAGATCTACATGCTCTACATGCTCACGATCTACATGCTGAGCCTGTGAGCATGTAGATCGACTATTTTCACAATGGAATAGATTGAGTCAAACTAAATCTAATGCCAACTCCTACAATTCAAAAGTGCTTGTGCAAGCTGGGGGGGGGGGGGGGTCCCCACTTCAAATATGATTATTTTGGGGGTCGTGGGCTGAAAAGGATGAGGGGGGGGGGGGGGGGGCAGGGGTGTCACACCAAATTCTGGTCCCTGCGTACAAGGATTCACTGCGGGCCCCCCATGAACGCGTTAGATCTGCTATTTTAGAGAAATCGTGAAAATTTGTGCAAGTCTTTGAATATTTCAAATAAGGTTTTTTGAAAAACCTATGTTTCTAATGTCAGTGGTTCTCAAACTTTGTCATGTCAAGGACCTCTAAAATTATATGTATTTGGCCACGGACCCCCATCTCAAAATATTTCGTTCCAGGGACCACCCCAGAAGCAAAATTTGAGTTACAAATGTTCGCTTATAAAATACATATATTCAAAGATTTGCACACATTTTCACGACTTTTCAAAAATAGCAGATCTACAAGCTCGCAGCGCGGCAAAGATATTATTATTATATACCATCGACAGTTTGCTTATCGGCCGGGAGCCTTAGCGCCACGCAGCAGCCGCTTCAAGGTGCCGTGTCAGGGGAGGGGAGGGGAGGAGGGGGCGCTTCTGAAGGGAGAAAGGGGTCCAACGGCGGCTCAGATTATTATTGTGTGGCTAATGTCGTCCGATAAGGCTGCGCGTGTAATTAAGCTGTCGCCATGGCGTGTTATCTGGAGCCGGAGGCTGGCTCTGTGAGGCTCCCTGTTGCCCTGGAGAGACCCAGGATGTTACAGGCTTGTGTCTCCCGGGTCCTCTCCCTCTGTTGTGTTCTGTTCTCTCCGCTAGTATATACTCTCTTTGTCTCATGAACTCCTACTCCAGGGTTCTTCAACGTTTTCAGGCCGAGGACCCCTAAGTTGAGAGAGAGATGAAGCAGGGACCCCCACAACCTTATCATAGATTCCATATAGTTTCATTGTTTGACAGCACAATCGCCAGTTTGTTTTGGATTCATGTCAATTTGTGTTTTCAGATATTTAACCATGTGAACGGGCAATACTTAATAAACTTGCCTTTCACTCTGTACTTAGTCTGCTCTTTTCCCCCTCTACACCAAACCTCTTGTGACAAGCTGGGTTGATATCAGAGTAGAGGAAAGCACCCCCCCAAAGGTTGGGAAAAACCCCTTGCTCTACAATGTATACATTACATTAAAGAAGGGCTTCCTTATCATGTACCACTGAGGGGCCAAGAGCGTTGTATGCTTTTATTTCCAAACAAACATTGTACCAGCTGACTCCAAGAATTACCCCTCCCCTTTCTGTGGCGCTAATTAGTGCAATCAGATGGTGTAGTGTCTGGTTGCAACAACAGCCTTCCTGGGTCTCTGTTGCACATGATTATCATGAGTGACAGCCACACTGAAAGCCCGGCAGTACTCTCAAGAAAGGAATACAGAGGGTGGGAAAGTAACTAAGTACTTTAAGTGCTGTACTCAAGTCCACAGTTTTGAGGTACATGTACTTGGGCAATACTTTTAAGTTCCTCACTAAATCACTTACTCCACTAGAAGTATTTGACAGCTTTAGTTAACCCTTACTTTATTATTATTACAAAACACGCATTCTAAAACGGCTTGTTCCATTCCTTGATTCTGATTGGCTGTGATTGCTGTGGTATGTGAGACTATAATGCACACCTTGGATCAGTTTATATCAAACCCAGGTGCGTTATTTCGTTCCACAGTTTTCCACAGTGCACCAATATCTGCACCTGTTTGTTGGCAAAAAAGCTGGGAACTAATTGGTACAAGTATATGATTTTTCATGTTGCCATATTGTAACGTTTTAGAAAAGCAATAAGGGTTGGAGACACTCGGCTTCACCTCATGACTCACCACACCTCTCAGCCGTTATAAAATACCAGGTAACCCCATGCCTCTTGTGGCTTATTGCTTCATTAACTGCTGAGGCCCTGTTTTATACTTTTAATACTTTATACCGTTATTGGAAAATAGCTGATCTACAAGCTGAACAATGCATTGTGACTTTTGCCAATACTTTTGTACTTTCTCTAAAGTCACGCCTTTTACTTATACTGCAACAGAGTGTTTCATATTTTATTTTATTTTGTTGTTATTGGTACTTTTACATAAGAAAAACCTCTCTGTAATTCTTCTTTCACCATGCACTGCCCAGGCAGACCAGAAAACCGAACCCCTCCTTTTTGCCCCGCCGTTGCAGCCTCTACTGCTGGCGGGCCGTGCCACAGGGGGTACCGCTAAGCTGTTAGATCTCTCCCCCCGAAACCAATAACCTCCGCCCCTCGCCCTCCCTACGCCCCCCCCACTTCCCCATCCGCCAACCCCGTCGAGGGATAACAGTGACTCGGCGTTGGGAAGGAATTAAAGCATGATCTTCTCCCCGCTCTCGCTGCACCGTCGCCCTCCTCCGCCTCTGCTTGGCCCCGGCGGGCGTGTTCCTCAGCCAGCAGCCGGCAGCACCCAGGGTCCCCCGACATGATAGGCTGCCCTCTGGGCACCTCGGATGCAGGACCCCCGGGGGCCGGAGGGCTCATCTCCTGATTCTCCTCTTGGAGGTGCAAGAGAGAGAGAGAGAGAGAGAGAGAGAGAGAGTGGGGGAAGAAAAGCAATGGCCCGGAGCCAAGAGGAGATTGGTGGACCTGTGTGTGTGTGTGTGTGTGTGTGTGTGTGTGTGTGTGTGTGTGTGTGTGTGTGTGTGTGTGCGCGTGTGCGTGTGCGTGTACTTCTGTACTTGTGAGGGCCAAGTGTATGGGGTTATCTTTGTGCCATAATTAATTCGTATTCGTACTTTTCCTTTTTTTTACTCGTAAACATTTTTACCAAAAAAATTACACGTAAACAAATTAATTTGAAAAATATATCCGTAAAAAAAAAGTATGAATGTTTTTTTGGAAGCTGCAGTGATTATTATGCCAAAACTAAAAAAAACAAGCCAAAATACGGATATTTTCTTACTGTTTTACGAGTTGTTTTTTTGGTTACTTCATCACGAATGCTTTCATCATCTGCACAACTACGAATCTCAGTCAGCAGTTAGGAAACTGGGCAACCAGCTGTTGCCATGTCTTGTAAAAGTGAGTACTCTGGGTTTCTTATCCATAATTTTAGCTAATTCCATCACCAGTCCCTATGGAAGTCTAAATGCTCAAAAAATAATACATAAATACTACAATGAAATTAAATAAAATAAATAACAAAATGATATAAATAAAAAATACATAGTTCTATAGATCTAGGGAGTCATCCATATGTTTTCAGATCTATATGACCATCCCCATGTTCTATTAATAGATCTATGGAGTCATCATATGTTATATTGTACTTAGTTTAAATAAAGGGGCCTCTGCATCGGCCGAGGGACCCCCCGGGGACCCCCTGGAGCTCCGGGGACCCCCACGGACCCCCTGGCGCCGCCGCAAAGGGGCTCCGAAGGGGCCCAAAAATAGGAGCGGCACTTTCATGGGAAATTCGGGACTTTGACCGTGCGGACCCCCTCCATGGGTGACGGGACCGGGGCAAACGTGACAGCGCTGCCTGGTGGCCGCGCTCGGAGGGGGTCGGAGGGGGTCCCCGGCCGCCCGCCCTGAGCGCCCTGGCCCCGCCGCACCGCCCGGGGGCCCCCCTGGGCCCGGAACAATACCAAAAAATATTATGGAAAATATGGAATATAGCACATCTACAAGCTCAAAACGTGTCGCGGATACGAGGCATTGGGCGCGTGGGTACCTGGCTCGAGCGCGAGGCCCGCACAGCGGTTGAGCTGTGGCCTTTTCAGTTTTCAAGCTTGGGGAGCTACTACAAGATGGTGTTTTTTGGCGTTGTTTCGGGCCCAGGGGGGCCCCCGGGCGGTGCGGCGGGGCCAGGGCGCTCAGGGCGGGCGGCCGGGGACCCCCTCCGAGATGCGGGGGTCCGGGGACCCCCGGCAGGGCCCGCGGAGTGGAGCCGGAGCTCGTAGATCGGCAACTTTTGGGTATTTCAGCCTATTTTTTTTCGGGGGGCGCGGGGGTTCCCCGGGGTGGGGGACCCCTCGGGGACCCCCCCGCAGCCGGCCCCGTCTCTCCCGGTGGCTCGGGGGCAGAGTTACGGCCTTTTTTACCCGACTGCAGTACCGGCGTTCGGCCGCCAGGTGGCTCCGGGGCCCCGAGCCGGACGTGTGGGTACCGGTCCTGTCTCGAACGGTCACTCCTAGCCCGAGTTATGGGTTTTTATGTGCGCTGCAGTACCGGGGGGCCGCCACCAGGCCGCGCTGTCACGTTTGCCCCGGTCCCGTCACTCATGGAGGGGGTCCGCACGGTCAAAGTCCCGAATTTCCCATGAAAGTGCCGCTCCTATTTTTGGGCCCCTTCGGAGCCCCTTTGCGGCGGTGCCAGGGGGTCCGCGGGGGTCCCCGGAGCTCCAGGGGGTCCCCGGGGGGTCCCTCGGCCGATGCCGAGGCCCCTTTATTTAAAATAAGTACAATATAACATATGATGACTCCATAGATCTATTAATAGAACATGGGGATGGGCATATAGATCTGAAAACATATGGATGACTCCCTAGATCTATAGAACTATGTATTTGTTATTTATATCATTTTGTTATTTATTTTATTTCATTTCATTGTAGTATTTATGTATTATTTTTTGAGCATTTAGACTTCCATAGGGACTGGTGATGGAATTAGCTAAAATTATGGATAAGAAAGCCCAGAGTACTCACTTTTACAAGACATGGCAACAGCTGGTTGCCATGCCAACTCCGGAGCCTTTTGATTGGCTAGTGGGACAGGCTAGTGGGACATTGGCTCTATGTCGATCATGTGATTTTTGGCAGTTTCCTAACTGCTGACTGAGATTCGTAGTCATGCAGATGATGAAAGCATTCGTGATGAAGTAACCAAAAAAACAACTCGTAAAACAGTAAGAAAATATTCTTATTTTGGCTTGTTTTTTTAGTTTTGGCATAATAATCACTGCAGCTTCCAAAAAAAACATTCGTACTTTTTTTTTTTTTACAGATATATTTTTCAAATTAATTTGTTTACGTGTAATTTTTACGTGAGTAAAAAAAAAGGAAAAGTACGAATACGAATTAATTATGGCACAAAGATAACCCCATACAAGTGTCCCAACAGCTACGGTAGAATTTGCGAATTATTGGTCCTCCTCACAAAGGAAAAATGACACCTGTGTGAAGTGGTGCTGATGATGATGATGATGATGATGATGATGATGATGACGTGGCTTGGTGTGTGTGTGTAGTTATGACCCCTCCAGTGGTGGTTAACTTAAGTAGTTGCGCGTCGTTGTCTTGCACTTAAAAAGGATAAGCTCACAATTGTCGCAGCGTGACGCATTGTGAGCCTATAGATCTGCTGTTTTCGATAGAGATGTGCCGATTGATCGGTGAGTGATCGCGATCGGCCCATAATGCCTCTATCGGCTTTGATCGGTTTCGGCTTTGCCGATCTACAAGCTTGATCAGCTATTTTCACTCAATATTTATCTGTGGGACTGAATGTAACCTCAGCTTCAACTCCTACAAGTTGAATTGGATATAAAGGACCTAAGCCTGCAATCTCCTAATGTTTATACTTAATATACAATGTCAATGTTTTGTAAGAAGAATCATTAAATATATAAATGCTGCTACTGTAACACAATAAATAGAAGAATTTATGGATTTTACGCTGTGATCGGGAATATCGGCTCTAGTTTTCGACGTTAGCAGATGGAAATGACAAGAAGAAAAGAGTCCTAAAATGCTAATGTCCTTACAAGTGTAGTAGTATAGTATACAAACGTGTGAGTGTGTCCGTGTGTGTGCGCGTGGGTTTGTGCGCGTGCCTAGGGACCAAGGGGCCGCCCCCGATGCTGCATAGGGAAATGGCAGAGAGAAGGAGGGGTGGGGAGGAGAGGGAAGGTGTCTGGATGTCTAAGTATTGCTCAGTGAAGCTATAAATTACCCTCTCCATCAGCAGCGACGGCCATCGCTGATGAGCTGCTGCACGTGCGCATCATTTCCCATCGATTAGACACTGCGAGACACACGCGCACACACGCACGCACACGCACGCACACGCACGCACGCACGCACGCACGCACGCACGCACGCACGCACGCACGCACGCACGCACGCACACACACACACACACACACACACACACACACACACACACACACACACACACACACACACACACACACACACACACGAGGAGAGCCAGTGTCCATGGCAGCTTGGTCATTTAGGTGTCACCTCAGAGTGATGGCGAGGGCCAGTCCCACCAGATCAATGTGTGTGGACATACTCCCTGCATGCTGCTGCAGAATGCAGCCTAAACCTGCACGCAGACGCCAAACAGGTCTAGGGATGGGACAATACGCGATATTATCGTTTATCGCGATCAAAAGACACCCACGATAATCGTATCGTGGAGATTACATTTATCGTGATATCGTCCTCCGTCATGCACTGGGATCAATTCACCTTCTATTTGCCCAGCTGCATATCCGGTACCACTTAAACGCTCTATAATTGGTAAAAGGTACTTCTAATAAACGTACTACTCTTTTTTTCCCACTCTATCAAATGTCTTTGCCAAAAAATAGCCGATCTACAAGCTCACAACGCGTCGCATCGCGAGCTTGTAGATCTGCTATTTCCACTATTTTTTACTTTGAAAATAATATATGAAAGTTTTTCAACATGAAAACGATCATGACGATTATGAAAAAATGATCGACTAATCGCTATTATTTGACATAATCGCGATTATTTTACATAATCGCGATTATGTCAAATAATAGCGATTAGTCGATTATGTAATAATTGTGACAGCCTTATCAGGGTCGGTTATTTATTCGGCATTTGAGCCGCGGGACCATCTATTGATGAGATTCAGCCTCTCAGACCCCAAACGTAGAATGTTTTGTTGTCGTCGGATAAAGATTTTGTCCACAATTCCATGCTGTATTGATGAACAGGTCAATCAAAACAATTCTTCTACATTCTCTAATTGTGTAGACTTCTTGTAAATTATAATGCGCAGATGTTTAACAATAATTTTGCTCTTGAGAGCGTAAAATGAAACGGGTACCCCTCAGGTACCCCTCAAGGACCACTGACAGTCCCCGGAACCATTGACTTATCTGATTTCTTTCTTTCTTTCTTTCTTTCTTTCTTTCTTTCTTTCTTTCTTTCTTTCTTGTTTCCTTTCTTTCCTGTCTGCCCTGCTTCCATCCCCTCCTCCATGTGTGTGGATGTGTTGTTTCTTTAGTTTTCTTCATGGGGTTTCAGCCTCACAGCGAGCGTCGGATGCATTGTGAATGAGTTAACCACATGAACCCCAGCATCTCTATTCTGGGCATCATACCAAGGCCAACATTCGGCGGAAATAGCGGTTCTACAATCTATGTCGCAATGCGCCGCTCGGTGGGCTTGTAGTTCTGCTATTTTCGCCAAATACTGTAGATGTGGTGTGCAGGAAAAAAAAGGAGGGGGCCAAGTAAGGTCATACTGTAGATAAAGTGACAATGTATCTAACTGATAACCCTTTTGTTATTCTATTGTACCGGGAAAGCATTTGTGTCATTTTAGGTTTTTGCGTTGGCTAATCAATAATAGCATAGCGTGTCACTTTGTGCCGCGCTCCAAGCTTGTACATCTGTGTGTTAGGGCTGTCACAATTATTACATAATCGTCTAATCGTGATTATTTGACATTATCGCAATTATTTTGTCATGATCGTCATAATCGTGAATGTTGAAAAATGTCCGAAATAGTGGAAATAGCAGTGTTGTGAGCTTGTAGATCGGCTATTTCCACTATCAAAGTTATTTTTTAAGTAGTAAGTTGTCAAATATGTCAGTAGTTTATTTGTATATTTAGGTTATGTGTCATATCTACCATGTACAACTTCAAAGCCTAAAAGCCAAACAGAAATGTAATTATCAACGACAAAAACACAATTAAATCGTTAATCGCCAATTATTTGAGTGACAATTAATCGTCATGTAAAATGTCATATCGTGACAGCCCTACTGTGTGTATGTGCATCTGTGATAGGATTTTTTTTACATTGACCGCTTGAACCCATATCATCCCTATTCTGAGGGGAACTTTAGCCAAAAATAGCAGACCTACAAGCTCACAACGCCTCACAGCGGCAAAGAGGTTTGGTGCAGAGGGAAAGAAAGGTCCGGTTTGCTACGTATTGGCGGTTTAAGTGGTTAAATGTCTGAAAATACATGTCTAAATTAACATGAATCCAGCACAACACTGATGATAGTGCTGTCAAACAAGTCCACGAAGCTATCAATGAAATCTAAGAAAAGGTTTGGTGGTGGTCCCTGCTTCATCTCTCTGTCAGCTAGGGGGTCCTTGGCCTAATATCTTTGGAAGACCCGTGGTTCAAGTGGTTAAATCTGTCTGATCATTGGCGATGAGCTAATAAAACCTTCTTCCACTCTGGCACACCCCATGGTGGTAGCCTATACACTGCACATCTGTACGGAGATAACTCGATGATTATTCTCCTGGTAATGAGGCTTATCGTTTCTGTCACATGCATAATGTTTAGCTGTGAGTTGTTGCTGTATACACATACGCTCTTTTTGTTCATATATTTATAGCCCAGGTGTCTTATTAGCAAGTCAAGCAGGGTGATAACAGCCGGCACTCCGATGCTAAAGCCAAGTGTAAAGAGGATGCTGAGCTGGGAACATTTTAGCTTAGGACAGGGTTTCTTCAACGTTTTCAGGCCAAGGACCCCTTAGTTTAGAGAGAGATGAAGCAGGGACCCCCACAACCTTTTCATAGATATAGTTTCATTGTTTGACAGCACAATCATCAGTGTATTTTGGATTCATGTTAATTTGTGTTTTCAGATATTTAACCACTTGAACCGTCAATACTTAATAAACTTGACCTTTCACTCTGTACTTACTACTGCTATTTTTCCCCTCTGTGTTTGCTGAAAATAACCTCGCAGCACGAGGTGGTGTGAGCTTGTAGATCTGCTATTTTTTGGCAAAGGTTCTCCGAATATGGACAGTAGGGTTCAAGTGGTTAATATTAAAAAGGAGAAAAACTTTCTATCACTCAAAGATTTGGAGGACCCCCTAGGGGTCCCGGACCCCCTGTTGAAGACCCCTGGCTTAGGAGTCAACGATTTAGGATGCAGACGTGTCACGTGAGATGATGGGTGTGAGAGCAAAAGACCAGCAGCTGCTGTGACACCAGGGTAGGGATTGGACGATATGCTCGTTCAACCTGTGGTGTCGGGACCCCCAGAGGGGTCCCCAAATTATTTTGGGGGGGTCGCCAGATGTTTAGCTAAATGT
This sequence comes from Nannobrachium achirus, assembly GCF_963921795.1. Classification (NCBI taxonomy): domain Eukaryota; kingdom Metazoa; phylum Chordata; class Actinopteri; order Myctophiformes; family Myctophidae; genus Nannobrachium; species Nannobrachium achirus. The sequence goes on along the minus strand of NC_137831.1, from coordinate 22,811,532 downwards.
TAACATTATTTTCTCACTCAACAGTAAACAGACCAACATACAGTATAAGTGTATGCAGGGTATGTGCTCATTACTAAAGTGACAATTAAAGGACTTTAAGACCTTTTTAGTACCTCTGTTCAAACATTGTAAAATATCAGAGGCGTTGTGCGCATGTAGATCGTCTGTTTTCACAATGGTATGGATCGAGTCAAACTAAATGCAATGTCAACTCCTACAATTCCAAGTGCTTGTGCAGGGTAGGGGGTCCCCAGTTAAAATATGATTATTTTGTGAGTCGTGGCCTGAAAAGGTTGAGAACCACTGGAGAAGAGCAGGAGCGGAAATGCAGATACAGTACTTACTGTTTGCTTATAGTAAAATATCGTCACTGTCGGGGCAGAAACCTTGTATCTCCCAGTTTCAAATGTGTACGTTTTTTTCCGTAAAGTAGCCTAAAGCCCTGCTTTACAAGGCCGTCGCACAAAAGTAGTGAAAACAGCTGATCTACAAGCACACAACGCCTCGCAGTGCGAGGCGTTGTGTGCTTGTAGATTGGCTGTATTCACTAGTTTAAATCATTTTTAAAATGCTAAATGCAAAACGAACGGTTTTGGACATACAAGGTTTTCACCCGACAACGACGACATATATGTACAGTATGATGTTTAGAGCATTAGCAGCATATCGTTGCTGTCGGGCAGAAACCTTGTATCTCCATATTTTGAAATGTTGTTTTTCTCTTAAATGAAATGAAGGAATGCCCTACTTAATCATACGACAGCGTCACACAGAAGTACCCCAAAATAGCAGATCTGCAAGTTCAAAACACGGCACGAAGTGGCATGTTTTGAGCTTGTCGATCTGCTATATTTCCCATTTTTTTTATTTGAATCATCAAAAGTAACAGTTCTGGACAAACGAGGTTTCCACCCGACAGAGACGATCATGCAGGTGTGTAAAATAACCAACGTGACGGCGCGAGCGCGAGGCGAGCCAATCATCAGGAGCGCGTTGTCACGCTTTGCGGGTATTTTAAGCTTCCCGTTTCAGCTCGAGGTGTTTCGCACACGTGACAGACCGACTGTTT
>NC_137831.1:22662963-22805463 GCF_963921795.1 Nannobrachium achirus | reverse complement strand
CTCAGCTAAGGCGTCCATGGCTTGAAAACGTTGGAAGACCGCTGGTTTAAACCTTTTTCTAAGCAATTAGATGGTGGGCCACAACATAATCAATGGCTAATTTAGGACCTGGAACATGTGTCAAAACACCTTACATTCAATAATAGCTATATTGCTATATTTCATCCAATAGCTCCATTGCTATAATACAGAATAACGCCTGCTTTATGTTGCTATTATTACAAGATGTGTGGTATAACAACTGATAGAAATGTGTGTGGAATCCAACGCTACAGGTGCATAGAGAAATGCCTGTGTAATCATTTTGTGCAGGCCCCATCCTTGAATGGAGCGCTTTATAGTTCATGAAAAATGTTTAAAAAGAACATTCTATCTGGGGACAGACAGTCATTCTCCTTTTTGAACAAGAGCTCTTTCATTGTTCAAGGTGTCCTAGGACAGAGAGAAACAATGTGTTTTCTTAAGGCATATTGTGGAACACAGTTTGTTTCGTTTTTAAAATGTGACAGAGGTTTTTCCATCCATAAAGTCTTTTTAAGAGGAAAGTTGATAGTGAAAACACATTTAAAGAATGGTAATAGAACTATTTGTTCATTCTACCCAGTTTCATCAATGCAGAGCCATTTCTGTCTCTACTGTATGTCCTAAGGACTGGCAGTCAGATATTGTAAATTATTTACAAAAGGATTTGCCTGGACAGATATTATTGCTGGCGGGGTGGTTCTGTCCCCACGGGCTGTCTGTTCCCTGCCACTGTCCTACATGTATGTACGGTACTGTATCATTGCTGTCTCCATATTCTAACCTTGTTTTTTTTTAGTAAATCAATGCCCTACTTCAGGGGTCTTCAACGTTTTCTGGCCAAGGACCCCTTAGTTTAGAGAGAGATGAAGAAGGGACCCCCACAACCGTTTCATAGATTCCATATAGTTTCATCGTTTGACAGCACAATCATCAGTGTTTTTTGGATTCATGTCAATTTGTGTTTTCAGATATTTAACCACTCCAAATCTTATTAAGGCTTTTTTCCCTCCTTTTCTATATTAACCACTTGAATCCTAGCGTCCATATTCTGAGGACTTTGGCCAAAAATAGCAGATCTACAAGAGGTGTTGTGAGCTTGTACAGTAGATCAGCTATTTTTACTTTCATCTCTCTCTCGACTAAGGGGTCCTTGCCCTTCAAACGTTGAAGACCCCTGCACTAAAATAGCACACCTGTAATAAGCACACAACACGTTGTGAGCTTGCAGATTGCAGTTAGTAAGTTTAAAGATCTGATATTATAGCTGAACGTTTGCCTCAGAAAAACCTAAATCCCTGAAAGCATCCATCCATCCATCCATTCTGCCTGTGTGGAAGCACTCCGCTCAACCTCATGACAATGAACAGAGAGATGAGCTCTGCGCTGTCTGTCTCTGGACAGAAAGGATTCAGATGTGACACAGGTCAGCCATTCTATTATTAATAGGGTAGGCTTCAACACGGACCGCCGGCAGCTTTTCTGGGAACAGTCTGGGCCACAGAAACGTATTCCGCCTCGAATCCCTCATCCCTGCCAGAGAGCGCAAAGTGTAGCACCTTAACACAGGGTGTAATAGGCTGCATTACAGTGTCTCCTGCTTCCTCCAAAGTTTTTTGGAGAGCAGTCAGTGGTGGAACTGAAGTCAAAGCCGGGGCCCGAGGGTGCATGATCACCCTCCAGCTCCTCAAACTCCCAAACACTATGCTGTATTATTCAGGTCCAGTAGGCATTCATGTGCAGTGGGCAAGCCAAGTTCAGAAAAGCACTATAAAGTTGCTTTAAATACTGCTAAAATAGTAAATGCTATTGCGAGCGTTTTTGGTTGTAAAATGTAGTTTGTTTGATTAGTTAAAAATGGACAAACAAAGCCAGGGAAACAAAAATATTGTCACTGTCGGGCAGAAACCTCGTATCTCCAAGTTTCAAATTTGTAATTCATTTCGTAAAGTAAAGCCCTGCTTCGTCATAGAAGACTGTCGCACAAAACTAGTGAAAATAGCCGATCTACAAGCACATTTGTGTGCTTGTAGATCGGCTATTTTCTCTAGTTTTCACTAGTTTTTTTAAATGATACATACAAAACGAACGGTTTTGGACATACAAGGTTTTCACTCGACACCGACGATATGACAAAATATGACGCACTCAACCTAAAGAGTTCAGCACCATGGACAGCGATCGTGTCATTTTGGAGCCCACTTCAACTAATGAGCAACTGTAAATTATCAGTAGCTAAGATTGTTTGGAAAGGCAGCCCATAAGTTCAAGTACATATCGTTGCTGTCTGGCAGAAACCTCTTATCTTCATATCTTAACTTTTTATGTTTTTTCTTAAATTAATGTCCTACTTTGTCATACTACACTGTCACACAAAAGTAGCAAATATAGCTGATCTACAAGCTCAAAGCGCACCGCGATGCGATTTAAGCTTGTAGATTTGAAGTGGTTAGTTCACCCCCCAAAATGACTTTTTTTCTATTGATTACTCACGCCATGGAGACTTGTATTTGTCGCATTCCTAAGACAAAAAAAAACGAAAGATAAATCCTTATAGCAAATGTACCCCATTGATTCCGGACCCAAATGCATTTGGGTTCCCATCCAGAATCAATGTATTATTATCTAATTATTGTCTTAGGAATGCGACAAAAAAAAACGTTTTTTTTTATTGAACTCAAGTCTACATGGCAATAGAAAAAAAAGTCATTTTGGGGGTGAACGTTTTAATGTATGTTTTGTAATAATAATCAAAATCTACAAAGTAACTCGTAACTAGTTTTGAAATAATTGTAGTGGAGTAAAAGTTAAACAAAATGCCTCTTGAGCTGTAGTGGAGTAGAAGTAAATGTATTGAACATTGGTAAGTACACATTCCTGAAAAGTGTACTTAACTACAGTACTTGAGTAAATGTACTCAGTTACTTTACGCCACACTGCCTACATGAGGAGGGGGTCACTGGGTTCTCCACTAGAACCCGCTGACCTCCTCGGCTGCTGTCCCGTGGCAGCGGAGATGTTTAGAGCGGAGGGAAACTGTACTCTACATTCATCATCTGACGGATCAGAAAATGTAGCGCTCAGCAAGAACGCTGCGCGTGGAACTTGGCAGGGATGCACGCCACAGACCTCCTCCTCCACCGTCAGCGCGCTGCCTGGAAGTCCTCCTTTCCTTCCAGTGCTCGCTCTCTCTCTCTCTCTCTCTCTCTCTCTCTCTGTCTCTCTCTCTCTCTCTCTCTCTCTCTCTCTCTCTCTCTCTCTCTCTCTCGCTCTCTCTCTCTCTCTCTCTCTCTCTCTCTCTCGCTCTCTCTCTCTCTCTGCCTGGCTGTCAGCACATAAGTCCCAATCGCCTTCGTGAGATGACCCAGTGGTGGATTGTAACTAAGTACGTTTCTTTTTTTTAAAAACTGCTTTATTATTAAAAAATGTTATTCTTTGTGCTTCAGCTATTGAAAATAGATGATCTACCAGCTCACAATGTGTCGACCGTTGTGAGCTTGTAGATCATCTATTTTCAAACGTTTTTTTTTTTATTACGTTTTTTGTTTTGGGGCTTTTATGCCTTTATTGATAGGACAGTAGACTGACAGGAAATGAGGAGAGATATGGGGAGTGACAAGCAGCAAAGGCTGTTGGGATCGGGATTCAAACCCATGAATCCCTATGTGGTACATATGTGCCAGGACCACTAACTAGGCCAGCGGGCGCCCCCCCAGTGATCATGTTTTAGCGAGGGAAATCACGGCACTCCGTCTTTAAGATTTTAATGATGATATATTCAATATAATAAAGTTAAAGTACACCACATTAGTTCCATTGATCCAAGCCGGAACACAATCAATTGATCGATCATTAAAATAAGCTCTGAAAATGCACGCGGCCCACCCATCTGACGACTTATCATGGCATCCGGTCGCCCAATTGAAAAGATTTTGTCTCAGGAACCGCTGTCTGTTTCAAATGTTTCAAAATGAATAAAAAGTCCTTTTTTATTTCACAATTCTTTGAATATATCAGACAGGCTCACAATACATTGGATCACGTACGTTGTAAGCGTAGAGATCAACTATTTTGACCATTTGTAACTTGTAATTTTAACTTTGCTGGGGACCTCTGTGACGCGCTGTGAGCTCGTAGATCTGCTATTTGTTGATAATGAAATTTGGCGTAGCGGGGGAAAAGGCCAAGTGCAGACCCCTGGGGGACACCTGTCAACTACAGTACAGTATTATACGGTCTAAGTGGTTAATGCAGAAGTGTGTGTACAGTCCGTGATCTGAAAGCCATTATTCTTGCTGAAATATCCATTAAGCCTTATGCCCACCTTTGCTTGGATGTTAAGTACAGGGCAGTTCTCCTGATCCAATGTTGACTGGACCAGAACACGTTTTACAGTGGCCCACTGCACTTCCTAAACAAGCTAAGCTCCCTATAGGTAGGGCTGTCACAATTATTACATAATCGTCTAATCGCAATTATTTGAGGTAATCGCAATTATTTTGCATGATCGTCATAATCGTCTCCATGTTGAGAAATGTTAATATAGTTTCAAACACTTTCAAAAAGTAGTGGAAATAGCCGATCTACAAGCTCACAACGCGTCACAATGCGACGCGTTGTGAGCTTGTAGATCGGCTATTTCCTCAGCTAATGTTCTTTTTTAAGTATAAAGTTGTCAAATATGTCAGTAATTTCTTTGTATATTGAGGTTATGTGTCATATCTGCCAGGTGCAACTTCAAAGCCTACAAGCCAAACAGAAATGTCATTGTCAACGACAAATACACAATGAAATCGTTAATCACAATTATTTGAGTGACAATTATTCACTATGTAAAATCGTGACAGCCCCACCTATTGGTGCTAGTGCTTTAAGTCTGTTTGAGGCAGAGGCAACCGGCATATTGGTGATTCAAACTCTTTCCCCTACATACTTACACCCCTACATTATGACATCTTGTGTATAGTCTCTGGCTATGACGAGAGACTACTTCTTGCGTTCAGTCAGGCCTTGCTTTGTTTTGTTTTTATTATGTCTTAATTGATTGTGAACTAAGTGAACTGTGTGAGGCACAGAGTGTGAGTGTGAGGCAGGAAACGGATAGAGAGAGACGGGGAATGACACGCAGCAAAGGCGGGACTTGAACCCGCGACAGGCTGAGAGTCTACATTGTAGCCTAGGTGCGCGGCTCAACAAAGCAGGCCTTGACAGGAGGCTGGTAGTCGAGCCCTCGGAACACCCTTGTACCACGTCCAATGAGTCAGGTCCCAGGCAACCTCCGAAACATCTTATTCCTGGTGCTCTGTCAGGAGCTATCTGCCCAACCCCTGCTGTATAAGCTCATCCAGAGACCTGTCTCCGTCTCCTCATTCAGCCCCTGCAGAAAATAGCTGATCTAGATAGATCGGCTATTTTCAAAACCTTTGCCTCTTTCTTATATTATTTGACAATTTGGCCAATGTTTGACCGTTTCTATGGTATAGTTTGTTCATTCATTTTGATACAGTAATGGTCTTTTTTCATTTTATTTATTTGTTCAACTTCTTTTTCTCCACGTGTGCTTGTATGCCTAGTTTCACTACTGGAATTACAACTAAATATATAGGGCTTGAGTGGTTAATAAAATGTACCCCGCTCTGTTTTCCCGTTTCTTTTTTCTTTTCTTTTCTTTACAAATTGAACCCATGGGCTCATGTAAAAAAAAGAATACTTGCTTCTCTTCTTTTCTCCGGTAAATGTCTACAACTCTCCATACTTTTCACCCCAGCCTTAGAATGACTCGTATACTATTGACAGAACACTCAACCTCCCGCCACTGACGCAAAGAAGTCAATTCTGCTTGTATTGTTTTCGAACAGTTCCAAATAAACCTCACGTCAGTGTTCACAAAAGAATGGATCTTGCAGCGAATCTTACATTAAAGTGCCAAAAAAAGAGCATTAAAGTGCCAGCGGGAAACCGACTTCTCAACAGTCACAAGGTGATGGTCTGTAAAGCTGCCAGGGTTGAATAAAGCTCCCCGGCAGTCTCGATATGAAATCATGTGCAATATATAATCTAAGCCAGGGGTTTTCAAAGTGGGTGACGGGGCACCCGGTGGTGCCGTGATGGCAGTCCAGGGGTGCCGCAAGACAATTTGATAATATTTGGAATTTAATTGACACTTGAAAAAATATTTAGTATCATTTTAAACTTGAAGTACAAAGTTATTTTCAGTCAGTTCTAACCAAAATGGCTATTATCTCAACGTTTTCCTCGCAAACATAATCACTAAAATATCGTCACTGTCGGGCAGAAACCTTGTGTCTCCAAGTTTCAAATGTGTACATTTTGTTGGTAAAGTAAACCCTGCTTCATCATACAAGACTGTCACAAAAACTAGTGAAAACAGCAGATCTACAAGCACTGTGTGCTTGTAGATCTGCTGTTTTCACTAGTTTAGTACATTTTGTAGATGATAAATACAAAACGAATGGTTTTGGACACTCGACAACAAAGATTATGTTATAAATATAAGGTACTGGGAGTGAAAATTATAATGTAGGGGTGCCTCGGATTAAAAAAATATTCATGGGGTGCCCTGAGACAAAAAGGTTTGGGAACCCCTGATCTAAGCTACCTGCCTTCATGCTGCTGTCCACATGGACTGTACTGCGTATGGATGTTTGACCCAGTGGCGTCAGTTAAGAAAAAAGCTAAGGTATGGCAACATGACCGGTGTCTTGCACCAGTCATGTTGCCATACCTTACCAACAGGCACGATGAAAAGTACATTTTATCATTTCCCCCTGTAGCCAAGGTATGGCAGCTGCCATACTGTAGCTTGCCATACCCAATTGACGCCTCTGGTTTGACCCAACAGGCATCAATAAATATTTGGAGGGAGAAAAAAGAGAGGAGATAGTAACAAAAATCACACCCAGTGTGAAGTGAGCGGTGCTATTTATGAGTTAATTTCATTATGTGTCCTGCGAAGACCAATGATAGTCTGGACAGACACGGGACAAACAGACAAAGCCAGATGTACAGTAGGAGGGGTTAGCGCCGCTCAAAAAGGGGAGCGAGAGAAATAAGGGAGAGCGAGAAAAGAAAAGATAAATAGAGAGGAGACAGAGACAGGCGAAAGAACAGAAAGAGGGAACGGAGAGAGGAAAGAGAAGATAGAAACACAATGCTAGAGCAGTGGTTCTCAACATGTGGGTCGGGTCCCCACATGATTTTGTCTGGGGTTCCCCAGATGACAGAGAGTGAAGACTTTTTTAATACCTCAACAAAAAAAGAAAAAAAGAAAGAAAGAAAAAGTCCATTACTGTATCAAAAGTAATAAACAAATTGTACTATAAAAACTGGTTAAACATTGGCCAAATTGTCAAATAATCAAGACATTTTAAAATAGCCATCTATAAGCTCACATCGCCTTGCAACGCGAGGCATTGTGAGCTTGTAGATCCGCTATTTTCACAATATTTATCTGTGGAACTAAATGTAATGCCTCAACTCCTACAATCCAGGTGCTTGACAGGGTGGAGGGTCCACCACCTGTTCAATGTTTGATTATATGGGGAGATCACAGCCCAAGAGGTGGCTCTGTTTGGTTTATGATTGTCAGTCACTAATATTTGATACAGTCAGTTTCTGTAAAATGTAAAAAAAAAATAACTAATTCGGCGACAGTAACATTAGCGATTTCTCACGGTCAGCTGATCCATATGAGTCAAACCGCAGAGATCATTTGTGGGAATTCAGAATGGGGGAAAATGACGTCAAACTTCGTAGCTCTATTGTGTGTGTATTTATACATTTCTTTTGGAAAAATGTAAGTTATCATGATATTGACATGTTTAGTGAGGTCACAGTAACCTTGACCTCCAACTGCCACATTCAAATGAGTTAATCCTTTAATCCAAGTGGATGTTTGTAGCAATTTAGAAGGCCTTTCTGAGGTGTTGCATTCAAGACAGGACAGGACCATACACAGTGTTGGGAAAGTTCACTAAAACATGAACTAGTTCAAGTTCAAAACTTCTAAAATGAACTAGTTCAGTTCATAGTTCATGATTCCACATTTTGAACTAAAGTTCATGGTTACCCCCAGAACTTAGTTCTTTTTAGTCCTTTTTTTTAACCATAATTCTTTTATACTTTTGGCTATTGGAATGTTTTTTTTTAGACATTACTGCAAGCTATTATTTGTCAAAACTATTGACACAGCCCATATAGAACCACACACAGCAATTATGTCATCCTACTTAACATCAAAGTTTCTAACCGTCGCTCACATCCTGCATGTTTCCGCGTCGGTTAAAATAGCTGGTCTACAAGCTCACGTTGTCTCGTGGATGTGACGCACACGGATTTCACTACCAGAGGAATAAACAGAGAAAAGGGAGGAAAGGGGAATAAAAACGAGAATGAAGCGAGGAAGGAGAGAGAAAAGAGAGAAAGAAAAAAATTCCTGTGTGGATACGTTTCTGGTGTGTCTGGTGAGTCTTCTAATCTCTCTTACAGGAATCTTTCTTTATTCCTGCAATTGCAGCCAGTATTCCATCACATCTACTGGAGAATTCTGTTTTTAAGTCTCTAATTGCGTCCAAGAGCATCTTACTTATGTCTCCTGCACCCCCCATGCCGAGGGTGCCCCCTTCGGCGCCACCGGTGCCACTCTTTTTGGTGATGATGTTAGGCGATGTAAAGTCTACTGTAGACTGCCTTTGTCGAGCCATGGACACTTGATCAAACCTGCCGGCGACTTCACTACTAAAGTCTTTAATTGCGTCCAAGACCGTCTGCCTGCTATCTTCCGCGCCGCCGGAGGCCATTCCACTGTAATGACACTGTTTACAGTGGAAACGTTTTTCTCCATTGTGAATGCATTGGTGTTCGCTCAGGGTATGTAATTGAGTAAAACTCTTACCACACTGTTTACAATGAAAAGGTTTTTCTCCAGTGTGGATACGCTGATGAGTCTTCAGGTTACCTAATTGACGGAAACTCTTTCCACATTGTTTACAATAGAAAGGTTTCTCTCCAGTGTGAATACGCTGGTGTGCCCTAAGGCTACTTAACCAACTGAAACTCTTATTGCACTGTTTACAGTGGAAAGGTTCTTCCTCGGCGTGAATACGCTGGTGTTCGTTTAGAGTACCTATTCGAGTAAAGCTCTTGCCACACTGTGTACAATGGAAAGGTTTCTCTCCAGTGTGAGTACTCTGGTGTGCCTTCAGATGACTTGGCTGACAGAAACTCGTTCCGCATTTTTCACAATGGAAAGGTTTTTCCCCAGTGTGAATACGCTGGTGTCTCCTCAGGTGACTTAACTGAGAGAAACTCTTGTCACATTGTTTACAGATGTGAGTTTTCTTCCCTTTGTCCGTCAGATGATGTCTCTTTACTTCCGATTGCGTTAAAGCCGTGGTAGAAGGTCTCGCATCCTCTGAGTTTCCTTGCTGCTGGCTTCTTGTCGGGATCAGTGAGTTCATGGTCAAAACTGCTGCTGTGCATGGGCTGCAATGGTCCAAGAATGTAACCAATAATATGTGACCTTATGATCCAGGATTGGTTACAGGGCAATTACCAGCTGAATATCAAGTGCATGGATCTCTGCTGGAATAGTACCTCTTGTAGGCCGTCTAAGGCTCCTTCGATGTCTCTCTCCACGTCTTTCATTCACACCGTGGTTTTAAGCTGAGCTGATTGTTTTAAAGCTGATTGATTAAAGCTCTCGTCATTATGTTGTCACTATGACGTCACCCATGCCCAAATATGGATTTCCATTTACTGTCATAAAGTTTCAGACCAATCAAATCTTAAATATCTTCCAGTATGAAATTAAGTTCTAAAAAAAATTGACACAGTCCTTTTATACCAGCTTGCGCCTTTGTGGACTAGCCTTGCTGAGGTATGGCGAAAGTCTTACCAAAAATATGTTTTATGGCCAAAATTTACCATATTTGGTAAAACATCAGGAGAAAATGGCTTACTGTGGTGGCTAGGTTGGCTGACGATCTGTAGACCAGCTTTGCAAGCTGGTAAAAAGAGCATTGCAAGAACAGAGCGAGAGCATCGAGAGAATGGAAGTGCAGCAACAGAGGGATAAGGGAAAACTAGAAAGATGCTATTGGAAATTGCAAGTATGGTTGCCGTGACACAAGTCACACTTGCAAATAAATATCTCTGTATCTGTCAGTCCATGTCCCTATTTGAGCGTGCGTGCTAAACCATTCCATCCTTGACCCTTTTATGCCCATTTATGGAGATCCCTGATGTCATCAATATTAAGCCCATATCTTGGAATGCCCTTATATGGACATACTGTGTCAGTCTCATGTGGTCTAGGATGTCAGACATCTATGATGTCAGTCATCTCCATATTTGGGATAAAGTTATATTTTTAATTGTGTGTCTCTCTCTCTCACTCCATATATGGAGTTGACTATCATCACCTGGATCTCCATATATGAAGATCACGACACTGACCTCATCAAACCATTGGTAGCCATACATGGATACGACTGGGTCATCACTTAGATCTCCATATATGGAGCTGGCCAAATACCTCTACCATATATGGATATGGATATATAAGTCAAGTCAGAACTAATAAATTAATATCAATTAAACTATACAACCTTTCTCTACAGAAAATGATTCTGCACGATTCCCGATTAAGCCGGTCAATTTGACATATGTGGCGTGAGTGTGGGGCGCAAAAACTGTGGGAGGGTTAAGGAATAACATTGTCCAGGGGGCGACCGCGTATTTCCCGGTGAACCTAAGCGCAACGGTGGGGGCTTGGGAGTGTGGGCAACGAGCAGGCACCACTGAATATTGCTGATGATGGAGAGGTTATATTAGCCTTTATGTATTGAGAATGAGAGGCACTCTTGCCGATTTAGTAAGAGACTCGTCGCCAATTGCAAGCTATTTAAAAGTTATTTGGGGCCATGATGATAACCTTTTCTTCCCACAACTAGACTAGTTATTGTTTACAAGTACAACCACAATTATTCACGTGTGGCAAGATCGCGGTTCCACTAGTTTTTGTAGGCTATAGTGTAGGCTTAGAAGCCTTTTCAGAAGTTAATTTATTTTTTTCCATTTAATGATTTCCTTTATCCTCATCTAATCGTGCACTAATGCACACAACTGTTTTTGCCATGTTTTAAGGCTGTGTAGGCTTTTCAGAAGTTAATTTAATGTTTTCCATTTAATGATTTCCTTTATCGTCATCTTCCGGTAATGCACGCAACTGTTTTCGCCAGGTTTTAAGGTCTTATTTTAGTTGTTTCTCATAAGCTCGCAACCCTCCTTGCCCATCGGCCCCCACCTTTGCGCACAGGTTCACCGGGAAATACGCGGTCGCCATCCGGAGAGACAGACAGAGAGGCAGACAGAGCAGTAGCAAGAGAGAGAGAAGTAGAGAGAGGAAGAGAAAGAGAGCAGTAGACAGAAGAAGAGAGAGAGAGAGAGAGAGTGGGGGTTAAGAAATAACAGTATCTGGAGAGACAGACAGAGAGAGCAGAAGAGAGAGGGAGAGAGAGAGAGAGAGAGGAAGGAAGGGAGAGAGAGGTTAAGTACAGTAATAACAGCGTCATGTCCGTCTTGCTGACAGATGTCCAGTCATCAGTAAAGACCTCACAGCATTTCTCTTCATCATCTCTCAGCAGGACCATCAATATTTAATTGCGCTCTGAGAGAGAGAGAGAGAGAGAGAGAGAGAGAGAGAGAGAAACTAAACAGAAACCCTTCACCCCGTTAATTCAATTCACAACTCACTGACTGCAGCCGTCAAGGAAACAGTGGGGACCTCTCCTCCTCCTCTCAGATAAACGCATGAAAGAAATTATATTTTTTAAAAGCCTCTGCGAAAAAGAAATCATACAGGCATGCTGGAGGAAATGATATATTATCTTCTCTCTCTCTCTCTCTCTCTCTCTCTCTCTCTCTCTCTCTCTCTCTCTCTCTCTCTCTCTCTCTCTAGCTCGCTGCCACTCTCTATCTCTCTGTAGGCCTAGAGTTACAGTGAGCTTTTTAATTTGATGTCAGTATGCAAATATTGTAAACAGACAAAAGGGAAAAACAACAGCCTCCGAATCGCTTTTATTCCTGGAAGGAAGCAAGGGCACACAGTGACACACACATCACGCGCGCACGCACGCACGCACACACACACACACACACACACACACACACACACACACACACACACACACACACACACACACACACACACACACACACACACACACACACACACACACACACACACACACACACACACGCTCACTCACTTCCCTGGCAACAACAGCTACCCAAAATTTGTGATGTTTTATTTTTAGAAGGCACAAAACAAGGGGAGGGTGTGCGTAGGTGGGTGCATGGGTGTGTGTGTGTGTGTGAGCGTGTGTGTTTATGTGCGTACGTGCGCGTAAAGCTTGTAAACGCCTCTGATGTATTCGCTCTGAACAACCTTATTCCCGATAATGGAGCCGGCTAGTGTTGTCTGTCACTACCTATTTACACACAAATGAAGTGGCTAGCTCCGCTGAGCTCGGCGGAGCCGCTAGCCTCCATCCCGCCTGTCAAAACTGGTTAGCCGCTACAAGGCGCGCGAGCGGACGGTCCCCGGGATCAAACGGGCCAGCGCCTGTTCAAACGTAATGGCTCTATCGCCGGACGCATGCCCCTCGCCTCCCCCATCCTTCGCAAGAAGAAGCTTCAGCGCCTTTTAAAAACGCCACCCAGATTGCGGTCGACTGTGTGCGGTAATATTGATTGATTGAAGACTTTATTCAAAGTTTTGTATAGAAAAAGGTGCAGTTTCATGACGGTACAGTTCACTGGTACAAGGTCAACTAAAAGGAGATCCTAGAAAGCACTTGGCTTATTTGCACATGAAACCATTAAAGTATCTCATATAACATTGAATGACAGACGGATAGAACACAGTACTATGCAGTAGATATAGTCAGAAAAAATTAATAAATAAAATAACGGTGCAAAAAATATATACAGTTGATAATTAAAAAGAAGGGTCAGTGGGAGGGTAAAGCTGGACTAGGTTTGTTTTTACCAGTCACGAACGGCTGCCTCCTGTAAGTGGTTTTTCAGTTCGATTTTAAAGGATGTTAGGGATCTACACTCCTTTAAGGCCTTCGGTAAGACGTTCCACATTTTGGTGGTATAGCAGAAGAACGACATTGACCCTTTGTTTGAGTTGACGCTGGGAAATAGACTTCTCAGGATGCCAGCCAGCGTGCTCCGTCATACGACAGCATCGCGCGGCAGGAAGTAGACGACTTACCAGCTCACGACGCACTGCGCCCGCGACGCGAGCTTGTAAGTCGTTTAATTCCCGTCGCGCGACACCGCCATGCGAAGATGTATGAATGGAGCTATATTTGCCGAAGGGGGGCATGTAGAGTAATGGGGATAACACGGTCTATAGCTATTGGCAGGATAAATCTTACTGTAGGCAGCCAGCAGGAAGTGGGGGCTCTATAAAGCGCTCTGCTGAGTTCGGGTGTCTCCTCTCCTCTCCTCTCCTCTCCTAGCACTTAAAACCTCCGTTACGCGCTACAGCAGCTGTAATCAATCAGCGCGTAATCAGTCATCTCACTGGAAATGCCAAGTAGCTGCGCCGGATGTCTAGGTTGGCTGTGTGTGCACTTGTGCGTCTCTCTATATTTTGTGTGTGTGTGTGTGTGTGTGTGTGTGTGTGTGTGTGTGTGTGTGTGTGTGTGTGTGTGTGTGTGTGTGTGTGTGTGTGTGTGTGTGTGTGTGTGTGTGTGTGTGTGTGTGTGTGTAGTGGCACGGCACCTGGCAGAGGCGGGAAGCGGAGATGTTTGGCTGAGCGGGTCGGTAACGTGCGGATTCCGCTGTGCATAAACACAGACCAGAGCATATCGTCGCTGTCGGGTGGGAACCTTGTATGTCCAAAATTGTTCGTTTTAAAAAAAATTATCCAAACTAGTGAAAACAGCCGATCTACAAGCACACAACACCTCGCACCGCGAGGCGTTGTGTGCTTGTAGATCGGCTGTTTTCACTACTATCGTGCGACGGCCTTGTCTGATGAAGCAAGGCTTTACTTCGCGAAAAAAGGTACAAATTTGAAACTTGGAGATACAAGGTTTCTGCCCGACAACGACAATATCATGCATGCTGACTGTTATGGTGGGCTGAAATTACGATCTATCTGTTTGTTGGGCTCTGCAGTGGCGGCACCGTGTGTGTGTGTGTGTGTGTGTGTGTGTGTGTGTGTGTGTGTGTGTGTGTGTGTGTGTGTGTGTGTGTGTGTGTGTGTGTGTGTGTGTGTGTGTGTGTGCGTGTGTGCGCGTGTGCCTGTGTGTGTGATTCCATATGCTATATATCGTCTAAATCAGTGATCTGCTCAAGTGTTATTTTCAAGGACCCCCACTTTGGTATGCATTAGTCCACGGACCCCTATAACTCACCGTGAGAGTGGTTCCATTTGTACACTCTCAGAGTTACAGACCTGCAAGGTCCTAATTATCAATCATTTAGCAGTGCTTCTCAAAGTGGGGTTCCGGGGGGTCCCACAATGGTCCTTGAGGGGTTCTATTGGCTGTCCCCGGCACAACATATTTTCAGACAAGGGTCTCGTCTCATACATGTCCATTTGGGGGCAGGGGTGTCACACCAAATTCTGGGCCCTGGGTACTATTGAAAAAATAGCAGATATACAAGTTCACAGCGCGGCACTCTGTGCCGCGCTGTGAGCTTGTATATGTGCTATTTTTCAATAGCTAAAGGCCCGTCCACCTTGGGCCCTAGTAACTCAGTCCCACTTTCCCCCCCACTTGTGATGCCCCTGCTTACTGTCCCGTCCTCTGTCCTCCCCCTCAGACCTGCCTGGAGCTGGAGCGCTACCTGCAGACGGAGCCCAAGCGCCTGTCGGAGCTCTTCGACCAGGACCTGGAGGGCCTCCTGACGCAGGAGGGCCTCCTCACGCAGGAGGGCCTCCTGACGCCCGCCTACCTGAAGGAGGACAGCGAGGAGGAGCTGCTGCTGGACCCCCTCCTGCCCGGCGGCGGCCTCCTCCCGGAGGCCCCCAGCCCCCCGCCCGTCACCCTCTGCCCCGTGCGGAAGCTCCTCGCCTCGTCCCCCGCCGCCCTGAAGAGAGACCCCAAACCCAAAAGCCACAGGTCAGTCATCAGGCCCTCTGTCATTGTTGTAACATGATCGCCCCGCTCGCAATTTTACATTTTGAGATAACTGCAATCGTTTTTTTTTGTGTGATCCTCGTAATCGCTTCCATGTTGAAAGGTTGTTCTTTTTTTCAAACAACAGGAGGGGAAATGGCAGGTCTACATTTTGACTATTTTGACAGTTTTGATTTTAAAAGCATAAATTCATTTGTATACGTTAATTGAGTACCAAGTCCATATATATATATTTTTTATTTTTTTATTTTTTTATTTACCAGACTGTAAACCACAAACTAGTCATTTTTAATCTGTTAAATTGTTAATGCACTCCCCCCTCATTTTGTTCAATTATCTGTTCAATTATTTAATGTTATCTGCTCCCTTTGTCTGTTGAATATTGCTTGTACGGACTTATACTGTTGTTCCACAAACTGTTGGAGATATACTGTTTTTCCACTTTCCATAAGTATTATAATTCCTAATATACATGAGTTAAGTAAAAAAAAATCTAATTCAACAAAATGAGGAGGAAGGGCATAAAGAATTTAACAGATTAAAAACTTCTAGTATGTGGTTTACAGTCTGGTAAATACAAAAAAATATATACTGTATATTCAAAATTTTAAAACATGGATATGGACTGTTTTTCATCTACTCAATTGTCGGATGATGATCCGCCCTGTGCATCCTTTGTTTACAAAGCCTAACTTTACTGTAGCTTTATACTGTAATTTGTACTCTGGGTGTTCCAATGTTTAACAACAAAATATATATATATATTTTTATGTGACAATGTAATGGTCAATGGTTAAACATTTGCATTGATGGCGACAGCGCTGCCACCGACGGCCCCGATGCCACGGAGGGCGGCGTCCACCCGGCCCAGCTGAGCGCCGTCACCTCGCTGACGCCGCCGTCGTCCCCGGAGCTGGGGCGCCACCTGGTGGTCAAGTCCAGCCAGACGCTCACGGCCTCGGCCGACGGCACCCTCACTCTCAAGCTGGTGGCCAGGAAGGTGGGCCTCAGCGCCGCGCGGCTGGTGGCCGCCCGCCACCACCACGCCCACAACGCCACCGGGCTGGCCGTCCACAGGGTGAAGGAGGAGGAGGAGGAGGGCCACGGCGGCGCCACGTGCCACGTGATCGGCGTGGGCGAGCTGCCGGAGAACAGGAAGAGGATCCACCGCTGCCAGTTCAACGGCTGCAGGAAGGTCTACACCAAGAGCTCGCATCTGAAGGCTCACCAGAGAACGCACACAGGTCAGCAACGGTCAGGTGTTTCAAAGGCTTTCGAAAATAGATCAGTCCACTATTCTTCACAGAAAATAAACTAAACCAACATGGTCAGATGGGTGGGCCATGCACTCCTGGTGTAGTCGGGGAGAACGCTAATTAATTCATGAACTAGCCCTTACCCGTTCAAAGATATGAGCTCCAAAATGATGTGCAGTGTGTGGGTTATGGGGTGCACACAGTATATGAGGGATGGAAAGTAACTTTAACTGGTGCTTGCATGATGTAGGAGCATCAATGTAAGAAACCCGTTTCGTTTAATGGCTACAGAGATACTGTCCCCCCCCCATATATCTCCTTGTATGGGCCGTTCTGTCAGCTGTGGTGGTGTCTTTCTATGACGTTAGTCTTGTGTGATGTTAGTCTCGTACTACGGACAATAGGGACACGCAAAGCCAGACGTAGGAGCGGGTAGCACTGCTCAAAAGAACTCTGTTTCACACTCTAGGCACATGTACACTTTTATTATGAAGCCGACAATGAAAAATAAGCCCCCGAAACAATGCAGATAATACCTTTATCTATTTTCCACCCTGTGACCCGCTCTGCTGAAATTAGTCTCACGTTTGCTGAAAACTAATTTAGGGCTGAGCGCGCTGCGGCTGAAAAGCATTCAGAGCATTCATAATGAACCACTGTAGAGGCATGTCACTGTGCGTTTGCTTAAAGCCCCAAAACTTTGTCAGGTTTAGTTTCGTTCAAACTCAAACCCGCCCCAGAAATCTGTTTTGGCACAGCAAGTCCCATTCCACACATCCAACGCAAGGTTTAAATCCTCTGAAGAATCGATCTCTGATCAATACATGTACATGACAAGTATTTTTCTCACTCTGAAAACATCACTAACGTCCCTAAGGTTTATATTACCTTTTTCTTTGCTCAATCTTTTACCCCCATTTAGTATTCCATATCCTATGCATTATGCATAGGTTTGATCCACCAGAACAAGAGGTAATCAAAGAGATTATGCACCAAACGCACAGACGAAACCAACAAGGCAGTCACTTCCACAAGCCACAAGTAACTCATTGACGCGTGTTTATCAATTCCACCAGTGTTATCGGATAGATCTGCCTCACCTGTGTCTTGATTGGCTCCCTGGCAGGCATAGTTTTACTGAGGTTAAACAAAAACTGTAAATCAAAGCGATTTCTGGCCGATCACAGCGGGGTTTGCCTAGAACTGCGGTGGGATCCATAATAGCGCCTCATTGATGCGATGCATGGTGATAATGCATGATGGTGTCGGGTTATGGGGGTGCGCTTGTTTTGTCTCTCTCACTGTACCTGCATATGTCCGCTATGCATAAGGCTGCATTTAGTGAGGCTCGGACATTTGTGACGTAACAGCGTTAATGCACTTAACTGCTTCAGACTCGTTTTCAGTAAGTGGAAATCTGAAAGACTTATTTTTAATGCTTCCATCTGTGGTTGGGGTGGGCCACATGTGTTTCAGAGCATGTTTATTTTAATGATCAATTAATCTACTGTGTTTCAGTTTAGATAAATGGAACCAACATAGTTGCGACCGTCAGGTCGCAGTTACTATCAAAACCTCCACCGGCTGTCAGTCACGTCACGTCACACTTCTGCCCTTCTCATATCTCCGCCACCGTTGCCCCTATCTATGCCAAACTTTGCACACACACTCCTTGGCTGATTTCTCACATGGCCCTCTTGAGGCCACCATGAGGCTGATTCTTGCAAAACAAATTTTTGGACACTGCTCCTACAAATGTTGCCCTAAAATCATGCAAAGCGGTACATTGTATGTCTAGAGTCATGTCATCAACATGGATCTGTCGCATTTAGCGCCACCATCAGGCCGATTTTCTCAAACACATTTTTGGACATTGCTCGCTCCTACAGATTTTGGCCTAAAATCACACAAAGCGGTACACAGTACCGTCACGTCATCAACATGGATCTGTCCCATTTCCCATATTCCCTTCTGATTGGCTACGACTGCCTTCTAAAGTTATCTCCCGATTAGGGAGTCTTACTGGTATACTTTAAGTTCGTATTAATCTGTATCACTATTGAAGCTAATTTAATTTAACGAAGAACTACCATGGCATTCTTTTACATATTCTGATATTTTTTATATCAATGTTATATGTATCATACAAAACGTGTTGTTGGAGTGAACCGTTTCACAGTACAGATTCACCTGGCCTGTCCTCGTCCCCTGAACTGAGGACAGCTCATGGTCCATGGAACGGGTTTGCCCCGGGCTGATGGTCCTCTCTTCCCTGCTCAAGGTCCCTCTCAGGCAGGGCCGGGAGGAGGGGCAGTGAGGGGTGTCATAACTCTCTCTCTCTTCGATCTCAATCCCAGGACCACTCAGACCCCTGTCAGTGGACTGTCCCCCCCCCCCACACACACACACACCTCTACCCCCCCAACCCCCCAGTCTGAGTAACTGCACGGTGATGAATGGCCTGACCTGGATAGACCGCCATTCCCATGGTTTATTTTAGGCCCTCCCATTCCGCGCGCCTTCCATAAGTCTAGGCTGACAGGCACAATGTTTCAACGCAGCGGGACGGGAGACGCTATGGCGCTGATGTGACGTGTGTCGGCCGCGTCACCGTCATTCCACAGTCCAGCGATTTACTAACGTGTGGGGGGCTCGGGGGCTGTGAGCATATTGCAAGTTGGCCCCCAAATGATTGCCAAAACACTTAGGATTTTAATGACAATATAAATTCATAATAAAATACCAGAAAATCTTAAAAACCTTGAAAAATTAGTTTCCATTGTGATCAACAGGATCTTATAGTATACCACGTTAGTATCCTGAGGGCCTGCGATTAAAGAGGGAAAAATATAAATAATTGCTAATATCGTATGAGGTGTGTAATTAGGGCATTTTTGGGGCTGCTGAATCCATTCCAACCATTAGTTATCAGTAAAAATTACTCCTTGGCCATGAAATAGGCCTAATTGGCTAAGGCTTAGCCAATCATGTCATTCGAGTTCACCTGTGTCCTGTGTGAGTCCCTATGTTTTAAACCCTGTGTTTGAGTGTTCCTTGTCAGATTGTATCATGTTATCCTGTGTGTCATGATGTGTGCTTACCCACCTGATCTTGAATAGTTTTCAAGAATTCAAACCCTACTCCAACCTTTTTTTATTGCCAATATTATATTACACATCTCATACACTCATATTGGCCATTTGTTTCCCCTTTAATCCCAGGCCCTCGGGATACCCCCAACTTTGATTGGCTCCCACAAAGTTTCTCAAGAGAGTTGTGATTGAAAAAGTTCAGAGGTGATAGTAGACACCTTTATGAACACTTTTGTGAAGAAAGCTATTGGTAATGATTTAGTTCCCAGATTGGTCCAGCACTCGGCTAACTTTCCCTTACTGCCATAGTCTATGACTGCATGTACTGTAGCCAACGTATGCTGCTTTAATCCACAACAATGTACACATTGTAGGACTGCAGACCATTTCAGTGCAGAGGGTACAGAGAAGTACGCTGTGATCTAAACATCGGGGAGTGTAAAAATGGAGCTGCAAGGTCTGTGTAATCGCTCAGCTGACACCCGGCAGTGGCTTTGCTCTGTCCATCCTCCTATAAAATGAACACAGCTCTGTCCACCAGTCACGCCCTCATCCATTTCCCTCCTCAGTGGGTTGACCAACTCATCTGCAGGGAGCCAGGAAGCCCATTCTTCTCTCTTCCCAAATGTACACTGTTTATTAGGATTCTGGCCACAGTTTCTGTAGTTGGACAACAAGGTTGTGGTACTTGTGGGATCTAAGTGGCGGTCCTATAGTCTGGATCAGTGGTTTTCAACCTTTTTCATGTCAAGGACCATTATTTATTCAGCATTTGAGCCACGGACCACCATTTGATGAGATTTGGAATTTATCCTCTCAGACCCAACGTTTTGAATATTTTGTTATCGTTAAGGATTTTGTCCACAATTCCATGCTATATTGATGTTGGTACCATAGGAGAGGCCAACAGGCCAACCAGGGCCCGGATCAAGGCATAGGCAAGGGGGGGCAATGCCCCCCTAAATGCCCTGTCTGCCCCACCAAACATGATGGCACTCAAAAATGTAATATTTCAAAAATATTAAACTATTTGAAATGTTATTTTACAACTAGGTAGATGGATAGATAAACTGATAAGATATTGAGAGAGAGATAGATAGGTGTAAGACCTGTTGTATTGTGTGTTATAGGTATAAGTGTGCCAAAATGCATTTTCTATGCATTTCGGGTGTTTTAGGGGTTTTACCCCCCATTTTTTTCGCAGCATGGGCTGGAGGTGACTCCCCTATCATTTCTTCCTGCCCCACCTAGTGCTAAAGGCTAGATCCGGCCCTGAGGCCAACGTTGATCAAAATAACAATAATCTCATACATTCTCTAATTGTGTAAATTAAGTAATGCAGGTGTTTAACAATAATTTAACTCTTGAGAACGTAAAAGGAAATGGATCCATTTGGTTTAATTTTACGGAGTTAAAGCTCTATAAGGGTCCATTTGGTTGCCAACTCTCCATCATTTAGCTGGGGACCACCTGGAACCCCCTCAAGGACCAGGACCACTGGTGGTCCCCGGACCACTGGTGGTCCCCGGACCACTGGTGGTCCCCGGACCACTGGTGGTCCCCGGACCACTGGTCACCTGGTACAATGACAGGGTGTTATCGTACAATTTGGTGTATCCGAACAACTCGAGTCCTTGCACGATGCACAAGCTGGGTTACAGACTGTCGGTCCCATATGCTGTATGCACCTGACCTACAGTATATAAATGGGTATATCGGGTTTATTTATGTCTGAGTCATAGTGACATATATATTTATGGGCGTATATTTTGCTCTGGAGCAGTCGAAACTCTGGCATGATGTCAGGTGGGAACTGGCAGCCATGATTACCAACAGCAAAAAGGAAAAGGGTATTTTTTTCCAGACGAAATCACACTTCCTGCCAATTAAATATGGGCTTTTTGGCTCATATTGCCATAAATCTCCATAGACTTCCATGTAATTTATAGTGCACAGATCATGCACGCCCATGCACAGATCATGCACCATGTTTGTGCAGGCTGTTCACAGCTTTCAAACAAAAAAATCAGATTGGAAATCCGTTCAGGCATTCTTGAGAAAATAGCCATTATGTTTTACATGTTATGTAAGCAAAGATGGCTGCCCTGTATGAAAGATGGGGTTGTATGGGGGGTGGAACATGCAAAATCGTGATTGAAATCATGTTTACTAGATTTAATGTTTTTTTTTTTTTTCTTTTTTTTTCTAAGTTAAAGTCGATTTAAGTCGTTTGGCAGGGAAGTCCATAGTGAGATAGTTGATCTGAAAGTCGTTTGGCACTAAATGAGTTAACACTGCTGTTAGACCAAGGTGTAACAAGTAAAGGTAAATTATATTAAACAATAAAGGAAAGAACAACACAGGCTTGAAACATGATGTAAAAGAAAGAAGGAAACGGTTGAAACATAAAAGTATCGGTATCAAAATATAATCTATAGAAAGTACCCATTATGTCAGAAAGTTTTCAAATGAATAACATTTATAAAGATCTTTTCAAAATAGCTGATCTACAATCTCACAATGCGCTGTGAGCTTGTAGGTATTTTCAAATGGCTGAAATGTATGTATAGGGTATGTTTGTAATAATGATCAAAATCTACAAACAAACTAGTAACTGAAGTTTTAAAATAATTGTAGAGGAGGAAAATAATATTTGCTGCTGAGATGTAAGTAAGTAAACCTTGCCGAGCCATGAGGCCGGAGCCTATCTCTTGATTCTGTAGCATGAGGCAGCTTGATGTATGATGTACACCCCCTGGACATGACACTAGTATGTCACAGGGAATAACCCCAGTCCAACCCTTGATGCTGAATGCCAAGCAGGGAGGCCATTTCTCAGAGTCTTTAGTATGACCAGAATGGGGTTCAAACCCCAACATCCCAGTCTCAGGGCACTGAGGGGCCTTTTCCACACCAAAAGAACCTTGGTTCAAGAACCAGTGCCGTTCAACTTTCTTGGACCCTTGATTTGTTCTTTGCGAACCGGCCGCGAACCGGCTTGCGTTTCCACCAGATTGAACCATGATTGAACCAGAGGAACCAAGGATTTTGTGGTTCGCGTTTCCGAACCAACTTTTACGGTTCGGGACCAACTCGGTTCTCAGTGGAAAAGCTCACCTCTGGTTCATCCCATAGGCGGGAGAAAGAACCAGAACCGGTTCTTTGCCGGTCGAAAAGCGCCCTGCGGGCAGACACTCTAACCACAAGGCCACTGAGCTAGTGCTGCGATGTAGTGGAGTAAAAGTATCGTACCATAGTTGTCAATAGAAGGAAAAGAAAAAGCAAAAAGACCCACTTCTTCAGAAGGAGATGGTGTTTGCCCCAGGCCCCCTCCCTCCCTCCCTCCCTCCCTCACACCCCTCCCTGTTCTCTAGCCAGCTATTATCCCGACCAGTTTAAAGATGTCATTACCCAAATCCTCTTTTTTTTTTTCTTATGGTTGTTATTTCCATAAATTAACCGCCGGGAAAAAGGGGCCCACGATGTAATCTGGAATTAGACAGTGCAGAGTGAGAATGACTGGGGTCCCGCAGAATAGGCTTATGTCAGATAAGGAAGGGAACAATTAGATTGCTGGGCCAAGTGGCTGTAAGCCTGCGCGCAGTGGTGTAAAGTAACTAAGTACGTTTACTCAAGGACTGTACCCTTACCCAATTTTGAGGTATTTGTCCTTTACTTGAGTATTCCCTGTGCTTTTACTTCTACTCCACTATACATCTCAGATCCAAATATTGTACTTTTACTCCATTAATTCTTTTTTTTTTTTTTTTTACTTTAGTTGCTAGTTACTTTGCAGATATAAATTATATTATTATAAAACATGCATAAACCACTTAAGCCTTATTTTATGCCATGGCTATTTTCAAACATTTTGTACTTTTACTTTCGGTACTTTAAGTACTTATTGATACCAATACCTTTATTCTTTTACTCAAGTACATTTTGAATTCCGTACTTCAGGTATTCTACATTGCAGTTTTGATACTTTTACAGTAAAAAAATTTGAGTACTTTTTCCACAACTGCCCGTGTGTGTGTCTGTCTGTCTGTCTTGTCTTGTCTGTCTTGTCCTATGTTTTTTTTTCCTCTTTTCCCTTTCTTCCAACTGCGCCCAGGCCAGTGTAATAACTGGATGCGAGCGCCCTACAAATCCCGAACATATGTCTGTCTGTCTTTCTCTCTCTCTTCTCTCTCTCTCTCTCTCTCTCTCTCTCTCTCTCTCTCTCTCTCTCTCTCTCTCTCTCTCTGTCTCTCTCTCTCTCTATCTCCTTTCCCGGGCACCACTCCTCCTGCCGTAGATTACGCTGGCCAAGTGGCTGAACGATTAACCACTCGAACCCTAAGCCTCCCTTGTTCGATGCTTATGAGCCTTTTGGTGAAAATAGGTGAACGTTCTGCGAAAGTACCAAACACAGGCGTGTTATAAGCTTGTAGATCTGCTATTTTTGGGGAAGAATATTTTCGTCCATGCCTTACGCCTTATCCCTAAACTTCTTTGCCCTTTTTTTTACTATTTTGACAAACATTTTTAAATACTTCAAATAGCGGATCAGCATCGACACGTGTGCTTGTAGATCAGCTATTTGAAACATTAAAAAATAGTAAAAAAAAAACATACAAAAAAGTTAAGTGATAAGGGGTAAGGCTACTAGGGTTTAAGATTTTCCGGGAATTATCTAATTTTAATTCCCGGGAATTTTATGGCCTTTTCCCGGGATTCCCGGGAATTCCCTTTAAAAAAAGAAATAATAATAATAATAAAAAATGTGCCCACTGAAATGCATTTATACGTAGATACTTGTTTTTTTCAATATAATTGATATTGAATTGTTTAAAACGTTTTATTTGGATGAAATATAAACATGTAAAATCAAACATTGAGGCCTATATAGGCCTACCATATTCAGAAAAAATATGACACATTTGTCAACATTGAATGAACTTTATTGAGCTTTTTCTTGAACTGTTAATATCCTATGCATAGCACTGTCCATCTGTCTTTCAATGTTATATGAGATACACAAGTGGTTCCTGTGTAAATAAGCCAAAAAGATTACTATAGGAAATCCTTTTAGTTGACCTTGTATCCGTGATTTGTACTGTTGCAAGTTGCAACAGTTATTAACTTTTTTTCTATAGGCTATTTTACACACCACAATAGGTTATTAAGGCCGTCTAAAGACAGTGGTTCAGCCATTGTCAAGTAGTGGGCTTACTGTAGTTGATGGAACTACTATTACTGTTACTATGGCTGCTATTTTATATACCTACAAGTGTCTGCAATAGAACACATTCTTTATACAGCTATTCTATGGCTATACTGTTGACGTTTTTTTATTTTATTTTTTATTATTGTTATTATTATCATCATCATCATCTTACCTTATCTTAGTTTTTCTTATTTTTATTATCACCTCAATCACAACATTGCATTTTGCTTCTTGTCCCTGTAGAGTAGTGACAATAAGAACTTGCTTCTCTTTATTCTTAAACCTCACATCAACAATTTGCGCTGTTGAATGCAACTACATTGAACGTGAATGTGTCATATATGCTATATAATGTTAGTGTTCTATATAAAGATATATGGTGAGTGTGCCTTTAAGAACATCACGACACTGCCGCAAAGCAGGTCCGTTTCATAGTGTTTACGTGAGGACGTATGTTGTACTCCTATCAATGCTGTACTCGGCGCCACTCGGTAGCTTATTATTATAGCTCTATGCTCGGTAGTCTGTATACACACTCCACTGTTGTTGTTACTCGTGCTCTGCTTAACGTTTAAGTAAAGCCTACTTCTATTGGATTATATCTCTTGTGTGGACATTGCCATTCATTACAGAATGCGCGTTCGCTTCTACTGCATACATGAACGCGCAGTTACAGACAGACACGGGGGCAGGGTGGCTGTGCTGGCGAAACAAACAAACATGCTCAAAAAGTTTCTTTCAACCGATCAATTACCTTTTCTAGACGGTCGGAACTAACGCCATGCTTGCACGTTTGGAATTGCCTCCTCAGCTGTTACCAGGCGTTAGTAATTAGTAGTAATTTCTAACAAGAAAACAAAAATATATATATATAACGGGATAACGGGAGACGGCTCATTTCCCGCGATGGAAAATACCTCCACTCATCCCGGGAATCCCGGCCTTAAACCCTAAAGGCTACTAAGGCATGGCCGGTCAATGAAGTATATAGGATTCCAGTCTTTAAAACATGAGGTCTGCTGTAAGCCTGTGAGCCTCTCTCGTCCCCCTCTCTCTCTCTCTCTCTCTCTCTCTCTCTCTCTCTCTCCCCCTCCCTCTCTCTCTCTCTCCTCTCCCGGACACCACTCCTATACAGTCTGCTTCTCGGACTCATTGAGTTCTCCTCCAACTCTTCCATCACTCAAGCTCCCGTTTTTTTCCGTCTCAATTTCTCACCGGCTTCTCCTGATCTCCCGCTCTTTCTCTGTCCCTGTTCCAGTGTCATTTGCTCTCTCTCTCTCTCTCTCTCTCTCTCTCTCTCTCTCTCTCTCTCTCTCTCTCTCTCTCTCTCTCTCTCTCTCTCTCTAACCCATCTCCCACTGTCTCTCATCTCTCTGTACCGTTCCTTCTCTATCAATCTGCCTCCCCTCTTGCCTCGTTCGTCTCTCTATCAATTTGGTGGCCCCTGTGCCCCCCCTCCACCCCTCTCTCTCTCATTCTTTCTCTCTCTATCAATCTGCACCCTTGTCTCTCACCGTCTCTCTCCAGCTCAGTGGTGGAAAGTTATTAAGTACGTTTACTCAAATACTTAGAGGAGTAGCTCACCCCCAAAATGACTTTTTTTCTATTGATTTGCCACGCCATGGAGACTTGAGTTCAATAATATGTTTTTGCATTCGTTGCATTCCTAAGACGAAAAAAAAAAAGATTGTAGTAAATTTACCCCCATTGATTCTGGATGGGGACCCAAATGCATTTGGGTGAGAATCAATGGAGGTAAATTGAGGGTCAAGGGTTGATACAATTATTTGAAAACGTTTTAGTTGCTATATCCTTACAAAACACATTAATCACTTCAGCCCATTTATACTGTGCATTTTGGCTTCTTGAAAATAGTCGATCTACAAGCTCACAATGCGTCACATCGCGACGCATTGTGAGCTTGTAGAGCGGCTATTATTTTCAAATGGCCAAAATATATATAGGGTAGTGGTTAATGTATGTTTTGTAATAATAATCAATCTACAAATGAACTAGTGCTAAAGTTTTCAAATAAATGCAGTGGAGTTAAAAGTACAATACAATATGGAATTTGGATCCGAGATGTAGTGGAGTAGAAGTAAAAGTATTGGAAATTGGAAATTATCAAGTAAAGTACAAATACCTCAGAATTGTGCTTAACTCATTCTGTGCCGATCCCGAACTAGTTCGGCTTTATTTCAATCCAATACAATTTTTTTTGTATTAATTCACTTACCCCGAGCTGCTTGTAGAGTCGTGGGTGGTCCTGGCTCGCTAGCCGCTAGCCAGTTAGCCATTCTACTCTGTCCGACGATATATTCCATTAAAAATGGTTTAAAATACATTTTTGAGCTCCCCAATGTTCACCCAATGTTTGGCGCCGCTTCCGATGAGTACACGAGTGTGCCGATCCCGAAGTAGTCCGGCTTTTTTTAATTAAATGAATAAAATGATAAGAGGCCTTCTGAAGCCTGGCCTGATTTTTCTAGCTACTAGCCGAAAGCTAGCAACCTCCCGGCCGGCCGTAATTTGCGAACGAAATCGCCAATCTCCACCTAATCCAATGAAAGACCACATCTTTGAAGGCTTATATCTCTGGATTGTGTCTTTAGGGAAGCGGCGCGAGGTTTATTTACGGCGAAATCGCCCAAAAATGATCTTTTAGATGACAAAATGGGAATAGCCATTCTGTTAGCATTATCATCCGGGACATTTCCATGACGTGCATGAACGTGAGCACGTGAGGTCCTGGAAGGTGAGGTCCTGGAAGCTAAAGCGCTCGCCTATGAGAGATACCCTGGCATTCCTTGGCCCCTAGAGGGCGCTGGCACAGAATGAGTTAAGTATGGTACTCACAGTAAGTAAATGTACTTTACACCAGTGGTACTCTACCTGTGGGTTTGGAGTCTCGGGACCCTTAGCTTAATGTGCAACATTATTTTCTCACTCAACAGTAAATAAACCAACAAAGTTTAAGTGTATAGACGAGGGTATCTGCGAATTTCTAAAGTGACAATTGAAGGACTTTTTAATACCTCTAAAATGACAAATTAAACATTGGCCAAATTGTCAAATATTAGAGTCAGAAATTGTGAAAATAGCCGATCTACATGCTCACAACGCCTCGCGTTGCGAGGCGTTGTGAGCATGTAGATCGGCTATTTTCACTATAGAACCACGTTATAGAAAATGTAATTCCTCAACTCTTAAGCCTCGAACAGAGTCGGTCCGCGGTGGAAGGCTATCCACTGCGGTGTAGTGCGGTGTAGTCTTTTTGAGCGTTAACGTTGTAGTTTTATGACTCAAAAAGACTACACCGCACTACACCGCGGTGGATAGCCTTCCACCGCGGACCCGACTCTGTTCGAGGCTTTAGTGTTCGTCAGGGTGGGGGGGGGGGGGGTCCCCAGTTAAAATATTATTATTTTGGGGTTCGCGGCCTGAAAAGGTTTGAGAACCACTGCTTTACACCGCTGAGTAAAAGTATGATCCGTGGGTCGGTCTCAGCAGTAAGTGGACATGGTCTTGGCGTTTGGTCAGGGAGGTTCCCATAAAGAGTTCTCTAATGGCCTCAGAGACCCAGGGCGCACTGCTCCAGCCCCTGCTAATGG
This sequence comes from Nannobrachium achirus, assembly GCF_963921795.1. Taxonomy (NCBI): domain Eukaryota; kingdom Metazoa; phylum Chordata; class Actinopteri; order Myctophiformes; family Myctophidae; genus Nannobrachium; species Nannobrachium achirus. Next base: position 22,777,089 of record NC_137831.1, on the reverse strand, counting down.
CTGCAATGCAATTAACTACAACACACTGGCTCCACAGAGGCTGCCGCTGCTGCTGGTGTGTGTGTGTGTGTGTGTGTGTGTGTGTGTGTGTGTGTGTGTGTGTGTGTGTGTGTGTGTGTGTGTGTGTGTGTGTGTGTGTGTGTGTGTGTGTGTGTGTGTGTGTGTGTGTGTGTGTGTGTGTGTGTGTGTGTGTGTGTGTGTGTGTGTGTGTGTGTGTGTGTGTGTGTGTGTGTGTGTGTGTGTGTGTGTGTGTGTGTGTGTGTGTGTGTGTGCGTGCGTGCGTGCGTGCGTGCGTGCGTGCGTGCGTGCGTGCGTGCGTGCGTGCGTGCGTGCGTGCGTGCGTGCGTGCGTGCGTGCGTGCGTGCGTGCGTGCGTGCGTGCGTGCGTGCGTGCGTGTGTGTGTGTGTTTGTGTTTGCGTGCATGCGTGCGTGCATGTGTGTGCACACGCAGTATTATATTTGTGAGAGCCAAATGTTTACCAGAGTTGCATGAGTATTGTAGTATTTTCTACATTTATTGTGAGGACAATTTTCCTGGTCCTCCTCACAACAGAAATGGTTGTTGCATGGTGAAAAGATTCATTTGGCCCCATGTAGTTATGTAGCAAAAAGAAGTTATGGGAATTTTTCTTTTCTTGTAAACCGTGTTTTTTCTGTTCTATGGACCTAGTAGGATACAAAAAAAAAAACATTCATTGGGCTAAAAACGGCCCGACAAAACTATGGTTTAGTGATTAGTCATCACTTTTCACAGTTTTGTGGGGTCTGTTTTTAGCCCAAGGAATGTTTTTCATGCAAAACAAATGCTTGCATTGGATTCAGAATACTTAAAAACCCCTAGTTTGACCCCTCACATGCTACTTAAAGCAGATTTTTTTGGGGGTATTTTTTTTCTTTCTTTTATTATAGTGTATAGTAAGTGAATGAGACACAAACTTTCAGCAGCTTGCCAAAATAATGCCAGGATGAGAAAAAAAATGTAAACTGTTTTTTTTTACTGGGTCCATAGAACAGAAAAAAACACGGTTTACAAGAATCTATATGAAAAATTCCATTAAATACGCAATGACCCAGCAAAATGAGTTAGTACAGCGTCACAATCGGTTTAACCACTTTATTGATCTATTTGTTGGCTATTCAAAGATTTTGAATAGCCTAGCGTTTTACTTTCTCTTCTGGGGTTCCCTGGGACAACAACTTTTTGGATGGGGGGAGGGTCTGCGTCAAAATACATACATTTTTGGGGGTCCTTGACACAAAAACGAGGACCACTGCTTTACAGTGTAGATCGCAGACTCCCAGAGAAGAGAAAAAGACATGATATCAAACAGAGGTGTACAGTGCTGTACGTGAGCAAATGCATAATGAAACTGCTGGGTCCTTGAAATGGAAAAAGGGTTGAGAATCACTGACGTGCCGTACGTCAGGGACGTGCAGAGAATGTTAGAGAGGCAGGGGCTGACATTTCTAAAAGGGCCTTTTGGTGGAAATATCGAAAATAGCCGACCTCCAAGCTCACAACGCGTCGCAGCGCGACGCGTTGTGAGCTTGGAGGTCGGCTATTTTTGGTACTTGAAACCACATTAAACAATGTATAATCATGTGAATACTGGAGATGTGGCGTAGCAGCATGGATTTCCACACAGAGAGGGCAATTCTTCCAACATAAGATGCTGCATTCAAGTTCATGAGAGTTTGGACGAGGTAATTCTCTTGAATGCTGCCTTCAGGTATGGCATGGAATGAAGGCATGTGCATTTCTTTCACCATAGTAAAAACTGCATTCATGGTCTTGAGAGGGCACTTTTTACCGACAGGTAAAAGGGCAGGGGCTCAAGCCCCCTTTGATGTCTATGTGTGCACGTGCCTGCCGTACGTGCTAGCTAGCGCTCCTCCAGGAGGGAGAGGGTGGGTGGGTGGGAGGGGGAGTTTGTTGCTAGGCAACGTGGGGTCTAGCGTATCACTGGAGGAGTCGGTAGCCGAGTGGTTATGTACTGCTGCAGGCTCCGGTCTCTATACACACGCACACACGCACGCACGCACGCAAGCACACACACACACACACACACACACACACACACACACACACACACACACACACACATACGCGTTTCTATTACAATACCATTGCCGTTTTTTTTTTTTACGGTTTATATATATTTTTTAAAGCTGATCTGCAAGCCCACAACGTGTCGCTGAGTGATGCGTTGTGGGCTTGCAGATCAGCTTTTTTTTTTTGTACAACAAAGTATGAATCGGGCATAACTCTAGCCCCTCTAACCCCTAAAACCTAACCTCTAAATGCCCCAACTTCAACCTGAAGTCTAAACTCCCCACGTCATTTTCACCATTAAGACGACCATCTCTCTTGTGAGGAATAAAGCCAGAAAAAACGGTCCTCACAGTGTCTATCGTCACTGTCGGGCAGAAACCTTGTACCTCCAAGTTTCAAATTTGTAATTTTTTTTCGCAAAGTAAAGCCCTGCTTCGCCGTACAAGGCCGTTGCACAAAAGTAGTGAAAACAGCCGATCTACAAGCACACAACGCCTCGCGGCGCGAGGCGTTGTGCACTTGTAGATCGGCTGTTTTCACTAGTTTAATTCATTCTTAAAATGATAAATACAAAACAAACGGTTTTGGACATACAAGGTTTCCACCCCGACAACGACGATATATTTCTCAAATTCTACTATACTAGCGGGGACGTTTGGCCCACACAGGTATCGTAGCACAACAAACACACACACACACACACACACACACACACACACACACACACACACACACACACACACACACACACACCTCCACCACCAGCACCACCACCACTACCACTACCCACTACCCCCCCCCCCCCCCTCCTTGCCCCGTACAGCGCTACGGTTACCGTTGCTAGGCAACTGCCTCCGTGCTCTGCCAGCGCGCGAGGTAATTGGCCGGTGGCATGGGCTGTGTGTGTGTGTGTGTGTGTGTGTGTGTGTGTGTGTGTGTGTGTGTGTGTGTGTGTGTGTGTGTGTGTGTGTGTGTGTGTGTGTGTGTGTGTGTGTGTGTGTGTGTGTGTGTGTGTGTGTGTGTGTGTGTGTGTGTGTGCCGTTGTTGCCAGACTCAGCCAGCTGCACAGACTCTGCTACTACTACTGCCTCCTCATGTTTCACCCTCCACCACCTATACTACCCACACACACGCACACGCGCACACACACACACACACACACACACACACACACACACACACATACACTCCATCACGCGGGGGTTGCTAGGCAACAGAGTCAGGCATCCCTGCCTCCGGGGGATTTGATTGGCCGGCCGGCCCCCGGTCCGCCAAAAGAACCCGGGGACCGGTTGTTGTTTCTCTCTCAGTTTCAGGGAGAGTAGAGGAGGAATTTGACACCCGTACCGGGAGCGAGGGAGGGATGGATGGAGGGATGGATGGATGCAGGGGCGTGGGATTGAGTTACTATAGGGCCCAAGGCGGAGGGGGCCTTGATTATTTCATACTTTAGCTATTGAAAAAATAGAAGATCTACAAGCTCACAGCACGGCACCGAGCTTGTAGATCTGCTATTTTTAAAAAGTCTTGAAAATCTGTGCAAATCTTTGAATATATTGTTTTTTTAAGCAAACATTTGTAACTCAAATTTTGCTTCTGAGGGGGTCACTGGAACTAAATATTTTGAGATGGGGGGGTCCGTGGCCAAATACATATAATTTTGGGGGTCCTTCACGTGAAAAGGTTTGAGCACCACTGACATTGAAACATAGGTTTTTCAAAAAAAAAAAAAACCTTAGAAGGATTTTAAATATTCAAAGGCTTGGACACATTTTTCAAAAATAGCAGATCTACAAGCTCGCTCACTGAGCTTGTATATCTGCTGTTTTTCAATAGTTAAAGCACCCAGGGCCCAGAATTTGGTGCGACACCCCTGGATGGATGGATGGACGGACGGACGGACGGACGGACGGACGGACGGACGGACGGACGGACGGACGATAGACAAATAAATGGTTGCCTGACAAGCTGGACTCTACTATTTGCTCTGTAGCTTCTACCACCACTAGGGATCATTTCACTGAGTATATAAAAGCCATTTAAAATGCTTGTACTGTTCATTTATTATGGAATCTTATCACACCGGCTTCCAATAATGAATTCAATCAAGCATAATATAGCGTGCAAAAAGTAGGTCAAATCAATTGCGTGTGTCGCTCATCCAGTACGTGTTGAGACTGGAGCACAACATGCACACGCTTCCCTTCATCCTATAGAATGACATGTAGTTATGTTAAATAGTCTCCATGTTCTCACCTCAGACGCTGGATTATCTCTTCCAAATACTGTACAATACGAGGAGTGGGCTTGTGTCTAGCGACCTCAGTACCTCCAGAGCTTGTAGATCCGCTATTTCTTGGCGAGGAGAATTAGTTGCAGCTAATGGAATTAATGAGTGTGTTAGATTTAGGTGTGCCCTGCAGAGCCATGGGCGTGCCAATGAGCATGCATAGATACTACTCAACAGTATCGTCAAAGCTTGTACATTTGGCACACCTAAATGCAATACACTCATTAATTCTATTAGCTGCAGCTGTGTTACTTACATTACAGCGTACCATGAGGTCAGTCTTATGCAGCCTAGCCATGTTTTTAGTTTTTCTATACTTTTTAATTGCGACCAGTGTTGGGCAGTAACGAATTACTAATAATATATTACTGTAATATTATTACTTTTTCCAGTAACGAGTAATATAAGGTATTACTCTAAAAAAAATGGTAATATATAACGCTTTACTTCGCAAAATAAAAGCCTCGCTACTCCGTTACTAGCCATTTTAGCCGATTGCAGAAAAAGAACAGATCTACAAGACATCAACATACATCTACACTTCTACAGAGATGTGATGTAGCTTGTAGATCAGTCATTTGCGCAGTGCGCACAGTTATGACGTTGCTTATGTCATGAGACCAGTGCATGGACCAGTGCAGTGTCAGCGCTGCGCTGCCTGTCACAGTCACAGAGCGAGCATCAGCGTGCGACGCCGACGCGCTTACATGGATGGGACATTTACAATCTACAAGCACTCCTCTCGGCCGCGGAGGGGTCCACGGGGGTCCGCCGCGGAGGGGTCCGTCGCGGGGGGTCCGCCGCGGACCGTCCGCGGAGCTCAGCGGGACCACGGTGGACCACTGCGGACTGAGTTGCTGCTGTTAGCCACTAATAGCCAGTTAGCGTAGCCTCCACTGTCTGAGCCCAATAAGCCTCATGTCTGTTATAAAATGTAAAACTACTCACGGAGTCACGGTTTTAGGGAGTTGAAAGCCTACTTTCCTTAGTGGGAACACCCAGAGCCCCTGCACCTCACGTCTAAAATAGCCTACACTTTTTAGGCAGAAAAGAAAATATGTAGCCTATTATTTAAGGATAATATAGGCAGGGGTCTTCAACAGAGCTGAGATTTTTAAATGCAATAAAAAATAAGCAATGTTTTGTTGGGTTATATATTATATGTCTTAATTATTAATTGATAAAATCCATTAAAAAAGTTTCTAACTGTTCCCAGGTCAAATATTGATGTGTGATTAAAATGTGATTAATTGAGATTAATTAATTACAAAGCCTGCAATTATAATTTCTTTAATCGCATCCCAGAGACTCTTATTGTTCCAATAAATTGGATTCAGTTCTAAAAGGAGCTGGCTAAACAGATTTTGCAGGTAAAAAAAAAAAAAAAAAGAAAAAAAAGTAATATAACTTAATATATTACATATTACTCTTGATTCCAAGTAATAAGTAATATAATATTATTACTTTTTCCAAGGAGTAATAAGTAATAAGTAACGATTACTCTCCTAAGTAATATTGCCCAACACTGATTGCGACCGAAGGTCGCATATACTCTGAAGAACCGTGTCGCTTGAGTGACCTTCCGTATCCTCTTAGATGTCCTTCTGTATCCTCTTAGATGTCAGTGTGATGTCAGCGAGTTGTGACATCACTTCCTGTACAGGGCGGCTACACGAAATGTGGATAACACTATATATGGAGATAGTCCAGTCATCATGTCATATGGGACTACCGTCATAGAAAGTAGCCATTGTTAGGCCAGAGTCAATGGCTGTCTGTCTGTCTGTCTGACTGTCTGTACGTACAGGAAGTGATGTCGATGACATGGAGATGTGGATAACACTATATATGGAGATAGTCTAGTCCAATATGTCATATGGGACTACCGTCATAGACAGTAGCCATTGTTAATCCGGAGTCAATGGCTGACTGTCTGTACAGGAAGTGATGTCACATGACATACTTTTTATGCCCATATATGAGTCCTAACATGGAGATGTGGATAACACTATATATGGAGATAGTCTAGTCCAATATGTCATATGGAACTACCGTCATAGACAGTAGCCATTGTTAGGTCGGAGTCAATGGCTGTCTGTCTGACTGTCTGTACAGGAAGTGATGTCACATGACATACTTTTTATGCCCATATATGAGTCCTTCTGTACCACATCTCCATGTTTAGGCAAACTCCACACAGAAAGGCCCTATCGCCAACCCAACCTAGGGTGTGAGCGATAGGGCCTTACTGTGTGGAGTTTGCGTGTTCTCCCCGTGTCTCCTAGGGTTGATACCCTCACAAAAACATGAACAAACTCCCCCCAGAATGACGACAACTAGAATCGTCAGAGAAACGCTGTGGTTGGCCAGATGGTCAAGAATTGGCGCGACCTCGCCCTTTAGGGCGAGGTTGCATGTCACCCTGAGGTTGCATTCCACCCTCGGGTGTCTTACTAGTCTAGATTGGGAAAACAAACTCATTCTGTAGTGTGATGCCCCTTTAATTTAACTCTGAGAATGGACAAATGGAACCAAATGGACCCGTAACAACCACTCATAAGAAGGCTAAGAAGCAGGGGGTGACCACCTTGGGGTCCAAGCTCTGTGGGGAGCAGTGCTCTACCCTTCAGCATCTCTACGACCAGAGGGTGGCAAAGAAAGCAGGAATCATCATCATCATCATCTATGTTTAAGGTCCTCTTCCGCTGGGTTGGACTGGCTTCTCCCTATGGCTTTCTTGGCGAAAGACTCAACTCCTAACCTCAGCAGCTGATTCAAGGTCCTGCCCTCAAGGTCCTGCCCTCAATGTATAATATATAATATGTTGCCCCTTTATTTAAGAAGACAAAAGGCAGTGGCAGTTTCATCCCCTGTGCCATTAGGCTACTTAAAAATCACACCCAATGTGAAGTGAGCGGTGGTCGTGCTTTCATAACATCTTCAGACTAGGATTTGAGTCTAGGATGTACAGGCTATGCTACACACACACGTTTTGCTATGGCAAAACGCTGAGGAAAAAGGCTACATATGACATCACTAGACAAACATGATGCTACGCGCACACATTTTACTACGGCGAAACGCTGAGGAAAAAGGCTACGGACACACGCACAGCCACTTATAGGAGCGGTTTGCACCGCTCAAAAAACATAAGATTCCCCGATCCCTCTCACCTGGACAAACTGGACTTGGTGTGCTAACTATGAATGGGACGAAAATCATAATTGTTTATTGTGATAAAAAAGAAAAGAAAAACTAAAAATGCTCACAGTATCGCAGAGGTTTTAAAGTATCGTGAAATGATCCACTGGGATCAGTACATACATACCAGCGGAGGGGAAGGGTAGTGATACAGTATATACATACTGTACATACAGTACTCGCACGAAAGCACAAGCCTGTACGATGTGCTAACACCCGCCAAGGATGCAAACACAACAAAAGCATGTACACAAACACATTATGCACATTCCACCAGTGTGGAGAGGACATTGCTTTCCTTTTAATCACCCCTTTACATTGTCGTTTAGACGTTTTTTTATTGTCAGTTGCTGGGTGTTTTAACTGTATAGTGCGTGTTTATTTATTGCCTTGTCTTAGCAAAACGATTTCCCCTTGAGGATAATAAAGGACATCTAATCTAATCTCGTTTGTTTGTTAAAAAAGGAGTTAAAATGCTCGTTCTCCAACGTTTCTCTTCTTTTTCCTTTCTTTTTACAGCCTTCATAAAACATTACTGACACCTCTGCTGATGATCAGAGAACATCAATCCACAGCGAGCGGTTTGTTGTCTCCCTGCTAATAAATTATAGACGTCTCCGCCGCGATGTGGTCACATTTTGGCGAGCGCCACGCAGGCAGCAGCTGACATGATGTTAATATCTTGACCTCCGCCCCCCCACATACATGTGGCACAGTGAGTGCATCAATGAGACGTGCTAGATTAAATCGTGCGTGGCAGCCAAGACGCGCTGGTTATGCTAGCATTAATACTGACGTACAGTATGTCTGCAATTTATAGTACTTGAAAAGACAATCCAATCACCTCAGATGAGTCTCTGGTGGGATTTTGTCCTGGCAAATGTGGAAATTATACACAAATCATTGCTCTTGGGCAGAAACCTTGTAGCTCCATATTTGGACTTCGTAAATTAACTCATTTAATGCCACCCTTTCACCACTAGAGGGCGCCCAGTGGCCATAGAAAATCCCATAGAGATATGCTGGTATATGCAGAAGCCCTGCAGCCATGACTTGCCTGAACACTTTCCTTTGTGCATGTACAGGAAGAGGATGAAGTTAGCTTGAAGTTAGCTATTGGCTACCAAGCATTTTAGAAGCCTTATTTTCGTCAACTTAGCCATGATTAAACCTTGCACACCTCATGCATGGGAAAAAAACAGAGAAGAATGAGCTCTAAAAAATCCAATGCAATCCTGGATTGCATTGGAGTGGATTTGTGCAGTTTGTTCACAGCTTTCAAACAAAAAAATCCGATTGGAAATCCGTTCAGGCATTCTTGAGATAATAGCCATTATGTTTTACATGTTATGTAAACAAACATGGCTGCCCTGTATGTTAGATGGGGTTGTATGGGGGTGGAACATGCAAAATCGCGATTGAAATCATGTTCACTAGATTTGATGGGGTCCAAAAAAAAGAATTCAAAAAAAAAAATATATATATTTTTTTTTTATCCTGAATTTATTCGGGATTGGCACTCTGGGATGCGATAATAATCCCGAGTATTCTCGGGATTGGCACAAAATGAGTTTAATGTTTTTGTTTGTTGTACGACAGGCTGGTCACCTAGAGCAGTGGTTCCCAAACTTTTTTGGGTGCCGTACCCCCTTATACTGATTTCTGAAACCAAGTATCCCCTTCCCCTGGCCTGACTGCAGCATTTTGCTTATCAAAAACTCATCAAAAGTCCAGTTCCAATGCCAATATGTCAAAAATAAAACAGCATAATGGCAAATAAACATTGCTTTCTATTCAATATCAGTTGTACTAGTCATGTTATTGATGTCATTTAGTTTTACAATTTCAGATTGGAAGGTTGACACAAAGACTTGTCAATGTTTTGTCATTACCCATAACAGTAAAATACATATTCCCGTTTTAGGTGCCATGGCATTGGTCCGACATTTCATTGTTCCTACATCCCATTACACCCGAATCTGGTGAATGTTAACCTGGTGAAAATACTATGCCTAAACCTAACCCTAACCCTAACCCTATCCTCAGTAAAACTATGCCTAAACCTAACCCACACAACTAACCCTATCCTCAGTCAAACTATTCCTAAACCTAACCCTAAAACCTAACCCTAACCAAATTAGGACTAATGAGATGTAGGACTTATGGGCAGCCGGGGCTGTTAAGTATGACATCATTTTGTAGGCAGAGGAGAATTTCTGCCCCCAGTTTCTGTGAATCTTTTTACTATGTTTACTATTTACACATTTTTCTTCTCTTTGTTGTTGAAAGGAAAGTGTTAGAATTATACTTTAGTCGTTTTTGTTTAGTCGTTGTTTTTTGAAATAGCGAGGGACAGAAAATGCTCTGGGGGCAGATTCTCCTCTGCCTACAAAATGATGTCACGGCTTAAAAGCCCCTAGTCCTTAGCGGCCATTTCTTGGGACAAAACACAGGTGTTTCAATTGTTTGATTGCATAGAACTAACGCTATAGTCTAATCAGAACACCTGTGTAAGGCTGTGTTGTCCCAAGAAATGGCCACTCTTAGAACTACATTTGGCACACCCTATACTAACCTGACTCCGCCAGATGATGGCAGCAGTGCGTACCGCCCTGCGCAAACATCTGGGACTGTTCAAAGAGAGTGGATAATGCCGTAAAGTCCCAGTCCGGACCAATCAGCGGCAGCTACGGGTGGGCTCTGAGCGGCTCTGAGCCAACAGACACCCAGGAGGCGGATTCTGGGTGTAACGTCATGCAGACAGGCCATTATAGGTGATTGGCGTTGGCACTCCCAGACTGTGATAGACAGACCGCCCCATCCAATCACCTGCTAAAGAACTTGAAAAAATGGCCCGCCCCTTACAAATCCAGATGGTAAAAGTAGGGCGGTACGCACTGCTGCCACCATCTGGCGGAGTCAGGTTACCTCTATACTGTACATTGTGAAACAGACCTGAGCTGTGTCTGTAGTCTGTACTTGGTCTGCACTTTTTTCCTTCTTCACCAATTCTCTTCGCCAAAAAATAGCGGATCTACAAGCTCACAACATTGTAGATCGGCTATTTCTGGCCAATTTCAAATGGTTAACCCGAACAGGTTAAAAACAAACAACAAACTAAATCAGCCTAGTTTCATGCCCCTTTAATGCTCAGGAATTTCACTGAATACACAAAAACCCAGTGGACTAATTTAACTCCGAAAGTGTACAAATGGATTTACACTTTGCTGGTGTGTAAGCCATTATTGTCGTGAGACTGGCCTAATTATCACTACCCTTCCCCTCTGCTGGCGTATCTGCAGCCTCTCTCCCCTTAATCCACTTCTCTTCTTCTCCTCTCACCTCCACACTCCTCCTCCTCTTCTTCCTCGCCTGCAGGGGCGTCACAAAGGGGGGAAGTGGGACTGAGTTACCAGGGCCCAAGGTGGAGGGGCCTTAATTATTTTATACTTTAACTATTGAAAAATAGCAGATATACAAGCATGCCACGCTGCAAGCTTGTAGATCTGAAAAGTCGTGGAAATGTGTGCAAATCTTTGAACATACAGTAATGTATTTTTTTTTGTTTCTGGGGGGTCTCTGGAACTAAATATTTTGAGATGGGGGGGTCTGTGGCCAAATACATATCTTTTTGGGGGTCCTTCACATGAAAAAGTTTGAGCGCCACTGACATTTTTCAAAAATAGCAGACCTACAAGCTCACAGCGCGGCACTAGATCTGCTATTTTTCAATAGTTAAAGCAAAAAAGAATGCATATTAATGCATTCCCATATGCAGTCTAAATGGGTTAAACCCCCTCTCCCTATGAAGAACATTATGGGGGGCCCGCAGTGAATCCTTGTGCCCAGAATTTGGTGCGACACCCCTGCTCGCCTGTTCCACCGGTTCTCATTTAAACTCTTCTCTCAACCCCCTTCCCCCCCCCCCCCCCCCCCCCCCCGCCCACCACCACTTCCCCAAAACCCCTCACCTCCCCCCCTTCCTCTACTTCCTCTTCTTCGGGTTCTCTCTCGAACCCACTCGACATGGCGTCCTCCTCCCCCTCCACTATACCCCTCCCCACTCCCCCCTCACTCCACTCCTCTCCACTCCACTTCCCACTCGTCTTATGCGCGTTCAGCAAGATTGGAGAGAGAGAGAGAGAGAGAGAGAGAGAGAGAGAGAGAGAGAGCGACGGGAGCCTCTCTTCCTCTTAAGAGTTTAAGCACCCTCGTCTTCGCTATCTCTCCGCTCAAGACAGGTTACACACGGCGCTCTGTCAGCGAACATCAGCCCCGGCGCCAGGGGCGTCGCACCAAATTCTGGGCCCTGGGTACAAGGATTCACTCACATTTTGTGCTTTAACTCTTGGCACAGAGTGCCGCGCTGCGAGCTTGTAGATCTGCTATTTTTTGAAGCGGTGGAAACGCTTCCAATGAATGGCTTTGTGTGTATCACGCCCATATATGGTCATTTCAGTCCAGAATGAACAGGCTTTTTCAAAAACAAAATGTCCGTTTAATTACCATATATGGTGATCTCAGTCCAGAATGAACAGGGTTTTTCAAAAACACAATGTCCGTTACTTTATGTCCATATATGGTCACTCCAGGCCAGAATGAACAGGTTTTTCCTGTCCCGTACGTGTAAAATATCAGTCCAGAATGAATAGGCTTTTTCAAAAAGCAAAATGTGTGTCCCATGTCCATATATGGTCATTTCAGTTCAGAATGAATAGGCTTTATATGTCCTGTACATCCAGAATATGTGTGCGGTGTCCCTCCCGGTCAGATGAATGGATACTTTGAGGATTGGTCAAGCTTCACATGATAATTTGGCCTTCAACCTATTATACCAACTGTCATACCGGCTCTCCAAATACATTCAGAATAGAGGTTTTATCTGTCCACCGCTTCACTTCGAACCGAGGTTTGATTTTTTTAATAGTGAACGTTTTTGCAAGTCTGAATATTTCAAATCCTTCTAAGGTTTTTCGAAAAACCTATGTTTCTATGTCAGTGGTGCTCAAACCTTTTCATGTTAAGGACCCCCAGAATGATATGAATTTGGCCACGGACCCCCATCTCAAAACATTTCGTTCCAGGGACCCCACAGAAGCAAAATCTGAGTTACAAATGTTCGCTTAAAAATACATTAAATCAAAGATTTGCACAATTTTTCACGACTTTTCAAAAATAGCAGATCGAGCTTGTATATCTGCTATTTTTCAATAGCTAAAGTGTAAAATAATTCCATGCCCCTCCACCTTGGGCCCTAGTAACTCATTCCCACCCCCCCTTGTGACACCCCTGCCAGGGTCTCCCAGAAGAGAAGATTTATGTCAAATTTTAATAATTCAAAGTTTTCAAAAAAAAAATTATCGTAAAAAAAAAAAAGAGTGTTAGATTTATGTGTGTCATTGTGCAAGCATTGACAGTAGTCAGTTGTATTGTCAGTCCATAAAAGTGGATATTCTGTCTAGAATTTGTACCTTTGCGATAACCTTTTGTGCCATCGTCGTCTCTGTAGATTATCTGCTATGATCTACGGTAAACAAGCAACGTCTTCCTTCGCTGTAACATCAAAGTCACCTATAGCTACCACTCTGAACCCAGAGGACTTGTATTAATAGTCTTGCATTAGACCCAAAGAGTATTGACTCTGTTATATTATGTAGAGACAAGTTATCTGACTTGTCTGGAATATGAAATGCTGATTTTGTGGAGCTCTGCACTAAGCATTATGAAACATGCTGGAAATAAGCATGGAAACCTCATAGGTTCAACACTGTTAAGCCCTTTGCACACAGGACAGTTGCGTTTCTTCCGTTTGCTGCATGAATAAAACGCATTGGATTTGGTGTGCAAGGCTGTGCGGAATCGGCGCTGCGGATTCAAAAAGGAGTCATAAAAGGAGTGATGAGTTTTTTACCGCATGCGACAAGACGCACGAATCGAACTGGTTTCGATCGAGAAAAAAACGCACGGCGGCAGCCACTCGTCGCACGGCTAATTCGGAGCCGGTGTGCATGAGGTCATAGAGAATCATTGTTTTCTTTTCAAAAAATTATATTGTCCGTTTTATCCGTGCGGTTAAACGCGCCTGTGTGCAAAGGGCTTTACTTTTCAGGAATCACATTCAAAAATAGCAAAAGTAGCAGATCTATAAGCTCAAAACGCGATGCCTCGCGGCACGTTTCGAGCTTGTGAATCTGCTACTTTTGATGCCGCTGCTTTATCATGATGAGAGGCTATAGGACCGCTGAATCATTATCGAAAGGGAACAGGTTACACTCACAGGCTGAATTTGTTAAGTCGTTAATAAAAAAATGTTACCCTTCCTCCTGTAGGGTTTTCCTTTTTTTCCTTTTTTTACCTATACAGGAAAAAATAAACAAAATTGGCCTGGGGTTTCATGCTTCTTTAAACTCACTCCTCGACACAGGGTTTTCTATATACATTTGTTTTTTACATTATTAACACATCGGATGCCCACAAGGGGCACCAGAGCCCCAGCTAAGTGCCCAAAGTCACTCCATAGACTTCCATAGAAGAAGACAAGGCCCCGTTGCGTCAATGCATGCGCGATGACGTCACTTGGTCACATGAGCGCAGACAGGATGTTATTGTGTAACATACAGTAAGGGCTAGTGTTGATCATAGCTGTTCATTGCCGATCAAAATTTGGACATTATGCCGCACGCGGCCACAGTTTTAGCCATAAAACAAACATCGGAGATAAAGGGCTTTAAAGATGAGGAAATGCATTGGAGTATAGTGTGTGCCAGCGGCTACGTCATTGTAGTCCTTAGCGGCCATTTCTTGGGACAAAACACAGGTGTTTCAATTGTTTGATTGCATAGAACTAACGCTATAGTCTAATCAGAACACCTGTGTAAGGCTGTGTTGTCCCAAGAAATGGCCGCTCTTAGAACTACATTTGGCACACCCTATACGGACAAAAACGGCCGCGCGAAGCTCCCAGCGTCGACTCGAAGCGACTAGCGGCTAATGTGCTACATCCAGGCGCAGCCACAACCGAAAGGTGAGGTTTAAAGTAAAGGTGTCAAAATGATCGCGTTAACGGCGGGAACTAATTTTTGGGATTAATTGCGCTAAAATATTTAACGGAATTAACGTTAAATTCACTGCAGCCGAGAACACAGCCTGCCCTGCAACGCATCCTGCTCCCCCCTCCCCCTTCCCCCCTGCACACACTCAGTCACTGAGCAGACAGGCAGCAGAGAGGGAGACGATAGAGAGAGCTGCCTGCAAAAAGTTAAAACAGCTTGGAAACCATTCGCTGCCACTGGATTAATAACTGATCATCAATACATCTCAAATAGGGATCTACTACACCTTTGGATGTTCAGTTGGAGAGGACAACAGCAACACATTGAAATCCACGTTTTTAGGCTCCAACTCCTTGCATTAGATCCAGAGAAATGGTCGCGAAGCGATGCGTGAATCATTTGTCTTCAACACAACTATCCTAGGCTGTGTAACATAAGGTTAACGAGGCTAGTTGACCTGGATTTGACATAGGCAACGGCACAGTCTGGCTTGTGCTGCGTGTGTCAACTGAATGAATTATCTGTAGCCCAGATATCAAGTAATCATGATCTCCCCCTCATGCTAAAATTACTTTTAAGTTCCACTTCTCCCCAAAATGTATTTTCCATCATGAATGACAAGCCTATACCATTGTTGCATTTAGGCTCTTTATTAAACTATAAGCCTGTGTTTTATTGCTACACAATAATGGTAAATAAAGTAGCTTACTCTAAAATAATCCATTCATCCATCCATCTTCAACCGCTTATCCGGCATCGGGTCACTGGGGTAACAGTTCCAACTGAGATTTCTAGAGTTCCTTAATAATAATAATTAAAATAAACAATACTAATGATTATAATTGCGACCGTCAGGTCGCAGTTACTATGAAAACCTCCACCGCCTGTCTGTCTGTCTGTCTGTCCGTCCGTCCGTCCGTCTGTCTGTCATGTCACATCACACTTTTTTGCCCCTATCCATGTGAAATTTTCCACACACAATCCTTGTCTGCCAATCCACAACCTCCACCCTTCCAGGGACCCCCGCAGCTCCAGGGACCCCCGCCAAACACATTTTTGAATACTGCTCCTACAGTTTTTGCCCAAAAATCACACAAATCGCTACACAGTATGTCTACACTTATCTCATCAACATGGATCTGTCCCATATAGCGCCACCATCAGGTAGATTTTTTAACACATTTTTGGACCTAAAATCACGCTGCGAACTGACGGTCGCTTATCATACATACATACAGTACATACTGTATCAATGTATCCGCCTTATTCCGCCTTTATCTTTCCATTTCCACAACAATATACAGATAGAAATGGCATATTTTGGACATAGTTCGATTCGTGATTAATCATGATTAATTAATTTTTAAGCTGTGATTAATCTGATTAAAATTTTTAATCATTTGACAGCCCTAGTTTAAAGTTAATACTGAAAATACAGTAAACACGTCAACGCGTCGTGGGCCTCCTGGGACATCAAAGAAATTGTCGCGTAGACACCTCGTGGGCACCCGCTGTGTTAATACATGTATTTATATCTGTTTGATTTCACACGTTGATTTTATGCAGAGATTTGCCTCTGTGATTACGGCAGCCACCACAATAATTTTAAAGAACAGGTTCAAGTGAAATCGATGCAGTATTTAAAAGACAAAATATATCATTATCGAGCATTATATTTTCTCTTTCAAGCATTATGTATTCTGTTTTGCATTGTAGGGCTGGTTTGATTGCTGATCTCTTGATCTTTTGTTCGTGTTCACGCAAATGCACACACACACACACACACACACACACACACACACACACACACACACACACACACACACACACGGACACACGGACGCACTCACTCAGAGTCACAATCTAAACCGCTAACCTCAGAGGTCAACCAAAGGATAAGGGGAAATGCTGTCCAAGTATATTTTGGACGGAGAGATCGTGAACCAGGTGGTCTCTCTTTTAAAGCAGTGTGCGTTCTCTTTCTGTTCCCCCCCCCCCCCCCCCCCTCCCGCACAGGTGGTCTCTCTTTTAAAGCGGCGTGCGCTGTCTCTTTCTGTTTCCCCCCGCGCAGGTGAGAAGCCCTACAAGTGCTCGTGGGACGGCTGCGAGTGGCGATTCGCCCGGAGCGACGAGCTGACGAGGCATTACCGCAAACACACCGGCGCCAAGCCCTTTAAGTGTAACCACTGTGACAGGTCTGTCAAAACACACCCTCTCTCTCTCTCTCTCTCTCTCTCTCTCTCTCTCACACTCGCTCTCTCTCTCACGTTCGCTCTTGCTCTTTCTCTCTCCTTATATAGTTTTTTTCCCCCCAATCCCCCTTAACTGTACTGCTGCCGTTGACAATCCTCACCGTCATTGAAAGGGTTAAAACCATGGCGCCGTTGACGGTGAGGACTGTCAATCTTACTGTATTTACTCTAAAGGTATAATTACTTACAGTACATCGCTCCGCTCCCGCCCGCATCGGTAATGTCCGCGATTTGTTTACAACGCACGTCGGGCGTGCACGCGAAGTGAACGTCCTCCATAGTAAATCCATTGAGAGGCCCATAAAGAGACTTCATTTACTCCAAAAGAGACATTTTGAGCCAAAGGATAGCCTGTATCTATCTATCTATAAATGCGACAAATCTCTGTTTGTTTGTAATCCGCGTATCTCGAGAACCGTTCGTCCCACCGGCTTCAGATTCGGCACGCGCGTTCCCCGCCGCCGCGCGGAGTGCAGTGCCGGGCCTCAACCCGACTCGGCGCGCGGTTTTCCTGAAGCGGCGCGAAACGTTCGGAATCTCCTTACGCGGAGCTGATTGTTAACATCAGGCTGTTCCTGAGGAACTCGGCACAATCGCTGACTCATTGTGACATCACTTCATAAAAGGCTCTGACATCACGTACGCCAGGAGTCAACAAAAAATCTCTGTGAATGTGTATGTATGTATGTGAATCTCGAGAACCGTTCTTCCCACCGGCACGCGCGTCCTGGGCATAAAATGAATCCCCGAATGCGGAGCTGATGTCTGACATCAGAGTTTTCCGCAACCGGTACTGTGTGTGCAGAGATCTCCATATATGGGCATAAGGGGACAATGGCAAACAGATGGTCAAAACGGGTCCTATGACAACAGGTATATTGGGGTTTGCATTAAAGGGTGGGGACAAAGGCTAACAGATGGTCAAAACGGGTCCTATGACAACAGGTATATTGGGGTTTGCATGAAAGGGTGGGGCATTCATGGGGTCCGCTCCAAAAAAGAAAATAAAAGAGACAAAGACAAACATAAGACAAGCGACAAAGCGTGGGTCTGGGAGGATGACTTGAATGATGCAGATTTAAGCAGGCTGTGTATTCTGCTTAAAGAAGAAACAAACAAAAAGCGACAGAGATCTCATACAGTATATGGGCATAAAATGGACGCAGATAAACAGATATCTCCATATACGGGCATAAAGGGACACAGACAGACAGATACAGAGATCTCCATATATGGGCATAAAATGGACGCAAATAGACAGATATCTCCATATATGGGCATATGGGCATAAAATGGACCCAGAACTATATCTGCAGTGATCTCCATATATGGACATAAAATGGACGCCGACAGACAGACAGACAGATACAGATATCTCCATATATGGGCATAAATGGACACAGGCAAACAGATGGTCAAAACGGGTCCTATGACAACAGGTATAATGGGGTTTGCATTAAAGGGCGGGGCATTCATTCCCTATTTACATCGTTCCCGAGTTGGCCAGGTCGCCGACTAGACGCTCGGGCGGCCCAGCTTCTAGTATTGTAAACCAGTAAGACTCCCTAATCGGGAGATAAACGACCGTCAGGTCGCAGCGTGATTTGAGGGCAAAATGTGTAGGAGCAGTGTCCAAAAATGTGTTTGAAAAAATCTGCCTGATGGTGACGCTATATGGGACAGATGCATGTTGATGAAATGAGTGTAGATATACCGATTTGCGTGATAACCACTACACTTCTAAATGGGTTCACGTGAACAAACCAAGAAATGAGATGCATTGATTCATGTGCTATCTGTGTGTTGCTATGGTAACAACCGCATGTTGAAACAATGCCCAAATTTGGAGATGACTGACATCACTCTGACATCTCTGAATCTGATATATAACCAGCGATGCTTTCACTCTGTGCATATTTTGGTAAGGTCCAGTTTTGATAGACAAGTGAATCGCAAAGCTCTATCTTGGGTAGTTGTGTCCATTTTAGCTGGCTTTAATATAGGGGTGAGCTTGCAGTCCTGATTGCAGTATGGTATGTACTTGGTGCAGCGGTAGGGGCTGTGGTTCCGACAGTTACCAAAAGTTCTGGACAGTGGCAGCCTTTCTGGCAGTTCTGGCAGTTCTGTCAGCCTTTGTACTGTGCAGTATCATGTCTGGAGCTGAGCTCGCATTACTGATTGGAGGTGTGCCGGGCGCCCTAGCCGGTGCAGCGGTAGGGGTCGCGGTTGCCGGAGGAGGACTGGCGCTCTTCTGCTACCCTTACCGCGAGGAGGAGGAGCGATGGCCCATCTTTATTTTGCGTCAATGCTATTGTGCTTCGATTGGCATTCTGCTTGGAAGATTATTGGTTAAGAGTATTTTGTGTCTCTTCCCTGGAGGGAGCCAAGACGCATGCAGCGGTCTAATTGGTGGGGCAGTAGGGGCTGAGTTTGCTGTGGCTGTGATCAGTATGGCTATGCTCAGTAGCATAGCCATTAGTGCTGGTGTGGTGCTGTAAGTACCTCCCCAAAAAAAGAGAAGAGACGTTCCATACTCCAGCCATACCCGTGTAGCCTCCCGCCCCCTGAGAGCCGCCCAGAGAGCCCTTTACCACGGAGCACCTGCAGAGAGCCAATGAAACAGTTGTGCTGACGTCAGAGCAGAGACCCCCTCTAAAGGCGAAAAATAAATATATATATTGAAACAGTCACACTGAGAGACAGAGCTCTACACTGTGTTCATTCTGTAGTTCCTTCCAGAGCATCTTCAGATACACTTTACATCCATGACTGTCAACAACATGGGACACAGAAAGTCCACGAGGAAGCCAGCAGCAGCCAAGAAACAACAGATGGGTCTGGACACCATGTTCACCTGCCCGTTCTGTAACTACTACAACTCCTGTTCTGTCCACATGGACAGGACTCGACGTGTGGGCATTATAACATGCTGTGTTTGCATGGAGGCCTACCAAGTGTGGCGGAGAGAGTCGCAGCCCCAGCCTGAAGCCTCAAAAATCCAGTATCTGCCCTCGTTCCATAGGGATGTCCCTTTGGAGTAATGGTTAAGATATTGGACTTTCACGCAGGAGACCCGGGTTCGAAGCCGGGTGGGGAGGTTCGGATCACCTCTGTTACACAAGCTCCTCAACTTAAGATGTATATGGGTATTCCCAGAAAAAAAGAAGAAAAAAAAACTTTTATGCCCATATATGGAGATTTCTGATGTCATCAATCCCAGGCCCTAACTGGCCCAAGAGCCTGCTTTACTCTGAAAAAGAATAAAATAAATAAAATGTCCTTATACAGTATGGGCATTCCCAGATGATGCCCTGTTAGGGTACCCCCTTATGCCCATATATGCATGGAGATCCCCCAGGCATCAAACCCAGGCCCTAGCTAGCCAAGGCCCTGCTTGGTTTTACTAATGAACATGTGTTTTATGCCCATATATGGAGATCCCTGTCCCAATGTCATCAATATTAAGGACATATCTGGGAATGCCCATATTTGGTAATGCCCATATACCGTACTGTATGGGCATGTTTTGACATAACATTGTTGACTATCATGCAGGGGTCTCCATTCTGTATATGGGTAACTGGTCTGATATGCAGTACATCACTGGCCAGATGGCCAAGGCAGGGCGCAGCCATGTTTCCCTTCTGGACCCACACTGTCATGTGACTAGATGACGTAATCGTTGCCGTCAAGTGATAATCCAAAAAAACAAAAACAACCCCCTTCCCGCCCTTCAAAATAATAGCGGCGGCCTATGGAGGAAACGGCGCGGCACCAAGGCACCAAGCAAACTTCAGATTAAAAGGCAGGTATTGTGTTAAAAAACAATGTGTCAGTTGAATATCCTCGCTGTCCTGCAGAAACCTCTTATCTCCACGCTCTAACGTTTTGTGTTTTTCCGTAAATCCATGCCCTACTTGATCACACGGGTCTTCAACAGGGGGTCCGGGACCCCTAGGGGGTCCTCAAAGATACTACAGGGGATCCTCCAAATCTTTGTGGGATAGAAACTCTTTTTTTCTCCTTTTTTTATATTAACCATTCGAACCCTAGCGTCCATATACTGAGAACTTTAGCAAAAAATAGCCGATCTACAAGCTCACAACGCCTCGCGCTGCGAGGCGTTGTGAGCTTGTAGATCGGCTATTTTCGGCAAAGAGGTTTGGTTTTGAGGGGAAAAAGTGCAGACTAAGAACAGATTGAAAGGTCAAGTTTATTAAGTATTGACGTGGTTAAATATCTGAAAACACAAATTGACATGAATCCAAAATACACTGATGATCGTGCTGTCAAACGATAAAACTATATGGAATCTATGAAAAGGTTGTGGGGGTCCCTGCTTCATCTCTCTCTCTCAACTAAGGGGTCCTTGGCCTGAAAAGGTTGAAGACCTCTGCAATAGAGTGTCACACGAAAGCATCAAAAGTAGCAGATGTGCAAGCTCTGAGCTTGTCGATCTGCTAGCCTACTTTTGCTATTTCTGAATTTGAATCCTGAAAAGTAAAAGTTTTATGAGGTTTCCACCGGACAGAGGTTATTTAAAAAAAAACTGTTTTTGAATTCGGCCTCAGGTCTAAATACGTTCAAAAACAATGTCAGTAGAATATGTTAACGTTAATTAGCTGCAAAAGGAATGTCGACATTGTGGAGGACTCGCCACAAAGTCTTTTATTGGGTGCCAGGGACGGCTTCAGGGGGGGGGCGGGGGAGGGCTCTAGCCCCCTCTAGTGGAGGCTTAGCCCCTGCTCAGCCCCCCCTCCCCACAGACCCAATTGTAATGAAAAGTATTTACAGAATAAATAAATAAAAGATAATAAATATGTGAAAGAAAATGGACTTGCTTCTATGTAAAATCATACAATAAAATGAATTTTCTATAAAGATAATTCTTTGCTATGAGTCTGCATGTCACATGATCTTGCGTGCTGCTAGGGGTAGTCTTGGATTGGTTCCTGAAAATGTAACACTATTTAGTCTACTTCCTGGTGGCTGTCAAGATAACTATAAACAGTCAGTCAGTGTGTGATGCGGCTAGCAGCAGGGCTAGTCATAGTATGAGACCCCATAACTCTATGTATGAGACAGACAAAACGGCGGAGATTTTTGCAGCAGACAACCACAATATCACCGCTCACGGCGTCACGCGCATCAAATACTGAAGTGTTGAAACGGCACATCTGCAGACAGTGCGAGCCCCAGACACACACACGCTCCCAAGAATAGGAACGCTCCAAATTGTACACGAGCACATAGTAGCCTACGACGTCCTTTATTATACAGTGCTCTGCCTCCCCAGACCCCCGCACCAACATGCTAACAGTGACCACCAAATGCTTGCAACAACAGCCAGAGAACCCACATACAGTGGTTAGCAGTTAAGAGTGTCACCAGTTGGCTGCCTCAGTGGCAAACAGGTTTGGGCCCTGTTATGGCCCAAATCCGGCTGAAATCGTTAAGTCTGGCTGACTATGGCTTGTGTGCCACACATCTCCAACGAGCCATCAGTGTCTCTAGTACACTCTACATCATAACAGCTGGGTTTCTCATAGTGAACTAGGGTGCCCAATAACATCAGTCCAGGGTGCCTCAGAATACTTTGATAATATTTAGAATGTATCAATATTACTTCAGTTAAACCAATTCAGACCCTCTAATGCCTCATGCTTGCTTTGTAAAACACCCCTGAGTTGCACTGTACTTGAGTTATATTTATAAACCAATTCTCTTCACCAAAAATAGCCGATCTACAAGCTCTTGTAGCATCTTGTAATGAGCTTTTAAATCTGCTACTTTTGGTGAATATCCCCTTAGAATAGGGATGCTGAGGTTTAGTGATTGAATGCCAAGTTTATTTTAAATCTGTCCTAATGAAAGATTCAAGGGAGACTCCGCACACTCAAAAGTGAGCAAAATCATGTTCTTTATTTTCAGTTATTAAAGTGCAAGCTTTTGGTCATAGACCTTCAGGCATGCAGCACCTCGATGAGCGGTGGTCCTTTCACTATTAATCTGTCCTAATGGAAGCAGATATTTTCTCAAGTTGTTGTATGTTTGTTAGGCGTATTATGGACAGTATTTGTTATTATTCCAAATAATAATAAATATGCTGTATTTGCATAAAGCAAGTATGCTATTTGTCTACTCCCATGTTGATATGAGTATTAATATCTGTTTAAGGTAGATTTAGAACAAATACAAAATATGCGATTAATTGCGATTAATTGCGATTAATCGTGCGATTAACTATGGACAATCATGCGATTAATGGGATCACATTTTTTAATCGACTGACAACCCTATTATTAACAATAAACAATTTGTAACGTGTATTTTCTTTATGTGGCCCCTTAAATTAGGATCATTGAATCTCGTTTGTTGTATTAGTGTTATTCATTATTATTTGTTGCCAAAATTCATTCGCCCCTGCTCTAAAAAAGTCAGCTCCCCCATAGCCCCCCCAGTCATAATTTTCTGGAGCCGTCACTGTTGGGTGCACATTCAAAAACAATTTAACTAAACAAAAAAGATCACCAGCACGTCCTTTTTAATATGTTTTATCGTGTAATATAAGTGGCAGCACTTCAAGCAGCATAGGATTACTATATATACTGTAGCCTTGAGAACCAATGACCCATAGGTCTCCTGTTTCCTTACTGCGTGAAGGCAGCATGACGTACAACTACATCAGCCTGGACACTAACATGTCACAGGGACTTAACCCAGGCCAACTCTAGATGCTGAGTGCCAAGCAGGGAGGCACTGGGTATCGCCTTTATAGTCTTTAGCCCATTTAGACCTAGAATTATTGAATGCTTTAACCAGTGAAAAATAGCAGATCTACAAGCTCACAGCGCGGCACCGAGTGCCGCGCTGCGAGCTTGTAGATCTGCTATTTTTGAAAAAGTTGTGAAAGTGTGTGCAAATCTTTGAATATATGTATTTTCAAAGCGAACGGTTGTAACTCAAATTTTGCTTCTGGGTGGTCCCTGGAACTAGATATTTTGAAATGGGGGTCCGTGGCCAAATACATATCATTTTGGGGGTCCTTCACATGAAAAGGTTTGAGCACCACTGACATAGTAGTCTCTCAAGAACAGACTAACTGAGCTCCAGTTAAGTGAAAAGGACCTTTTCTTTGACGATGGCTGGCCAGATTGCTGTCATAGAAACATAGGTTTTTTCCAAAAATCTTAGAAGGATTCAAAAGACACTTATAGAATCGGGTCGAAATTCTAATTTTCACGATTTTTCAAAAATAGCAGATCTACAAGCTCGCAGCGCGGCACTCGGTGCCGCGCTGTGAGCTTGTATATCTGCTATTTTTTTTATATTTAAAGCATAAAATATTGCGTCATAATGTGTTCAGGCCTAAATGGGTTAGTATTACACAGCCGGAGATTGAATCCATGGCCCCCCGATGTCAGGGTGGATACTGTAACCACAAGGCCACTGAGCTGGTGTGACTGAGGATTACTGTATAGTATATAAGAATATAAGAATACAAATCTGCACATCAGTATGGCTTCTTCCAAATGCAATTTTACTTTGTAACGTTTCGAGCCACCAGGCTCTTCCCCAGACATGAGGATTACTATAGGCCACAATATTCTCGTGATCTCGCACCAGAAAATCCAGATTTAACTCTGAAAACGTTGTTTAAGCACTCACAGAAACTACTACACGAAATCCTCAAGTTGCTCAGATATCTAGATGGTGATGTATTTTGCCTTTTCCAAGAGACTAGCAATATGTTGATGTTGGTGTTCTCTATAGCAAGGGTCCCCTAACTTTTCAGTAATTCATTTATGAAAAACACAAAAAGTTAGAATATGGATATAAAAATAGACAAAAATAACCGAGTTGGGAATGCATGAGTCCCTTACGCACCGAGACACCTATGTTACTCTAATAAGGAATTAATTTATAAAGGTGCTGCGATGAAAAAAAAATGCTATTTGATTGTATTGATGAGGCTTTACCCATAGTTAAATTTTCTAAATCCATCTCTGATCATTTACAAACCAGTGTCAAAAAAGAGAAAAGCTGCTCTGCTTCGTCATGTGTACTGTAAACTCTTAAAGCAGTGGTTCTCAAAGTTTTTCATGTCAAGGACCCCAAAATTAATATGTATTTGGCTGTGGACCCATCTCTTTTTTTTATGATTCAAAATGTATTCCGCTTTTTCAGTTTTGTAAGGACGTACTGTACAATCTCCAAATATATGATGTGCCAAGGGAGTTGTATATACAGTATAAAGGTGCACTATCCTCATCTACCCTGGATTTGAACTTGGTTTCCATTAAGCTGATAGAGCTTGCCTGCTTGCTCAGGGGATAAATGAATCTTAGATCAGATCCTGTGTGAGACAAGACATGATCTAAATGTCTCAATAGAAGAGCAGAGAGACAAAATACAACCACCCCGATTGTATAAGTGTATTAACATGCTCTACCATACAGTTTGGACAACATTAAAATGTATGTATTGAAAAAGGTTACATAGTGCTGCTTTAAAAGATGGGAATTATCCATGTGGCAGTTGTGAACAGTGTTCTAAACACAGTGTTTAGACATCCGAGATCAAAAGGTGAAGGCTTTTCTGATAATTAAGGTCACAGAAAATAATATTTCAAAAAGATATCTTATGTGACAGGATTTCTATTGGCAAAACTACACGCATGTGAGTACAACAGCTCTGTCAGACATCAATGATTTATCCTGCTGCTTGTCATTTCAGTGAATGTTCACCTCCTGTCTCCTCTCTATGATTCAATTGAACATTGAACGTATTGACTCGCAGAGGAGCGGGGTATGGAAATAAAGTTGTTATTCTGAAGGGAGCGCTATTGGATTGACACTTGAGATACACTTCAGCCTATGGGCAAGGATTTTAATATGACTGTTATTGTCGCCGTCGGGCAGAAAGTTTTTACTTTTTATACATTACATTTCAACAAGTTAAAACATCGTCTAGTCTCCCCTTGTAAGTGATTTGAGCGTTTTTACCTTTGACGATCCACAGATTTTTTTTCTTTTTTTTAATAACATAACCACGTTCATCCGGTCTTAGTTAGGGTCCGTACAAAAAAACATCTGGGAAAAGATTCCGAGATGAGACTTTCATGAATCTACTTACATGGAGGCGGACAGACCGGGGGATTTCCGGTTACACAAGACTATAAATCCAAAGTGAAGCCCTGCATAGATCTAAGTGTGACCACATCTCTAAATTAACCACTTCACATTAACCCTACATACTTCATTGTCCGGGGTCCTCCAGGGGTCTGCACTCGGCCTCCGTTTTTTTCCCCCCTCAACACTAAATCTCTTCATGGATAAAAATGAGCTGTTTAAGCGTAAAAAATGGCCTCTTATGGGCCTCTTATGGGGGGTGCATCACCTCATTCAAGTGTCAGCTGAAGAGACTGTAAATACGGTACACCCCCCGCTGTGACCCTCCCTCCCTCCCCATCCCTCGACGCTACCACCCACCCCTCTGCCCCCACCCAGCACGAGACCCCCTCCAGGCAACAGCCATTACCGCTATCATCCCCCCCGTCCCCAGAGGGGGAGGGGGGGGGGGGA
Source organism: Nannobrachium achirus (assembly GCF_963921795.1). NCBI lineage: Eukaryota > Metazoa > Chordata > Actinopteri > Myctophiformes > Myctophidae > Nannobrachium > Nannobrachium achirus. Next base: position 22,750,657 of record NC_137831.1, on the reverse strand, counting down.
GGAGGGAGAGGCAGTGATGGCAGTTATAAATACTTAAAAGTATTCAAAAAATAGTGAAAGTACAATAGTAGCAGCAGCTGTTTTCACTATATTTTAAATATGGCCCAAGTGGTTTATTCACAATGTTAAGTCTAGGTCACACGAGTCCCTTCCTAGAAATGTAGTCGAGTCAAAAGTATAGATATATATATATATATATATTTTGTTTATATTTGAAACGTATAGCAGAGTAGCGGAACATTTACTTTAAGTACTTCTGTAAATGTACTTACTGTGTACCACTGATGCCCCCCCCCCCCCCCCCCCCCCCCCCCCCGCCCCCACCCACCCCTCGAGGAGCAGGAGAGAGAACAGGAGAGTGATGGGAGAAGGGTGGAGGGTTGAGATGAAGGGTGGGGTGGGTGGTGCGGTAGGGGGGTAGAGACAGACCCACGGTGTACCAGCTGGTGTCATGCCCCCCAGTAGTGACTCATACTTTACCATCTGTCTGGGCCAAGTGCACGCACGCACGTCGCACGCACGTACGCACATACGCACGCACATACGCACGTACGTACGCGCTCGCACGCGCGCGCGCACACACACACACACACACACACTTTCAAAAATAGATAGTTGCAGACATACATGATGGCACACAGACTCACCTCTCACATCACACACACACACACACACACACACACACACACGCACACACGCGCACGCACACGCACACACACATACACACACACACACACACACACACACACACACATGTACGCACGCACGTACAGTCACCTATACTTTTGAGGACGTCAACATTTTGGAATGGCCATTTTCTAAATGCAAATTTTTGTGTGCCATTTTTAACTCTAAAAAGCCTGACTTTAATGATTGCATGCCAGGGTCTCTAACCCCAAAATACATGATCTCCAAGCTCACAACGTGTCGCGCTGAGACGCGTCGTGAGCGTGTGGTGTTTTCGGTGCATGCGCGCCGGCGCCACACAATAAATCAAGCCCCCACATGAAAAAAAAGAGCTATCTCTGAAGCAACCATTTTTCTTGTGAGGACAATGTCTTATTTTTCAATTTCTACTATGCTTGTGGGGACAGCTTGGCCGCTCACAAGTGTATAGTAACACAAGCGCACGCACGCACGCACACATGCACGCACGCACGCACACACACACACACACGTGTAAATTACATTTACTTAAGTACTGTACTTAAGTAAAATTTTTGAGATATGAGAGTAATTGAGAGTAATTCCAATTTCTAATACTTTTAGTTCTACTCCACTACATCTCTGATCCAAATATTGAAATATTGTACTTTTACTCCACTACATTTATTTGAAACCTTTAGTTACTAGTTACTTTGCAGATATAAATTATAATGTTATAAAACATACATGAACCACTTTAGCCCTATTTTGTACCTAAGCTGTACCTAACACTTTCATACTTTTACTCAAGTACATTTTGAATTACGGACTTTTACTTGTAACGGATACCTTTACTTAAGTATAAAATTTGAGTACTTTTTCCACCACTGCACACGCACGCACATGCACACATGCACACAGGGGGGACTGTCCCTAGCCGCTCCACACATGTACACATGGATGTACGTATGGATGGCACAGTATATGCACACACACACACACACACACACACACACACACACACACACACACACACACACACACACACACACACACACACACACACACACACACAGAGATGCAGGTGTGACAGCGGGGCCGGTCCCCCCGGTCCCCAGTGCTTCGTGGCGGTGTGATTCCTCCCTCTGGGTTCAGACGCTGATTCGTCCAGACATTTTAGACAGCAGCCTCCGTCTCTCTGACAGGGGCTGCTGCCTCCTGGGGCGTCACAAGGGGGGGGGGGAGTGGGACTGGGGGAAGTGGGACTGAGTTACTAGGGCCCAAGGTGGAGGGGCCTTAATTATTTTATACCTTAGCTATTGAAAAATAGCAGATCTACAAGCTCACAGCTATTTTTTAAAAGTCGTGAAAATGTCTGCAAATCTTGAATATTATGTATTTTTTTACACATACACGCAAATGTTGCTTCTGGGGGGGTCCCTGGAACTAAATATTTTGAGATGGGGTCCGTGGCCAAATACATATAATTTTGGGGGTCCTTCACATGAAAAGGCTTGACCATCACTCACATAGAAAAACATAGGTTTTTTTGCACAAATGTTCACGATTTTTCAAAAAATAGCAGATCCGCAGTGAATCCTTGTACCCAGGGCCCGGAATTTGATGCGACACCCCTGACTGCGTCTGAGGCCTGCTTCACGCCTCTGCTGCATGGCTAGCTATAGTTATTTCTTTATTTCTTTGGGTATAGTTTGATGCATGTGATCTGCCTTTTTTTTCCCCCTCCGAAACCTGCGTCAGTCCATTGGTTCTCAAAGTGGGACCCCAGGGGCCCCAGAAAAACAGTTAAGAACAGGAACGCATGTGTCACGTAACCACTTTAACCATTATTTTTTTATACTTTGAATATTCAAAAATAGCAGATCTACAAGTGAACACTATGAGCTTGTAGATCTGCTATTTTCTGAAAAAAACATGAACATTTGTGCAAATCTTTGAATATGTTCTTTTAAACATCTTTAACGCAAATCTTTGCTTCTGGGGGGTCCTTGGAACAAAATATATATAACAAATACATATAAATCTAGGGGTCCTTGATATGAAAAACCACACATAAAGAAACATACGATTTTCAGAAAACCATTAGGATTTAGAAGATATTATTCATTTTAACCCACTTATATTTCATACTTTGGCTATATTCACAAATAGCAGATATAGATTTTGCTTCTACAATATACCGGTATGTACCACCTGTTTCACTGAAGAGCACCTGTTTGCAAAGCGCCTCTGTGACTGAACCCAGGCTGCACCTCTGTTTAATTTAGTATTCATTCATTTATTCATTTAGTCATTTAGCACAGTGTTTCTCAAACATTTCAAGCACCCCCGTAACACACTTTGAGACCTACTGGTGATGTAGCAGAGTATTTTACAACATGTACAATATCAGCACCCTGACTATGTTGGTTGACTCATATTGGTTGGATTGGCGGTTCTACTGAAAAGTTTTGTTTTGTACAACTGTACATCATGCAAGTACAGTAATGGCAGGGGAAGTAGCTAAGAACATAGGCAAAGATCTGAGCTATCCATGTGTGAAAGTTGGAGTCTGTAGAACAAAACATGTGCCTCTTTCATGCGATTCGGGCGATTCTGCCTCAATTAGTAGTTGGGATGGGATTCTTGAGAGAGTACAAAATGGAATCAAAAGGAACCACTTACAGTTGACATTATCTGATCTAAAAAAACTAAATCAAAACTGCAATACAACACACAATCTAATCTATTGGAGTTTGAAACTTGGGCAGACATTGAACTCGCAACAAAAATAGTTGTTGCTATAATAGTCCCTGAGCTCAAATGCAAAGAAAAATAAAACAACCTCGATTCGGCACCACGGACAGCAGTAGAGTAAAGGTCTTTGCACACTTCTGCGTTTTTTTCTGACGAATATCGGCGTGAATTTCGAGGGGCACATACATTTTAAAAAAATCAACCTAGCGTTATGTGAATCACGTTTGCACACTGCTGTCTGTTATTCCATCCGTATTAATTATTTTTGGATCAGGGTTGATTTGTTTGCGATTTTTGCAGATGTCGCCACTGGGTCCCTGCTATCTCTCTTCTTGGCCTGAAAAACGTTTTTTTGCGGAGAGAACCAAATAAATGTCCACTCGGTTCCATTTGTACAGTCTCAGAGTTCCATACCTCTAAGGGTCCATTTGGACGCCTGGTGGTCGACGGACGCAAGGTGGAGAAACACTGCTCTAAGAGCTCTTTCACGTCTCTTTTATGCATTCATTTATTGATTTTATTCATTTGTTTATTTGGGTTTAGTTTGATGCAAGTGATCCCAGCAGATGTGCCCTGGCTTGCATTCACACACCTCATCAATTCTGCCAATCCCCTGACACAGGTGCGTTTACTGTACTGCTGTGACATGTTTGTCACAGCACAAACGCTGGTTACATTTTGAAGTCTTGTGGGAGTAGTGGCTCAGCCCAGTTTTCAAAGGGGGTGGGGGGCACAGGGGTTAAAAGGAAAGGAGAGGAAAGAAGAAGAAGAAGAATATCAAATAAAAACATTTATACAACAAATAAGTTCTATTTTGGGTATGTCATTATTGTCAGATCTTTACCCATTTAGGCCTAGAATTATCGAATGCTTTAACCAGTGAAAAACAGCAGATATACAAGCTCACAGTGCGGCACCGAGAATGTGTGCAAATCTTTTAATATATTTCAAAGCGAATGTTTGTAACTCAAATTTTGCTTCTGGGTGGTCCCTGGAACTAAATATTTTGAGATGGGGGTCCGTGGCCAAATACATATCAGTTTGGCGGTCCTTCACATGAAAAGGTTTGAGAACCACTGACATAGTAGTCTCTCAAGAACAGACTAACTGAGCTCCAGTTAAGTGAAAAGGACTTTTCTTTGACGATGGCTGGCCAGATTGCTGACACAGAAACATAGGTTTTCCAAAAAACCTTAGAAGGATTCAAAAGACACTTATAGAATCGGGTCAAAATTCTAATTTTCACGATTTTTCAAAAATAGCAGATCTACAAGCTCGCAGTGCGGCACTCGGTGCTATTTTTTCAATAGTTAAAGCATAAAATAATGATACACAATAATGTGTTTGTGTACCCGTTCTGAATGGGTTCAAAAAATATATGTGGGAGAAAGTAAGTATTAGTGGTTTGTAAGATTAGCCGTGGAAAGACAGACCTCTTCTAGACATCTTGCCCACCAGGTGCCAAACCGTAGCTATAGTGCTGTGCAGGAGCTCAATTCAGGGCCTAATGTAGGAGATGAGAGACCCCAGGTGAATGCAATTAACGTAGAATAGAAAACCAGCAGTGGGTCTATAGAAGCCCATTTCTGCTGCTGAATCTATAATAAGGCCTTAAATGTTTGTTTTATTGTTTGCATGCTCTCTCTCTCTCTCTCTCTCTCTCTCTCTCTCTCTCTCTCTCTCTCTCTCTCCCTCCCTCCCACACACACACTCAAACGCATGCACGCACGCAACAACGCACATACACATGCAATTGCCTAGCTCACATATTGTGAGAAGGCAAACTCTGAAGTCTGAACTATCAAGTCCACAATTACGAGAAGATAACCCAGAATGATTAGATATAAAGTCAGAATTGCGAGTAGAAGAAGAAAACTTCACAGTTCACAGTTTTAGTTGAGTGGTACAAGGGGATGTGCAGTGGCGTGGCTGTAACTGGAGTTGAAGGCCCAGCACGCCCTAAGAGGCCTATTACTGCCTTACATCTTAAAAATGCTAAAATATATCGCTGTGATTGCATGTACTTGGCCTCTGGCCAACTTCCACAAGCCATTAATTTGATGAAAGTTATTCATGATTAAAGATTAGCCTGAGCCGAACCCTTAAACATATTGTTGCCGGCGGCGTCAGTTCAGAAAAGGCTAAGGTATGGTAACATGACTGGTGTCTTGCACGCGTGCCCTGTTGTCATACCTTAGCAACAGGCACGATTAAAGTACATTTTTTATTATTTTCCCCTGTAGCCAAGGTATGGCAGCTGCGATAGCTTGCCATACCCAATTGACGCCTCTGCTTGTTGCTCTCTCTAGTCTGGAGTAGTCTGGGATCACTTCACTTTTCGGGTTTGTAACCGGTCTGGAGCGGAAACCACAAAACGTCATGTTGTAGTACTCAAGGACTACAATTTCGCCGGAAATATCCACCGGAAACAGTTTTAACCCAAAATAATTCCCCTGCGCTCAAGGACATACTTTTAGGGCCTACCTAATAAACTCCTCGATGGGGAGTAGTTTTGCTTTTGAAAAATTTGTTTGGTATATGCATGTTTTAGTCCAACTTTTAGCGACCGGCAAGACCACACTAGGCTACTGGAGCATTTTAATAGGGATTGGGGAAACAAACGGTGGGAACCAAATCAAAGCGACGCCGCTTCTTCTAGTGGTTTCCGCGCTTTAGGCGGAAACCAAACGGTCTGTTGTGAACGAACACCAGGCTCTCTCCCGGGAGAAAGCCTGGTAGGCGAGGTTAAGTCTGGAGCAGTGGTCCTGAAACCTTTTTTTAATTTCAAGCATGCACCCCTCATAACTTTGAGAGTTACGGACCTGTAAGGGTCCATTTGGTTCCATTTGTTCTCTCTCAGAGTTACAGACTTGTAAGGCAGGGTTTTTCAAAGTGGTTGCCGTGGCACCCAAGTCTAGGGTGCCTCAGAATACTTTGATAAATTATTTGGAGTTAATATCACTTCACTTTAAACCATAGTAAAACGGACTTGAGTTGCACTGTACTTGTGTGTTCTTGTTCAATCTCTTTACCAAAAATAGCCGATCTACAAGCTTACAACACGTTGTAAGCTTGTTGATCTGCTATTTTTGGTTAATGTTCCCTCCCAGGATAGGGATGCTGAGGTTCGAGTCGTTAACGTTATTTTCTGTCTGTCCTAATGGCAAATGGTCCTCGGAAATGTCCTTGTGGCATCTTAGGGGGAAAGATTTACATATTTACCCACCGTAAAATTACAGAAATGTAAGGTGCTGTAAAGTAGCAATAACAATTCAGGGGTGACATGGATGAAAAACATATTTACAGGGGTGACCTGAGCCACAAAAAAAAAAAAAAAAACTCAAGGAACCATGAGGGTCCCTGGGGGGATAATGTCTGGAATAAGTTTTATCCCTGCTTCTGCTCTGACCGAATTAAAGAAACATGCATTTCCTTTAGGGAAATGTTGACTGTCTGATATGTTTGATTTGTACGTTTTGCATACATAAACGTATTTTGGAATTCAAACATAGCCGAACTACACGCTCACAACGTGTCGTGACGCCAGGTGTCGTGAGATTGTAGATCGTCTATTTTTGCTATCCGTTGTGTGACGTATACATCAATCCTTAAGTGGTTGCGAAAATTCCCTCACCTCTCTTTTTCTTTTACCTTCTTTTACCACCCTGCATCGCGTACATCCCACGTACACTACGGAACAACACACAAAGCCTCCATTAACAGTACATCCATTTGCATCAATTGCTTTGTGATAAGCGTGGAAATGGTACAAGCTGAGTGGAAATCTAATGCGGGGCTGACTGTACTTTCAGAGCAATTTTTTGATATTCCACTCAGCAGTTATTTGCCTGTCGACGGTTCTCCGCGCGCTCCGACTCCGAGGCGAGAGAGCCTCCGATTCGTCTAATTTAACTCTAGTTTTTTTTTTGGCGGCACATGTTTATGTACTGTTACGCACCCCCCCCCCCCCCCCCCCCCCCCCGCCCACCCTCTGCACTCATTCAACAGATCCATCTGCGCCGCGGCCTTGCTAAAGCTATTCATGCACCAGCTGAAGTCATTAGGAGTGGGGATGCTAGAAAATGCTGATTATGAATTACACATGTACTAATTGCGCTGTGTGCATAAGCGGAGAGGCTCTTGCGCTCGCTAGCTAACAGCAACATTTTGGCTCTATTGACTAAACAAACGTTCTCTCTCTCTCCCTCCCTCGCCTCTGCAATATTCATATCGTCGTTGTCGGGTGGAAACCTTGTATGTCCAAAACCTTTCATTTTGCATTTATCATTTTGAAAATGATTTGAACTAGTGAAAATAGCCAGTCTACAAGCACACAACGCCTCGCACCGTGAGGCGTTGTGTGCTTGTAGATCGGCTGTTTTCACTACCTTTGTGCGACGGCCTTGTATGATGAAGCAGGGCTTTACTTTGCGAAAAAACATACAAATTTGAAACTTGGAGATACGAGGTTTCTGCCGACAGTGACGATATGCAGTAACAAGCTCCAGATTCTGGGCCCTGGGAGGGTGCTTTAACTATTGAAAAGGTGCCGCGTTGTGAGCCTGTAGATCTGCTATTTTTGAAAGATCGTGAACATGTATGCAAGTCTTTGAATATTTCACGACTTGCTTGAAAAATAGCAGATCTACAAGCTGGCAGCGCGGCACTCGGTGCTGCGCTGTGAGCTTGTATATCTGCTATTCTACCACTTTTTGTGGTCACATGTTCAAATACTGGATTCTGATTGGCTTAAAACAGTGGTAAATCAGACAACAACCTTGAGTTTGCTCATGGACCCCGCCCACTGAAATAATTAATGATTGTAACTAAAGATCTTGCAAGTTACAACTGTGTTTTCTTCCATTTATGGTAAAAGTGGTAGAAAAGCAATTTACCATGAGAGGTTGTGGGCTTTGCCTCGTGCCATAACCCTGAAACAGTGGTAAATCAGCCAACAACCCACTCCCTCTCATGGTAAATGGTTTACTTATTCAATAGCTAAAGTAAAGGCCCCTCCACCTTGGGCCTTAGTAATACTCAGTCCCACTTTCCTCCCCCCCTTGTGACACCCCTGTCTCTCTCTCTCTCTCTCTCTCTCTCTCTCTCCATCCCTGCAGGTGCTTCTCGCGGTCAGATCACTTGGCGTTGCACATGAAGAGGCACATCTGAGGCGCTGGTGTCGGAGAGGGGCCAACGAGACAGAGAGAGAGAGGAGGATGGGACGGAGGAGGGGAGAGAGACAGAGGGCGAGACACACTCACACACACACACACACACACACACACACACACACACACACAGAGACGGAGAGAGAGAGAGAGAGAAGAGAAGCAAGCAGAAGAGGTCATCTGTAGAACAACAACAACAACAGCATCACCACAGGAACGATCGCTGGACACTCGGAAAAGATGACGACGGTCGATCAACAAAGTCCTTATTTATTTATGTATTTATTTATTTATTTATTCAGCGCTTCTCAAACTTTTTTTAATTACAATGACCCTCCCGTAACTGCTACCAAAATGGACCCTCCTTTTTTGTGCACTCTCAAAGTCCACAGACCAGTAACGGCTTTATCGTAGTCCGAGGTGAAGAGCTATCGCCTAAAAATGTGAAAATAAGTGGAGGCCATCATAGTCACGGACTCACGGTGAAGTCCTATTACCGCTCCTCTGTGCCTCTCAAACCAAGGGGCGCACTGATTGGTCAAGATCGACCAATCAGTGAACGGGGTGATGGGGAGATGTCTTAAGGTAAAAACAAAGGAGATATGACGGGGTTCGCGGTGATAGCCCTTCACCGTGGCTGATGAAGCAACGTTGTAGTTTTCTGACTTTAAAAGACTACACCACGGTGATAGCTTATCACCCCAGACTGTACTATGATAGGGCCATCATCAGGGTCCATTTACGAACCCCCTCAAGGACCCCCCCCCCCCACTTTGAGAAACCGCAGTTGTAACTGATTCATGGTGTGTACGAGGGAGAGACGCCATGCTGTACCGTGACGTGGAGCCGGGATGCAGACAGACAGACGGACGGACAGCGGAGCGGCTGCGTGGACACTCGCTGCGCCAGGTGGTCGGCGCCACCACAGTGAGTCAGCGGCGACCTCCTCCTCGAAACGGTGTTTGGCGGACCGCGGTGTACTTGGAGCCTGACAGCTTTCTGGTGTGGCATCGTTACATCACGGTACGCGCCTCCAGGGACGTGCTGGCCATTGGGAAAAGCGGGACAACTCCCGAACGGCCGGTTCATTAGGAAAAATAAATAAATAAAATGTCGGCCTTCGTTCCATTTTGGGGGCTAGGCGGCCAACAAAGTAAATCGTCACTGTTGGGCAGAAACCTTGTATCTCCAAGTTTCAAATTTGTACATTTTTTCGCAAAGCAAAGCCCTGCTTCATCATACAAGGCCGTCGCACAAAAGTAGTGAAAACAGCAGATCTATAAGCAGTTGTAGATTGTCTGTTTTCACTAGTTTAAATCATTTTTAAAATGATAAATACAAAACAAACGGTTTTGGACATACAAGGTTTCCACCCGGCAACGACGAAATATAACTCATGTACAGTAATTGGCCCACTGGCTTGTCACTTGTCATGATCTGAAATGGCAAGCGCTATAGAGAGAGATCTCTCTCTCTATAGCGCGCAATGAGGGCCTCTACAACTCTTTTTCCCGGGCTGAATCAGGGGCCCAGCATGTCCCTGGGAGCCTGACAGCTTTCTGGCGTGGCATCGTTACGTCACGGTACGCGCCTTCCTCCCTCCCTCCCGCCTTCCTCGCCTGTCTGCCAGACCACGTCTCGTGACGCACACCACACGGACAGCGCCACATGGAGAACACCACGACTCCACCCAAACATCTCTACGTCCCCTGTTGCCAGGGCAGGGAAACCCCTGGCTCCTTTGTGTAACACGCAGATCACTCTTTAGACGAGCGGAAGGTGCAACGCCATCCTTGTATAATACTTTCTGCAGTAGTTAAACCCAGTGGTTAGATTAGCCACCCAGACAGATTTTCGCTCAACCCGTTGACACACAGAGGCCCGATTCTACAACTGGCTTCTAAATCAGTTGTTCTCAAACTTTTTTCCGAAATTCTAAATTATTCAACGTTTTTCAAACACTTTAAAGGAGCTATAGTCAACTTTTTCTTGAAAAACGCACTCTAAAATGTTTCGAAAATATTTTATAAAAAAGATTAAGCTTCATATATGTGTTTCTATTCATATCTATTCATTTTTGAATAGAAACACATATATGAAGCTTAATCCTTTTTATAAAATATTTTCGAAACATTATTTTTATTTTAGCGTCTGTTTTTCAAGAAAAAGTTGACTATAGCTCCTTTAAAGACTCCTTCAAAATGTTAAAAAAAATAGCAGATGTACAAGCTCGCAGCGTGGCGCGAAGTGATGCCCTGTGAGCTTGTGTGTCTGCTATTTTTGAATAGCCAAGGCTGAAATCTAAAATAACACTGATGCTTTCCCGATTTGAATGGGCAAAAAAAAGAGAGAAAAGAATTCTGAATTACCACAGCCTTTATATGTAGCCAAAGGGTTTTGTTTTCATAGACATGACAGATAACAAAAAATATATGCATTTTTACATTAGTCTGATGCATTCACGAAGGCCCTAATAATGTGTTCTCCGTCCCTACATAGGGGTGGGCGATATGGAAAAATACACTATCACAATATTTTCTCAAGCTGTATCACGATACACAATTTTATTACGATTCTTTTTCACGTTGGTTTTTATGGTTATTTTTCAAGTTACTTGACAAAAACTAGACTCTCTGGATTTCTTTTGGGAGGTAGAAATTGAACTTTACAAGTATGTAACTCTGACAGTATACAAATGAAACCAAATGGACCCGTAAGTTAAGTGGAGACCTTAACATTTTAAAGTTTGAGAACTGATGATTTGACCAAAATGCAGGTTTAACTGAATTCTGCAATGAATCTCTGTATTAACAATTAAACAGGATTTTTTTACAAGGCTCCCTCAATTGTATCACAATATATATACAATACCTCTGAAAAGGCATATCGTGGAGACATTGTATCGTCTCAACGATAATTATCACCATATCGCCCACCCCTATCCCTACGGTACTGGAGCGGACTCGCCCACTAAAACGTGAACAGAGCTGTTTTGCGTACGTCGACTCGCGTTGTTGCTTTGCTGGAGGGAAAAGCGATTTGTTTGTCTATTTGACAGGAACCACAGAGGAACGCTAAAGCCGGATACACACTTTGTTGTATACAGTACCATGTACCATACGTAATGGCTCCATAACTCGTCAAACTCACACACTTTTCATGTCCTGGAACTAAAATAAACGAAAAGAAATGTTTTTGGATCAAAACATCACCGGACCTGATGACTCCTTTGACTCTGCTCCTCTCTGCGGTCTGAGCTGTTAACAAGCACAGACATTTTCACAAAATTGTTGCACAATTTACTCTTTGGAAACTTTTTCTTTTAACAGAAAAAAATACAAAATACAAAAATAAACGTTGGAAAAAAAAATGTAATGCCGTCTTGAACGTCTTGAACTGGGAGACAGTTTGCGTCTGGCCATGCATTGGAGGACATGGACGGACCGATAATGCACAAGTAAACGCAGCTGAGTGTGATTGGACACATGGACAGCGAGCAAAGATCTCCAAGTATGGAAGTATGAGAAAGACCTCGCCTCGACTTATTTCTTAAAATGAAAAGAATGATAACGAATACAATTTAAATTTAAAGGGACAATTCTGGAGATCACATTGGAAGTTAATACAACCACAAACAAACACACAGTATGTGACAATACATACATCTAAAGTGTCCAGAGTATGATGCTGTACCTTCACTTTCATCAATTTCAAGGTTGGGTAGAATATCATGGTGTCAACTCAAAACGGTCACTCACGAGCAACAAAACAAACAGCATCTATTTGGGTTTTCTCCGAGCAAATAAATGAATGTATCCGTTGTATGTCTGTATGTGTTGCTGACAACTTGATGGACGGAATGAACAGCAAAAAGTGGATGGTGGACATTTTGTCAGAACAATAATTGGTGATTGTCTGAGGTGAAGTTTAGTTTTTTTTCCATTTAAAAAAAAATGTAATGGTTGTTCTTTGCCAATGCACACGGCCGCCCGACAGAGACTTTTCTGCACACGGCCCAAACGTTAGCTAGTAAAAAGAAAATGATAGTTTGTTATATTTCTTCTTCTTTTTGGCAGCTTTTGACAATGGCTCGGTTGATAAGACATTCTTAAGGTCCCAACGCCTAGCCGCTGGGCTCACGAGGACCCAGAGGAGGACAGGTTGACTGTCGGCGTTGGTTACCCGTTTGCATGGGATTGTGGGAAAGGTGGAGGAATGTGGCGATGCTAATCTAAGCCTGTGTTACGCCTAACTTATACTTTGTCATACAATGGTGTTGCGCTGTGTTTTCGGGTGCGCGGCTACTGTTGTATGACGGTATAAGTATAAATCGGGCTTTAGTGAGACCCATACACTATGCCTGGTCCCACAAAGAAATGCGCGCGCACACACACACACACACACACACACACACACACACACACACACACACACACACACACACAGACACATACACACAAAACCACGGTACGCATACACACACAAACTCACACACACATACAGGCACCCACACACATCCGCTCGCAGACACGTTGCTAACTTTTTTCCTTTTTTTTTGTTGCTGATTCGATTTTTTTATCATCAGTTTCATGTAAAGCACTTTTTAACCTTTTTTTGCATAAGTGCTTTATAAATAGAGTTATTATTATTATTATTATTATTAGCATTGTCACTAGTCTCTATTGACGGCTATTAATATTGTACAAAAATATGAAGTTTGCATCTTACAGTCTTTTGACAGCGGACACAAACATAGTATGAATAGTTGGTGAACGTCATGTAAGGCTATAGACCAGGGGTCTTCAACAGGTGGTCCGGGACCCCTAGGGGGTCCTCAGAGTTACTACAAGGGGTCCTCCAAATCTGAGTGATCGAAAGTTTTTTTCCCCTCCTCTTTTATATTAACCATTAACCATTTGAGCCCTAGTGTCCATATTCTGTTAACTTTAGCCAAAATAGACAATCTACAAGCTTGTGAGCTTGTAGATTGGCTATTTTCGGCAAAGACGTTTGGTGTAGAGGGTAAAAAGAGCAGACTACATTAAGTACATAGTGAAATGTCAAGTTATGTATTGACGGTTCAAGTGGTTAAAATCTGAAAACACAAATTGACACGAATCCAAAATACACTGATGATTGAGCTCTGTCAAACAATGAAACTATATGGAATCTATGAAAACGTTGTGGGGGGTCCCTGCTTTATCTCTCTCTCAACTAAGGGGTCATTGGCCTGAAAACGTTGAAGACCCCTGTTATATACAGCAGTTTCTTGGACGATCTAAAACAGTGGTTCTCAAACAGTGACATTTGAAGGTCTCCCATTAACTTACAAATGACGTACAAATTAACAGGTCCATTTGGTTCCATTTTGTACACTGTCAAAGTTACAGACCCCCCGAGGAACTCTTAGGGTCCAGAGACTCCACTTTGAGAACCACAGATCTAAAAGTACCTGCACTCGAATGCAGTGGCGGCTCCAGGGGGGGCTAGAGGGGGCTTTAGCCCCCCCTGATGAAGGCTTAGCACCCCCTAAGTCCCCCCACCCCACAAACCCAATACTGATAAAAAATATTTAAGGAATAAATAAATAAAATGTATATGAATATGTGAAAGACAATTGACCGACTTCTATGTAAACCATACTATAAAATCATACTTTTCATGCTGGAAAGCATCTTCAGCCTCACAAAAACCCTATCCGATCACCTACAGTCCTCAGATTTGGAGCTGGAAACTGCCAATGATCTGATCTGTTCAGTTATCCATACCCTAGAACCGAGAGAATCTCGTTTGTTATATTATTACTAGGGCTGGGGATCGATTAAAATATTTAATCGAATTAATCGCACGATTGTCCATAATTAATCACGATTAATCGCAAATTAATCGCATATTTTTTATCTGTTCTAAAACTACCTTAAACAGATAGATAATACTCATATCAACATGGGAGGTAGACAAATACCTAGTTTATTCAAATTCTATATGACAAATAGGCTTACTGTCCAGAATATTCGAGAAAATTTTTCCATTAGGACAGATTTAAATTAAATTTTATATATTTAATCACTTTAACCACATCATCCCTATTCTGGGGGGAACATTCACCAAAAATAGCTGATCTACAAGCTCACAATAAGATGCGTTGTGAGCTTTTAATCTTTTATTTTGTGAAGAGTTTGTGTATGGAAAAATTACTCAAGTACAGTGCAGCGTTTTACAAAGCATAGAGGCTCTAGGTTTAACTGAAGTAATATTGATAGGCTACATTTTAAATATTATCAAAGTATTCTGGGGCAAAATGTGCGTTTCCATTAGGACAGATTAGAAATAAATTAACTTTTTACTTGGCATTTAATCACTTTAACCACAGCATCCCTATTCTGGGTGGAACATTCACCAAAAATAGCCGATCTACAAGCTCACATAAGATGCGTTGTGAGCTTGTAATCTATGGAAATCTATTATGGAAAAGTTAAGTACAGTGCAGCCTTTTACAAAGCATAGAGGCTCTAGGTTTAACTGAAGTAATATTGATAGGCTACATTTGAAACATTATCAAAGTATTCTGAGGCACCGCACCCTGGACTGGTGTTACGATTATGGCACCCCTAGTTCACTTTGATAAACCCTGTTATTATGTAGACACTGTGATGGCTCGTTGGTAGCCTTAGATTAACAATACATTAACATTAACGTGACGATGCCACACATTGCGGTGGTATTGCTTGGAGATTATAGGCTATAGCTCGCTGAAGATGTGTGGCACAAGGCATTATGCCCATCCAGTTCCCTGGCCCCTGCGATCATGTTGTGTGCACTGTCAGTGATCAGCAGTTTGCTGACTTTATTTTCAATGATACACTCTCCGGCTACACGCATGGTGGAGGCTTTGGGGCAGACAAGTTCCAGGGCTAGTAGGCTAATAGGCTACGTCTGAAGCTAATGTGAAGCTAACGTCTTCATAACAGTCAGCCCATGCAACAGAAGCCTCCACTCCCCGTCAAAATAATGCGCTGTGTTCTCGAGAGAACTGTGATTACTGAGTGAAGTCCAATAGTCTCCAATGAGTGCAACCGTGGTTGTCTGTCTGTGTCTGCCCCTGCCTGTGTTCCAAAACCTCCACCGCTCTGACTGTCTGTGTGACTGTCTTGTTTACTACTGCGTGTCTCTGAGGCTGCATTCGCTTCCTGACTACGGGATGCACCGAGGCTCAAAACTCACTGCACCGGGGGGCAAAAATCACCGCGTTAATCGCACGTTAAAAATATTATCGCCGATAAAAGGATTTTGCGTTAATTAGTTAATATCGCGTTAACTTCCCCACCCTTAATTATTACTAGTCATTATTGTTTGTTGCCAAAATTAATTAGCCCCCGCTCTAAAAAAGCCAGCTCCCCCATAGCCCCCCCAGTCACAATTCGCTGGAGCCGCCGCTGTTCGAATGGGTGGATGTGTGGGTGGATGTGGAATTCCTGCTATAAGCCAGGTGGGTCTGTCTGTCTGTCTGTTTGTCTGTCTGTCTGTCTGTCTGTCTGTCTGTATGTCTGTCTGTCCGTCCGTCCGTCCGTCCGTCTGTCCGTCTGTGGGAAATGAAACAAGGTCGTTTGACCGGTTGGGGTCAAGATTGTATCGTTTTTTGGCAGCTCTATTTGTGTGTCCTTCAGTATTTCAACAGGGCACCATACACTCCTGTTGAATTTGGTGGTTGTGTGTGTGCGTGTGCGACTGTGCGTGCGTGCACGCGTGCGTTTGTGCGTGTGTGTATGGTGGGGGGAGGGGTTATGAAATATGCTCTTTGTGATAATTGGGAGCCTTTGTTTGTTGTTTTGATTCCGCCCCCTCCCTCCCTCCCCCCCCAACATTCATCATTCATGGTTCATTCCCGGGGCTTTGGACTCTGCAGTGGATGTTTTATTCTACCATGTTCCTCTCTTCACACACTGAGACCAAAAGGACAAAGAAACAAACACTCCCAAAACGGTGGGGACAAAATCCAAATCTGATTTGGGATCGCTGGTTTAAAGAAGGGTGTAAGTGATTTTCTTTTGTTGAAATGAATGTTAAACGGCTCTCTTGTGATGCATTATCGTCACTGTTGGGCAGAAACCTCGTATCTCCAAGTTTCAAATTGGTAATTGGTAATAAGCCCTTCTTCATCGTACAAGGCTGTCGCACAAAAGTAGTGAAAACAGCAGATCCACAAGCACACAACGCCTCGTGGTGCGAGGCGTTGTGTGCTTGTAGATTGGCTGTTTTCAAAACGGACATACAAGGTTTCCACCCGACAACGACATTATCACTGGTTGTTCAATAACAGGAGTCTCCCATCATCCCATGTCTTTCCAGCTCTTTTGTAAACGGAAAAGGTACGGGGAGAACTCGTACAGGATACGGGACAAACAAGTGAAAATTGGAAATGGTGACAAAAAAACAAGGGAGCAGACAAAATTGATACAGGCGGTAAATCATTTGGGCGTCGCGACCAGCACGAATGTGTCCTTTCTGGAACAGTGGCGTGACGTTCGGAGGTCAACGTTTTTTTTTTTTGTTTTTTTTTCTCGAATGAATGTGAAAGCTGCTGCACCTGTGTACCTTCTATTTGTTTTGCACTCTGATGTCCGTCTTGGGAAAAAGACGCCGCTTCCACCGCCACTTCCCCTATCCGTACCGCTCACTGGCTCCCCCTTGTGGTGACGTGTGCGCTCGCTAGCTTGTCATACACACTAATTCATGGGTTGCATTTGTAGTCCTAAACCGGTCATATTGAGGACCAACACAGGTGTTCAATTTGTCTGATTGGCATAGAACCAATGTTCTACGTTAATCAAAACACCTGTGTTGGTCCTCAAAATGGCTGGTGTAGGACGACAAATGCAACCCATGATAGGCTATGTGTGGAACATCAGCGCCAATGTGAGTTCACTCACATGCACGCATATTGTACAAAGACAACATACACACACACGCACGTGCGCACGCACGCACACACACACACACACACACACACGCGCACACACACTCACACGGAAACAGAGAGACACATAGCCACAAATACATAATAACCACTCCATTCTGCACATGTGTTTTGGTATCAAGTCCTTCATGAGAACACACATTTACTATGATTATTGTCATTATTATGATTATTATTATATGCATCACGATGCAGCTGTTTCCATCAGGCCTCTCTCTAATCAAATACACTTCTTCACCCATATCTCTCTCTCTCTTTCTTTCTCTCTCTCTCTCTTTCTCTCTCTCTCTCTTCCACTCCCTGTCTTTCTCTGTTCCCTTCCTCGCCTTCTTTTGTTTTTCCCCCTTCGCTGTACAAAAAGTTGTTTGAAATTTATCATTTGTATATTATGACGTACGAGTACAATAATGTTCTTTATTATGGAAGAAAAAACAAAACAAAAAAGAGAAAAAACAATGAGAAAGATTTATTTTTGTTACCGGTTTGTTTCATAATTCCTTTTTTAAATTGGTATTGTAATATTCTCTATGCAAGGAACTGTTCAGTGAATCATTTTTATTTAAGAATGTGTAATAAATGGTAGAAGCAGTTTGGCATGGAGTAATTCATGGTTCTTGGCTGTTATTGTGTGACATTTCCTCAGTTAACCGAACTAAAGAGATTTAATCAAATGTAAAAAAAAATAACTTTTTTTTTAAATAAACAAAATATCCGATTCACAACTCCACAAAGCCTCGCGATGTGTAGGATCTGCTTTTTCGTGTGAAACTACAACATAGAGCTTAATGGTTAATCAGGCTAATCTATTTAGCCCTAATTATATCCGCCGACAACACATTATTCAGCAAATCATCACTGCTCACCTCATGCAATACCACAGTTCCTCATCAAGCCATGTCACTGCACCATGGAGTTTGATGACAAAGGCCACACATCAAGCATTCATAATTGTAATCATTTATTTTCAATTACCAGTAGGTACGTAATTTAGCTGTAATAAAGCATAGCCTAGTTCTCGACAAATTATTCGGGCAGAAACCATCTTTTCTCTTTTTTCGTAAAGTAGCTTGCCGATCTGATGCTTTTGCTACGTTTGCATTTGAATCCTGAAAAGTAACATTGGACATGTGAGGTTTTCACCTGACAGAGACGATATATTAAATAACACAGTATCAATATTCTTCCTGTCAAGTAATGTTTTGCTCTCGGAAATCTTTAGTTTGTATCATCCATTGGTCTAAACTGGCCTATGGTTTTGATTTATACTTTGTTGAGTGCAGTGTCACGTGCAGAAAAAAGCCATTCTACAATCTACAATAAATCTTGTGGGCTACACAGGCTCTGCACGCTAAACCAGCGCATAACTGCTGTTGCACGTGTGAATCAGGCTTAAATGTCTCAAATCCACTCAAATCCACACACAGGATTGTAAAAAAAAAAAAAAAAGAAAGTGTAAACTGTTTAGAGGCAACAACACTGTATTTTGTCTTTCCTTGAGCAGGCATGATAAGATTCTGGGCAAGATTCTAAGTTTATACGTGTCGCACAAACACACTACCACTGGATTCCCATGAGAAGGAGAACAGAAAGCAGCCAGACAACAACATCAACACAGCAAGATGCCAACTCATCATCCAACTAATTTGTGTCTGCTTTTCTTTTAAGGTTATGACAACAACCTCTGTGGGGCTGTTTTCCTCAGAATACAGAACATAACACAGACTTCGTTATGAAAGCTAAGAATCCCCTCCTTTGTGCGGTGCTTAAAACTCAATATGTGCTCCTAGTGAAATTCGATTGATTGTGGCAGAGCAGGTCACGGACCGGAAAGAGACCGGAATGCAGCTAGTTTGACTGAATACACTAACTCTCTCTCTCTCTCTCTCTCTCTCTCTCGCTTGCTCTCTCTGTGTCTCCATGGCGTGTTAATTACATCTGTTACCGCAACCAAGGTGATGACTTATCCACTATTTCTGCCTTTTTGACCGTGACTAAGTGATAAAAGGGGTAATAGAATAACTAATAGCTAATTAGGGAGTAATTATGCCCTAGTAAATGGCCCTATTCAGTGTATTAATCCTGCTTAGGAGTGGCAGAGAGAAACTCCCATAAGGTTTTCTCATTTAAGGCTCCTTAATTGAAATGGGCACCCTCATCAGCCAGCTTACATGTATCTGTCGAACTTAATGTTCTTTTATCTGTAATTACAGGCAGCGACGTAGCGCGCGCTATCTACCTTATTGCACCTAGCGCTTTCGGTCTGCGGGGGAGGGCTGTCGGAGTCGGAGACGAAAGAGAAATTTTTCACCCACGGCCGAAGCTCGGCGGGTCCTGCATACTGTCGCTGGAGGGCCGGTATGCGTCTTAGCCCTGCGCTGACAGAGATGACAAAGTACGGAAACTATGATCCCCGAATATGTACTCTACCCCGTCACACTGCGGCAGTGTCGCTGCCAACGAGAGCTGGTCTCGTAAAGCAGTGGTTTTCAACCTTTTCAGGCTGTGACCCCCAAAATAATCACATTTTAACTGGTGACCCCCACCCTGACGAGCACTTTGTATAACACGGTTATATTGTGACAATTTCTGACAGCAGTGAGCATGTAGTTCGGCTTGTGAGCATGTAGATTGGAGCATGTAGATCGGCTTTTCACAATTTCTGCCTCTAATATTTGACAATTTGGCCAATGTTTAATTTGTCATTTTAGAGGTATTAAAAAGTCCTTAAATTGTCACTTTAGACATGTGGATGAACCTCTCTATACACTTAAACTTTATGGTGGTTTGTTTACTGTTGAGTGAGAAAACAATGTTGCACATTAAGTTAATCATCTGGGGACCACCCAAAATAATTTGGCGACCCCCCTGGGGGTCCCGACCCACAGGTTGAGAACCACTGTCGTAAAGCGTGTCGCAGCACAGCGCATTGTTAACTTGGAGATCAGGTTTTGTGGGCAAGTGACATGGCCAAGAAAAAAACACCAAATTGCTGCTCCCAACATTACTGAGTAAACTATATATCTTTGGGAGCAGCAATTTGGAGTGCGGACTCTTTTTTTCTTAGTGAGTCGGTTGAAAAACAGACGACTTTCAACTGGAATATGCGACTTGCCTGACCTGAATAGCGGGATGGAAGGAAGGGCGTTATGGTGGGGGCAGGGTTATCTTCCTCTCTGATCACCTCCTCTCTTCTCAATTTCACGGACCCCCATAACGCTGAGAGTGTACAAATGTGTACACTGCAGATCTGTAAGGGACCATTAATTTAGCTGGCGACTCCCTGGGGGTTCCCGGACCCCACTTTGAGAACCACTCCCCTATATACTGTAGCACACGCAGGCATGTGTGTATTTCTCCGCTTTTCTAATAGGATTTAGAGAGTCGTCGAATAATGGCACAGATTCAGCACAAGAGTGCAGAGGCAAGGTCACGAGCAGTGGATTCTTTGCCCAGTTAATTGGCGCGAGGAGGTCACAACCGGGAAAGACATCATTATAAGAAGAGAGGTCGATAAACATGTGTCATGCCGGCCTTTAGATTAGATACGCATAGAGAGCTATCCTGGCACCTGTCCAAGTGTCACGACAGGGCATGCGTATATGCTACCTCTGCTATATGTCCCTCCTATACAGAAGCTACATCTCAGCACTTTACCATCCATCTTAAAGGGCCACTATCAGCTATTATCTCTAAATACAGCAGACCAATTATTTGTATATACAAACACTGAGGCTGTGCGCAAGTACACGGGTTAGCATCCGAACCAATTATTTTGAGAATCGCCATGTGCTGAACAACCTCACGTGTCGCCAAACGCTTCCTCTGCACATCTCAGTCAATCGCAGCGGTTAAGGAGAGGCGACAACGCACGTATAAACGTCTCATCGGCCGCGAGATTGTCCTTGTTCTGTGCACGGTCCCCAGGCCCGTGCATGGTCGGGGAATGTCTGTTCTTGGATGTCTAGAAAGTGAAACATCCACCTTTTAACCAAGAGACACCTGAGAAATGTTCCACTGACAGCTGAGCTCTGTCGAGGTTGTCCACCACCGCTCAGGGGGACTCGCTCCATTAAGGGAGGACGTGAACGCTGCGGCGATCATGTCGAGTTCAAGCTACTGCAATAAAAAAGGAGCTAAAAGGCTTTCTCTGGGCTTCAGTGAATCAGCTCAAACATAAAGCCTCTTATTTTCTTTTGGATTTTCTTTTTTTTTTCTTTTTTTCTTTCTTATGTGGCATAACATTCACCGGAGGGGGAGGGAGAGCTGCCAGTGCCAGTGGGTGTCGTGTAGGCGCTTGGCAGCCATTTAGGGGAAGTGATTGCCACATCTGGCGGTGTTAGGATGCCAACTCGCAGGGATGCCATTCTGCAAGTTGAAAGCCTCTCCCTCGCAATATGCCCCGGTCCCCCGATCACACCTTTTTATTGTGCGCCGCCGCGGATTTAGGCATGGATAAGTAAACCTTTACTCCGCTTACACGACTTACTTGAAGAATAGGGTTATTTGAGACGTACTCAGATTAGAGCTGCACAGTTGGAACTGGTTAGAGGTCTAAGAATTTTCCTGACACCATGTTCAGAACAAGTGGATTTTCTGTCTAAAATGAGAGAGATTTGTCCCATGGACGGGACCGGGAGGCGATGGATTCTTTTGGCTGCTGCCACAGACAGCCAAGTGCTTAGGTATTTCCAATTATAGGGAATATGTCGGGGTGGCCCTCAGTAATTAAAGCCTAATCATGCTTGTGGATTCAGAGAGGGATACTCATCAACGTTTCATTAGTCCGCCTGCTTGTGATGCCCGGCACCAATCCACACTCATCACACAATTCTTCTCACATAATACACAATACAATGTTTGAGAATGGGTTTACTCCAAAATGCTACAGTATATCTGTGTAGATTGTAAGAGAAGATGCTTTTTTTGTTTTGTTTTTGCCAGAGATTGATATCTGGAATAACATCAAATCAAGCTGCTTAATAGAAATTAAACCCAGGTCAAGTGTGGAATGAACAGAAGTCTTTTCTGTGGGTTTGGTAAAGCTTGTTAAATATACAGAACGTAATGACTTGCTGTTATGAGGATATCTAAAAATAAATAATAACTAATTGGTGTGATACTGTATATTTCATTAGGACTGTTTCATGTTTTCCCCATTTGGGACATCATATACGTTTAGTGACATAACTCCATGAGTATTAAAGCTTTTCCAGGACATCATATGTCTTGCTATGACAATCCATGTCAGATCCATGTCAGAGTCAATACAAAATAAAGAAAACATTCTACATAGACTTACATTTCTGCCTATCGTAGGTGTTACTGTATCTCCTATTTACATTCAGATATTGACATTTGGTCTTTACTAGAATGTAGAAAGACGTTCTGGCCAAGTTTGCCAAGTTTTAAATCTCTCTTGAGCTTTCATTGTGAATCTATATGAGTTTATATGTCTCAACCCCCAGACGGACAGGCTTTATGTTTAGTTTGGGGTGTACTGTATAACAATATATATCGATTTCACCACTTATGCAGTAAAATATTTTGGTACAAGTCTCCATTTCATGTATGGGAGGACTTAGAGATGAGGAAAAACAATGTCATGTTTAGGCCTATCTCCGGTAGGGGTATCTAAAAAAAAAACTAAAGACCTTTTTTGGCTGTTTCTGCCCTAAAAGCATGTCAGTCTGACTACAATCAAAGACACCTGCACACCAGCCAGTAGAATCTGATGAATGTTTAGCATAGAAACAGAATCAGCTTTATTTGTTCCGTCACAGGTTCACAGGCGTAAAGAAGTGGGTGAAATAATTTTCACATATGGTGAGAAGGGAGAGGAAAGAAGTAAGAGCAGAATGGAAAGAGATAGGATTGTTCCTATCTCTTTCCATTCTGCTACATACTGTAAAACAAATACAGATATAGACATATGATGAGTGCATGTGATAGCATGTATATACATAATGTTTAGAACATTATAGCATCAGATGCAGGCTTGTACATGATTATTTAGAAACATTAGCATCTGTTTGCTGTATTAAAGGGATAGTTCACCCCAAAATGACTTGTTTTTGTCGCATTCCCAAGCCAATCATTTGGGGAGACTCTTTGTGTCTCCATCGGGAACAAAGGAGGCTCTTTGTGTCTCCTTAGGGAACCACTACTGGTCATAAGAATTATTGGCTTAGGCATGCGACAAAAATAAAAATAAAACATCCATGAATTCAAGTCTCCATGGGGTGAGTAATCAATAGAGAAAAGGTTATTTTTGGAGGTGAACTCTCCCTTTAATCATGGACATCAGAATCTGTGAGAGAGAGAAACGAGAATGGGTTGATATCGTCCTGTCGTCCTTCCTGTTCTCCGAAAGATCGGAATCAGAATAATTCTCCCACGCGGTTTATCAGCGACGCGGCCAAGGACCACCAGGGGTCCAAATGATCCCTGTTACATTTGTCTGGAACAAATGGATCCGTCTGTACAAATGGAACCTAATGGACCTGTAAACAGGTCCATTTGGTTCCATTTGAACACTCTCAGATTTACATTAACTCTGAGAGTGTTTGACTTTACAGAATCGATTGCGGTCCCAGCGATTAAACAATCGCATATAAAATGAGGGTCCGTGGCCTAGTGTATATCAAACCGGGGGGCATAGTTGAAATGGAAAAGGTTGAGAATCACAGTTCTACCGTTTCCACACGCAAACCACTGTGTGTTTGACAGACTCATATGCAGCACCCACACACCTGGTGATAGAGAGAGAGAGAGAGAGAAAGAGAAAGAGAGAGAGAGAGTTTGAAAAGACACCACTGCTGCAAGGGGTCATGCATTATGCAGCAACCTCTCTCTCTCTCTCTCTCTCTCTCTCTCTCTCTCTCTCTCTCTCTCTCTCTCTCTCTCTCCCCTCCTCTGCAGTAAAAATAGACGAACAGACCTGAGCTTTTCTGTTTTATTTTTTATTTTTTTAATGCTCCTCACTTGAATCTCACCAGGTGCACCCACGGTGTAGCGGTGGCTTCTAAAGTCACATTGCATTCAGCGAGCAAGCCAGGTACAGATACGTTCGTGTGTGTGTGTGTGTGTGTGTGTGTGTGTGTGTGTGTGTGTGTGTGTGTGTGTGTGTGTGTGTGTGTGTGTGTGTGTGTGTGTGTGTGTGTGTGTGTGTGTGTGTGTGTGTGTGCGTGCGTGCGTGCGTGCGTGCGTGCGTGCGTGCGTGCGTGCGTGCGTGCGTGCGTGCGTGCGTGCGTGCGTGCGTGCGTGCGTGCGTGCGTGCGTGCGTGCGTGCGTGCGTGCGTGCGTGTATGAGTGTAACTTAGTATGTGCAGTTGTGCAGGCATGTTTGTGTGCGCAGAGTTCCAAAATATGTTTAAATGAATAGAAATGTTTGTGTGTGTGTGTACGTGCACGTGTGCATGCGTGCAAGTTCGCTTGTGCCCAGCCTGCATCAATTATATATACAGTATATATATCGTCACTGTCGGCCAGAAACCCCGTATCTCCAAGTTTCAAATTTGTACATAGTTTAAATCATTTTAAAAATGATAAATACAAAACAAAGGGTTTTGGACATACAAGGTTTCCACCCGACAACGACGATTTATATATTTTTAAATCCAGTACAGTATGCAGCCAACACACTGAAAGGTATCCGCAGTGTGTGGAAATATCACCAGTGCCATTTGCAGCAGGAGAACTATTTGCAGGTCGCCATTACTGTGAATAAACATCAGCATTAGAGTGGCTCCTGGCTAAGCAGGTGAATATTTATGGAGTGTTTCAGAATGTGTGCTGGAAATGGAGCTTGGTGGAATGGACTGGCTGCTGCTGCACGCCTGCCTGTATGCTGCAGATATTCTGAGATGTCTTGAAGGCATTCGTCCGATTCACTATAGCAAGGACGGACCACACCGCCGCCAAACTATATGCGTTTATAGAATTTATGTACAGAAAATGAATGGATGAAATGAACAAAATGGAGAGAAGAAAAACTGGCTTCGGGGCTGGTCATTCGGGCTATGGTCTGGCCTGTGATTAAGCTGAGGTGGGGAAGCTTCAGGGGTCCGCCGTAGCTCCCGGGCACGACAAAACCTTCCCTCAGGGCCCTACGAAAAAGAAAAGAGTAGAGAGAGAGAGAGGGAGAGGGAGTGGGAGTGGGGAGAGAAGTAGGGTGGGGGCATGTGAGAACAGAGGCAGTGGTTAGGTGTTAGGTTGGGTGAGCATTTATACCAGGGGTCTTTAACAGGGGGTCCGGGACCCCTAGGGGGTCCTCAGAGTTACTACAGGGGGGGTCACCAAATCTTTGTGTGATAGGATCATGTTTTTTCCATTAACCATTTGAACCCTAGCATCCCTATTTTGAGTGGAATAAGGGTGGCATAGCTGAATGGTTAGGGAGCCTGCCTGGGGAACCAGAGCCTTAGTTTGATTCCAGGCCAGGGTAGCAATGTCGACGTGTGTCCCTGAGCAAGACACTTAACCCCTAATTGCTCATGTGCTCCTTGAGGGTAGCGAATCAGCTGGGTTGGGCTGAAAATGCTTACCAGTAATTTCCTTTGCGGGACGAAATAGGTATATATTATTATTGGAACATTAGCCAAAAATAGCTGATCTACAAGCTTTCAACGCCTCGCAGCAGAAGAGGTTTGTAGAGGGAAAAGAAGAGCAGACTAAGTATTTGACGGTTCAAGTGGTTAAATGTCTGAAAATACACAACATGTCAACAAGTCTAAGCTGTCTAATAAATCTATGAACATAACACAATTGTATACAATATCTAGTGGGGGTCGCTGCTTCATTTCTCTCTCCGCTAAGGGGTCCCTGGCCTGAAAACGTTGAAGACCCCTGATTTATACTGTAGGTGAGTGGAAGTCACCTGATTGGTGATCAGGAAGTCACCTTGATATGAAGTGGAGATATCTTGATTGGAGGTGTGGTCCTGCTGCCCCTGAACTTCTGCTAGGAGCTCCATATGTGGTGAGTAGAACTTTCAGCCTTTCAATCCAGACAGAGGCTTTTCTTTGGGACACAAAGCTTGCCCCATGATATGGCCTACATCTTTGCACAAAGCACCCAAAGTGTGTTGTATGCCCAGGGTCACATTGTGAAATTAACTCATAAATAGCACCGCTCACTTCACACTAGGTGTGATTCTTTTATTTATTTTTTACTCCACGCTTTTCCGTCTGGCCATCATCTAGTTTGAGACGGATTTCCAAATGTCACCAATTACGTAGGCATTGGAAGGCTCTGTTCCGCCCCGCCTACGGACCTTTACATTGGAAGCCACTGGTCTCGCCCCGCACCACAGACCAATCAGAAGCCGCGGCCAGTGGGAGCCCTTGGAAATTGCATGAGTATAGCCCACAGCCCGCCCACGCATGCGCACTCAGCGAATTTCTCAGCAACTTCCTGGTGCTGACGTCAGCTTTGGAGGGTAAAATAACATAGAAATAGCTGGACTTAAAGCCAACAAATCATTATTTCGAAAGGTAAAGTAAATTATACCGCTTTGTGCCTTTTACTATCTTGTGTTCTTGATCATGCTAGCCGTATTTTATACATTACTATTTGGAAATTGCATTAAATTTGAGATTTCTGTGTTAACTCTATGGGATATTATAGTAGGGCAGGAGAGAGGGGTCTACCAGCACCCCAATGACACTTTTTCGAAACCTGTTTTTTTTGGACCGTTATGATGTCTAGTTATGATTTCTGCTTGTTGCCGTCGCCAACTAATGTCCCATGGGGTTCATTTTTAACCTTTTCTCACAACTATTCCCAATCTGAACCATACAATGGTCATAACAGAAAATGCCATAACGCTTGATGTAAACAACCTACAGGGACAAATGAACACACTTTTCTATATGATTTTGACCCAGGGAATTCATTAAAGTGGTTATTTTTTACATTTAAGCACATCTTGACCCTATTTCAGGACAGAAACGGCGAAGAATAACCCAAAAATGTTCAAAACACGTCTATACTTCTCTTTGTACAGATGAATTAAGGTGTATTCTTTTGATACCACAGGTTTTTTAGGACCCTTATGATGTCTAGTTATGATTTCTGCTTGTTGCCGTGGTCAACTAATGTCCCATGGGGTTCATTTTTAACCTTTTCTCACATATCCCCAATTAGTGTGAGGATTTAGGGGAGCAAATGCTAATTTCGTGCAATTTTGACTTAAAGCGTGAAATTTTGCACAGATGTAGCCCAGGGCTTGCTCTAATGATTTAGCTAGGGCGCCCGAGTCTGCGACCTTCGAGGTCTCTACAGCGGTCAAATCAAGTTGGGCTTCCATTGACTTTCTATACAGGAGGAAAATACCCAGAAAAAGATTTTTTTTCTGGGTATTTAAGGAGGATCTGAGGGGTCTAACTAGAGGTTTGTCATGATGCTGAATCCATTGCAGGCATTTGTTTTGCACAAAAAACATTCAGTGGGCTAGAAATGGCCTTAGAAAACAATACACGTATGGGTGAGTATTCATGTTAGTCGGAGGCCTTAGGGGTTTTTTTTCTCGTGCTAATCAGTCTAAAAGTTCAAGATTTTGCACAGATGTAGCTCAGGGCATGCTCTAATGATTTAACTAGGGCGCCCGAGTCTGCGACATTCGGGGTTGCCACAGCGGCCAAATCAAGTTGGGCTCCCATCGACTTTAGTGATGAAAAGTGATGAGTCATCACTTTTCAGAGTTGTGTGGGTGCTGTGGCGACCCCGAAGGTCGCAGACTCGGGCGCCCTAGCTAAATCATTAGAACATGCCCTGAGCTACATCTGTGCAAAATTTTGAACTTTTAGACTGATTAGCACAAGAAAAAAAAACCCTAAGGCCTCCGACTAACATGAATACTCACCCATACGTGTATTGTTTTCTGAGGCCATTTCTAGCCCACAGAATGTTTTTTGTGCAAAACAAATGCCTGCAATGGATTCAGCATCATGACAAACCCCTAGTTAGACCCCTCAGATCCTCCTTAAATACCCAGAAAAAAAATCTTTTTCTGTGTATTTTCCTCCTGTATAGAAAGTCAATGGAAGCCCAACTTGATTTGACCGCTGTGGTGACCCCGAAGGTCGCAGACTCGGGCGCCCTAGCTAAATCATTAGAGCAAGCCCTGGGCTACATCTGTGCAAAATTTCGCGCTTTAAGTCAAAATTGTACGAAATTAGCATTTGCTCTCCTAAATCCCCACACTAATTGGGGATATGTGAGAAAAGGTTAAAAATGAACCCCATGGGACATTAGTTGACCACGGCAACAAGCAGAAATCATAACTAGACATCATAAGGGTCCTAAAAAACCTGTGGTATCAAAAGAATACACCTTAATTAATCTGTACAAAGAGAAGTATAGACGTGTTTTGAACATTTTTGGGTTATTCTTCGCCGTTTCTGTCCTGAAATAGGGTCAAGATGTGCTTAAATGTAAAAAATAACCACTTTAATGAATTCCCTGGGTCAAAATCATATAGAAAAGTGTGTTCATTTGTCCCTGTAGGTTGTTTACATCAAGCGTTATGGCATTTTCTGTTATGACCATTGTATGGTTCAGATTGGGAATGGTTGTGAGAAAAGGTTAAAAATGAACCCCATGGGACATTAGTTGGCGACGGCAACAAGCAGAAATCATAACTAGACATCATAACGGTCCAAAAAAAACAGGTTTCGAAAAACTGTCATTGGGGTGCTGGTAGACCCCTCTCTCCTGCCCTACTATTAGTAGTTTTTCCCCTTCTACCGTGACGTCAGCGCCAGGAAGTTGCGTAACGTGAATTCGGTCAGTTCCAGACAGAGAAGCGAAGTGAGGAAAACAAAAAAATAATCTGCTGAAAGGAGCGAATCAGTCTGGTTTCCAGGCTACCTGAATAGGCCTTTTTCCACAGCAGCCTATTAATAAGTTGTTGTGTTATGTTAGTTCTCTCACAGGTGTTACCAGTGATTACCATTCAGGTCAGAGTCAGGCTATTGTGCAGGTTGGCTGACTGGAAAGGCTCTGCTTCACTGAATGGAACAGAGCCTTAACCTCATTAACCCTGGTTTCCCTGTTTGGGGCAGATTGTGTGAGAACATTCTAAAATGTTCATGTTTCTGTAAAAGAATACATGAAAAAATTAAAAGATTTACAAGCTCACAAAGCATATGTTTGTGTATATATAAAGTATATAATGGCTTGTGTAGTTGATTAGTATCATTGGTAACACCTGTGAAGGTAGGCAGTAACATTAGGGCAGGTCACACACACACACACACACACACACACACACACACACACACACACACACACACACACACACACACACACACACACACACACACAGCAAGCCCCAGAAGCAGCTTAACATTCACTTCCATTATATGGCAGCAAAGGGTGGAACTATCCGTATACGGCTTTCAACATGTCTAGAGCTTGGTGTTAAACATTGGAGAGAGTACAAATTAATGGAACCAAATGGACCTGTAAATGTGCACACTCTCTCAGTTACAGAGCTGTAAGGGTCCATTTGGAACCCCACCAAGGAGGAACCCTGACAGTGACCATGGACGCCACTTTGAGAGCCACTGAGGTAATAGTGGGAGTGTTTCAGGCAAAAATCGTGCACTTTATGAAAGAAGCATGAAATTTGGCACACAGTTAGAACATGCCATATGGAACATTTTTGGCTATAGGGGCATCGCAGATTTGTCTTGGGAAACTTGTGGAAGCCAATCAAAGTTGGGCTCTCATAGACTTTACTATAGAGTAAAATAATACAAAAAATAAATATGCTTTAAGTAGCATGTGAGGGGTCAAACTAGGTGTTTTTCGGGATTCTGAATCCAATGCAAGCATTTGTTTTGCACGAAAAACATTCCTTTCCGAGAAACGGCCACCACAAAACTGTTGAAAAGTGATGACTCATCACTAAACCATACTTTTATCACTTATATGGGGTCCGTTTTTAGCCCAAGGAATGGTTTTCCTGCAAAATAAATGTTTGCATTGGATTCAGAATCCCGAAAAACACCTAGTTTGACCCCTCACATGCTACTTAAAGCATATTTATTTTTTGTATTATTTTACTCTATAGTAAAGTCTATGAGAGCCCAACTTTGATTGGCTCCCACAAGTTTCCCAAGACAAATCTGCGATGCCCCTATAGCCAAAAATGTTCCATATGGCATGTTCTAACTGTGTGCCAAATTTCATGCTTCTTTCATAAAGTGCACGATTCCATCAAAATACTGCCCGAAACGCCTGCACTTTTAGAGCTTTATTTTTCCCCCAGGGTGGGAGAGCTGGATCCTCAAACGGGGCCCAAAGGTCAGGGGGCACCCTCTATAAAATTGTGCAGACTCTAACAGAGCCTGAGCCTATATTTATGAATATACGATTGTATACTTATTGATAATCCCCCTGTCTCCTTCGCACTATACAAGGCGAGAAGGTCCTGTGTGTGTGTGTGTGTGTGTGTGTGTGTGTGTGTGTGTGTGTGTGTGTGTGTGTGTGTGTGTGTGTGTGTGTGTGTGTGTGTGTGTGTGTGTGTGTGTGTGTGTGTGTGTGTGTGTGTGTGTGTGTGTGTGTGTGTGTGTGTGTGTGTTGTCTTATTCCATATTAAGCCATATCTGTTGACTGTATTGATCCCATTGCACATGATCCGTGTTTTATAAATCTTTTAGAGCTTTTATCTCCTTAGTCATAAATTATGCACTGTGTGTGTTTTTTTTTTCTATAAATGCAAATGGACAATTGTGTAGAGTGTGCGCACATTCAAGGTACGTGGAATGCATAGTTTGGCTCTGGCTGTAGCAAAGAATCTGCAGCATGTCATTCAAAACCTCATATGTCAAAAAGGACTGAAATTCACATTCAAAGGTACTGTATCAAGCAGATCTACAAGCTCAAAATGCTTTGTGGTGCGTTTCGAGCTTGCAGGTCTGCTACTTTTGATACTTTCGTGCTGTATATATGACTAATAAGACGCCTCAGGGCGACATGCAACCTCACCCATCTAGCCAGTGATGTATATCGGACCAGTTACCCATATATGGAGACCCCTGGTATTGGTAACCATATGGAGATCAATGTACTGTATATGGAGATATGCTGTGAGCCCAAACATTATTTATTATTATTATTTGTTATGTGAATGTCCTATGATGTCTATGACATCTGACATCATACCCTGTTATGCCCATACATGGAGATCCCTGTCTGTAGAACCAGCCACACAGATATGGGCTGTCTCTGCCATCTGTCTTGGCCATATAGGGATTCGGTTAGTGTGGTATGTGGCCAATGTGGCCTCCATATATGGGCATTCCCATATGAAGTCCTGTTAGAGGCTTAATATTGATGACATCAGGGAACTCCATATATGGGCATAAGAGGGATTCTGTTAGTGTGACATCACAGTGAAGCCAGAGCATGATGTCAGAGCGTCAAACCCATTCTGTTAAGAGTGTTTCCTGATGTCAGAGAGACAAACCCATAGAACCACAGTGTCAGGCGTTAAAGCCAGATACGGACAAGCTGTTCACATACTAATCTGCGACCTACGGTCGCAATCAAGTAGGGCGTTAATTTATGAAAAAAATAGATTCCTCCCCGACAACAGTGGTATGCTCTCCACCCGTCCAGCCTCCCTGTAGAGCATTGATCCGTATCATAGCCACAGAGGGACAGAATCCTCCCTGATTGGCCGTTCCACTGCCCCTCCACCGCTAATTAAACAGCCCTACCTAACGAGGTCGCAGAGATAACGAGGCTGGATGGAAAGGTCACCACGTCGCGCTCACTTCAAGTCGGATAATATAGCGTCGATATCCCGGGGAGAACATGAGAACACCTAAATGAACGACACACGCTATCACCTTTTCAGATCAGAGCACGCCGACCGATTTCAGAGTCCCAGAACACCGATTACCTTATTTTGTCTGATATTTTGTCCAATAAGTGCAACATCTTCAAATACATTTGAAACACCTATAGATTTTACACGAATTTCACAACATTTAACTAGAATTCATTTTATTTAGCAATATTCAAAACATCTCAAACATTGTCGATCTGCAAGTGCACAACGCGTCACAGCCTGATGCATTGTGAGCTTGTATATCTGCAATTTTTTGCAATGTTCTGAAAGCTTTTGAACATTTTTACCAAGAATGACATGCCCAAATATAGGGACAGAAACAGGTACAAAAATCCGGACACATCGATCTCATAATTGTCGTTACTGAAAAAAGACAAATAATGACAAATATATCTGCCATACTGATATATCAGTCGGGCCCTATACTTCAAGGGGAAAAGAATTGAAAACAAAAACAGAAGATTTAAAAAAAAAAGCAAACTCTCACTGTGCTTGTCTCCTTGTTCTGAACAAGGTCGATGGAGCAGAATGCTGACGCGTGAAATTGGCGGAGAGAGACAGCTTTTATCACGGAGGCTCCTCTTTGATCTTTTGGGGTATTGGAAAGCAGGGTTCAGCATCACTCCGAGGCGTTAGAGCTGAAATTTGTACGTTTTGTCCCGGCGGAGAGAGGTTATTGCTAACTGTAACACCCATGGTTTCAGTAAGAGGGAATCCAAGGAAGATATTGGGCTTATGTGCTTCAGGCAGGGGCGTCACAAGGGGGGGGGGGGGAGTGGGACTGAGTTACTAGGGCCCAAGGTGTAGGGGCCTGTCTTTATCTATTGAAAAATAGCAGGTATACAAGCTCACAGCACGGCACGAGTGCCGCGCTGCAAGCTTGATCTATCTAGAGCTATTTTTGAAAAGTCGTGAAAATGTGTGCAGATCTTTGAATATATGTACTTTTTAAGCGAACATTTGTACATCAAATTCTGCTTCTGGGGGGTCCCTGGAACTAAATATTTTGAGATGGGGGTCCGTGGCCAAATACATATCATTTTGGGGGTCCTTCACATGAAAATATTTGAGCACCACTGACATAGAACCATAGGGTTTTCAAAAAACCTTAGAAGGATTTTAAATATTCAGACGATTTTTCAAAAATAGCAGATCTACAGACTCGCAGCGCTGCACTCGGTGCCGCGCTGTGAGCTTGTATATCTGCTATTTTTCAATAGTTAAAGCACAAAATGTGAGTACCCAGGGCCCAGAATTTGGTGCAACGCCCCTGGCTTCAGGCATGGCTATTTGACAACCAGTAGGTATCCTGACACCAGGGTCGAAATGTCTCAATGGAAGCGTGTGGGAGACCACATCCAACCACTGCAGATCCGTTAATATTGTATTAAAATACTCCACTGTAGGCCATTCATTAAAATACCAGTATTGCAGCTCTGTGTATGAAGTGCATGTAAATGAATATAGGCAGTGCTGAGATGACTAGCAGAGAGAGAGAGGGACAGAACAAGACAGTTATTTGTAGCAGATTTTTATGAGCAGGAACAGGAATGCGATATGTGTTCACATGCACACAAACACTCTCACAAGCACTGTTCCTGCCTCTGCCTTTTAGGGCTTGTGTATACTGTAGCTCTTTCCTGCAGACGGCTGATATAGGCAGAATATACTCTAGTCTCTCAAGACAGATGTGTGTTGTGTGTGTTGGTTGAGGCTCCCACAATTTTCTTTGTTGTAGGCTACTTCAGAATCTCTGAAAATAAGTAAAAAATAAAGCGTCACTTATTTTCCCACTCCCCTGTTTCGCCTGCAGTGCGGTCTGTAAATAACTGAAATAGGTTGAAACCTATTGCTAGCTGCAAGCAGAAATGGAAATAAAATGTATACATTTTAAAGCTATTTTAAAGAGCAGTGTCGTGGTTGTTGGTCTGAAGAGCGGATGATATCTTGTATCTTGTTGTGAACGTCTCTGTGGCATTCAAAGATTGTAGAAGAGATCGTCTGGTTTGAACTAGGATGGTTGCCAGCTGTGAGTGACCAGAGTTATAAGGGCCATTAACACCTAGCACTATAATATAGCATAGATATAGTTTTCAAATCGTCAAGTGGATGGCAGTGTTCACACCAACTATAAAAAAAAAAATCACACCCGTGTGAAGTGGAGCTGTGTGTGTGTGTGTGTGTGTGTGTGTGTGTGTGTGTGTGTGTGTGTGTGTGTGTGTGTGTGTGTGTGTGTGTGTGTGTGTGTGTGTGTGTGTGTGTGTGTGTGTGTGTGTGTGTGTGGATCATGTGTACCGATTTTTGTGACATTTGAAGAAAATATGTAGGAAAAGGAGCAAAAAGTGTGTTTTGGAGAAAATTCAAGATGGCGGAAAATCTATCATGGCGCAAATGGGCGTGGCCTATATGGGGAGATGCGTCATGACCCAAGGAATCCAGGGAAAAAATATTTTTAATTTTCCGACCTACGGTTCAAGAGTTACAGGCCAAAACGTAAAGTGGGGTGTTATAGCGCCACCATGAGTCCAAATGACACAATTATTTTTTATTTAATCCTTGAAATCATTATGAACCTCCTCTCCAAGTCTTGAAACTGTAGCCCCTGTGGTTTGCGAGAGACAAATAATTGAATGTGAGTTTTTGCGATTCCCATTCTAAGTCAATGGGGAAAATTAATTCACTAATAAATTAATATCAATTAAACTATAGAACCTTTCTCTTAGAAAAGTAATAGCCCACGATTCCCGAGTAAGCCGGTCGATTTGACATATGTCGCGAGTGTTTGGTGGCAAAACTGTGGGACTAGTGGCGTGCCGAAGTTTAGGAAGTTCAGGCTACATACACACAGACACACACACAGACAGACAGACAGACAGACACACACACACACACAGACCCACACAGCCACGTATAGGGAGCCTGTGTTTCACACAGCTCCAAATACTATGGTGAAAGAAATAGTTATAGTCATCTTTATAGTTATCGATTCGTGCCCAGTGGGAATGGCGCTATATCCAATAGTCTCCTCCTACATGACGGTGTTGTCGGGCAGACACCTCTAGTCTCCATCATTTTGACTTTTTGTGGGTCTTTTTTTGGTAAATGATCGCCCTGCCTACATTGTCACACCACAAGTTATGGTTGAAATCAAATCAACTGTGCTCACATGACTAGTTTCTGTTCCTTACCTGCTGTGTGAATTGATTATGGCTACTTATGATTTTGTATGTCCTACAGACTGATGGGTCAGATTGTGGATTGTTAGTTCTTATTAGTAATCGTATATTATAATTGTTTGTACTTGACTGGGTTTTAGACTAGTATTATTGTTTTTGTACTTGATTGGGTTTTAGACTAGTATTAATGTTTACTGTACTTGACTGGGTGTTAGATTAGATTTTTGTAAAATAGAAAAGCCTCCTGTGGACAGGAGATGACAATTAGCACTTGTGCTATAATCACTTATATCAATGCATCTGGTTTGTCCAATGTGATTGTGATGTCCATATCAAATAAATTAAACATAACATAACATAACTGCGTCACACAATAGTGTCAAAAGTAGCAGATCTACAAACTCGAAATGCGGCGCTTCGCGACACATTTCGAGTTTGTAGATCTTGCTACTTCTGCAGTTTTCGAATTTGAATCCTGAAAACTAACCGTTTTGAACATAATGAGGATTCCACCCCACAGAGACGATGAGCGCGAGAGTATAAGGCGGTTGGTTATTGGTTCTAAATATCGGCTTCGATATATTTTCCGGTTAATTTCCTAGTCCTACTAACCCTCTTTACCCTCGTTTTGTGCGATTTCAATGTAATTCTATTTTCTATGGTTTGTTTCTTTTACATGTACACCAGTTTATCCTTCTGAATTGCTGAGTTCATTTTTTATTTCTGCGGGAGGAAACCAGTCATCTTTGTAAGGCCCCATTGAGCTGGGTTGTGACAAAACGTACACTCAAACACACATAATGCATTAATGTGCACGTGTACTCACGCATGCACACACACACACGCACACACGCAGACATAGCCCAGACATGGTATCTGGGCCTCTCATCATTTATCTCCATGCAGCAGAATCAGGATAGATCGGTTCAATTAGACTGGCCTTTAATGTAATCTGTTTAATCCATTTCTTTCATCAAAGCCAATATCTACCTCTTCTCCTCAGAGCTCAGGATTAGGCCCGGTGAGTCTTCTTCCCGCCTCTGTGTGTGAGAGAGGGAGAGGAGAATATTCCTGGCTATTAAAAAAGGAACCGGAGGGGGGGAAAAAAACAAGGAAAAGAAACAGAGAGAATGTTGGTTAAATTATAGGTCTGTCTTACTACGGTACCGCGTGCCGGGAAATAGCCGATCTACACGCTCAAAACGCGTCTCAAACGCAGCGCTTTTTGAGCTTGTAGATCGACTATTTCCGCCGCGCAGCACCGCATTGACGACGACGGATAAATCCAGGCTCGTAGGGACCGACCGTCCGCATCTCAGATCTCTGTATATGTGCTTTACAACCGGCGGGGGAGAACAGAGACTTATACCTGAGTGAAGTTTTAACGGGCTGAGATTTAGGAGCTTCATATCTGGGTGAAAGACTGCGTAGGGGCTGTTTGGCACAATATGTAGCACCGCTATAAAACATGAAGGCAGAGGGGGGACACATTAGAGGCCTCTTCCTCTCATGTCCAGGGGTGTCGTATCACCAAATCCTGGGCCCTGGGTACAAGGATTCACTGCGGGGCCCCCGATGAATGTTCTTCATAGGGGGAGTTTAGACTGGGAACAAACACATTATTACGCATTATTTTGTGTTTTAACTATTGAAAAATAGCAGTCTTTGAATATTTCAAATCCTTCTAAGGTTTTTTGAAAAACCTTTCCCATCTCAAATTATTTAGTTCCAGGGACCCCACGGAAGCAAAATTTGAGTTACAAATGTTCGCTTAAAAATACATATATTCAAAGATTTGCACACATTTTCACGACTTGTCAAAAATAGCAGATCTACGAGCTTGTATATCTGCTATTTTTCAATAGCTAAAGTATAAAATAATTTAGGCCCCCTCCACCTTACTTGGGCCCTAGTAACTCAGTCCCACTTCCCCCCCCCTCCCCCCTTGTGACGCCCCTGCTCATGTCCTCCTTCATGATGCCGGGGACTTGATCTAACGTCCATCTCCTGCCGGCGACAGACCTTGTAACTCCAATTTTGGAGACAATCAAGTTTTTTTAAAGGCGCGCACGGCCATTTTATCTTCACAGCGCGTGCACACTAGGGATGGGACGATATGAAAAGGTCATAACACGATTATTGTAACCAAAGAAGTCGCGATTTACGATATTATCGCGACATTCAAAATCCATTATCCTGGGGCGGAACATTTGCCAAAAAATAGCCGATCTACAAGATATATCATTTGATAGGCATTTGATAGCGAGTGAAAAAAAGAACGTATAGCCTATTATAAGTACCTTTTACCAATTACAGGGGGTTTAAGTGGTACCGCAAATAAAAGGTGAATTGATCCCAGTGCATGACCTAGGACGATATCACGACAAATTAAATCTCCACAATACGATTATCGTGGGTGTTTTTTTATCACGATAAACGATAATATCGCGTATTGTCTCATCCTTAGCGCACCCCATTTTCTCTTCACAGTGCAGAAAGAGAGGAAAGTGTATTGGAGAGAGACTGCGTTTCATGCTGTTGAATTGAGCCATTGACAGTAGCCTGTTTAAAAAAGGTTTGAATGTTGACTAGCTGTGGTTTTGAAACGTTCTTTCAAGTGGCATAATGTGAAGGAAAAACCTACAAAAGACTCAATATCATGCTTTTTGATTTGTCTTCGGGCGCATAGAATTCTTGTTTAACATATTGTTATGGCCTTCATTTACATCCTGGCTTTCATGACCTGAAGGGGAATTAGCAGGTGAGATCAATAAGGGATCGTTGCTTTCACCCAATCGAAGTCTAATTGGTGGGTGTGTGGGGGGGTGGAAGCATCAGGCGCTCATAGTGTTATGCACATTATGAGTGTTATTATAGCTGTAGGTCTACAGATAGAATACATGCTGTTATGGCAGAGATTCATGATCCTTTCTTTATCATTCCAATGGGGATGGGACAATACGCAATATTATCGTTTATTGTGATAAAAAACACTCACGATAATCGCATCGCGGAGATTTAATTCATTGTGATATCGTCTTCCGTCATGCACTGGGTTCAATTCACCTTTTATTTGCCGAGCTGCATATCCGGTACCACTTAAACCCTCTATAATTGGTAAAATGTACTTATAATATACGTACTTGATACATCCTTTTTTCACTCTCTATCAAATGTCTTTGCCAAAAAATAGCCAAGCTTGTAGATCTGCTATTTTTTGGCCAATGTTCTGCCCCAGGATAATGGATTTTGATTACGCTGATTATATTATCGTAAATCGTGATTTCTTTGGTCACAATAATCGTGATATGAAATTTTCATATCGTCCCATGCCTAATTAGCACATCTCTTCCCGAATTGGTGCACTGCTAAACCCTGGGTCGATTCAACTCTGGGAGTGTAGAAATGGAGCCATAAGGGTTTGGGTTTTATTCCAAGTCAACAACAATATAATAACAATATTTAATCAGTCCACCCAGAGCAATGCAGCATGTGAAAGCATTATTAAACAAGCTGCTGCTGTCGCACAAAAGTAGTGAAAACAGCAGATCTACAAGCATCTACAAGCACAACGCCTCGCGGTGCGAGGCGTTGTGTGCTTGTAGATCGGCTGTTTTCACTAGTTTAAGTCATTTTTAAAATGATATGCAAAACGAACGGTTTTGGACAGTTTTCACCCGACAACGACGCTATATACTTTGTGGTTAAAAAGTCTGTAACACACTCAATTCTGTGTAAACTAATCTTTGAGGAGGCTGCAGATGTACTGCATTACTCTTCTTGTTTTCTCAACTGGATTAGAGTTGTTGTTAATGGTCAAAATGGACCCTTGCGGGACCCGTAGGTCCATTTATTTCTACTCTCCCAGAGAGTAACCATTCAGAACTCGGCTGTGTGAAATCCACTTCTGTCGTGTTCGTTTGAAAGTAAAGACCCGTATACCCATGGGCCTCCCATGGCTACGCCGACACTTCCTAGGGATCGGACCTGTGACCTTTCTAGCACAGTGGTTTTTTTCGGCTTCAGCCCTGGGGGCCCCTGCGTATTGCTGGCTTTCAGTCTAGCCCGTCTAATGGGATTAGAGAAGTAGCAGTAGCCTAAGTGGAGAACCATCAAGTCGTGCTTGTAACGCTGCTCTTCACTGTTGACAGAAATGCATCCATAGTTCTTTTTTATGGCTGGCGAACAAACGCCTGCAGATATTAAAGCAATACATGAGGCTGTTCGTCTGACTCCATTGACTTCATGTTCTCCAGCAATTTCTCCGATAGTGTTGCTGTGTGTGTGTGTGTGTGTGTGTGTGTGTGTGTGTGTGTGTGTGTGTGTGTGTGTGTGTGTGTGTGTGTGTGTGTGTGTGTGTGTGTGTGTGTGTGTGTGTGTGTGTGTGTGTGTGTGTGTGTGTGTGTGTGTGTGAAAACACTGTCATAAAACCCGGCATGAAAAATTGGTTGTGTCTGGGTAAACACGTGTATTTCTGTGACAACATTTTTCCCCCCAAA
The DNA here is from genome assembly GCF_963921795.1 of Nannobrachium achirus. Lineage (NCBI taxonomy): Eukaryota > Metazoa > Chordata > Actinopteri > Myctophiformes > Myctophidae > Nannobrachium > Nannobrachium achirus. The sequence goes on along the minus strand of NC_137831.1, from coordinate 22,710,575 downwards.
AGCCTATCGTTCATGACCGAGACACACGCACACCAGCCCTGGCTGCACAAGGACAAACACGCACGCACAAACACACACGCACACACACACACACACACACACATGCTCGCTCGCACACACACGTTTGTATTAATATACTTGTGAGGACATCAACAATAGAGCCGCGATGTTATGACTGCCACACCAACAGGCACATGCACCAAAGGGGGCTTGGGCCCCTGCCCTTTTATCCGTCTGTTAAAAACTGCCCTCTCCAGACTATGAATACAGTTTTTACTATGGTGAAAGAAATGCAAATGCCCTCTTCCCATGCCATACCTGAAGGCAGCATTCAAGAGAATTGCCATGTCCGACCAGACTCTATACCGAACATGAATGCAGCATCTTATGAAAGAATTGCTCTCTCTGTAGAAATCCATGCCGTACATCACATCTCCAGTATTCACTTGATTATGCTTAGTTCAGTGTGGCATCAAGTACCACACTTGATAGCACTTTATACAGCTATTATCGGAAATAGCAGACCTCCAAGATCACACCGCGTCGAAAATAGCAGACCTCCAAGCACCTATGGCGCGTTGTGAGCTTGGAGGTCTGCTATTTCCGATATTCACCAAAAGGCCCTTTAAGAAATTTCAGCTCCCTGCCTCTCTAACATTCTCTGCACGTGCCAAAGCATGGTGGCATAACTCTTTCATCTTTATCTTTTATCTTTTATACTTGGCCCTCACAAGTAAAGTAATACATGCACATGCACATGCGTGGGCAGTGGGCAAGACATTCACATCCGCTGTAGTGGTTGGAATTGCGCGTTGCTGACTGGTTTGATGGAGGCACTGAGTGGTCTGCCTCGCAGGGGACGGGCTGAGTGGGGGTGGGGGGGACGGCTGAGGGGTCTGGGGTTGGGAGGGAGAGGGGGGGGGGGCTGGAGGAACATGGCAGGGGTTGGGGGGTTGCACAGCTGTCCAGTGCCCCCTCTGGTCGCCCCCCTCCCCTTCCCCTCTCCCTCTCTCCGCTAACACAATCCCTATAACAAACAATATCTGACGACGGATATTGATCCGTGGATGGGGATGGATCGATGCGTGTTGATTGGGTGGAGAAGACAGCGTTCCAGCCAGGCCTTGGTGAGCATGGCGTCGCTGCTCGGGGTGGGAAACCTTGTATGTCCAAAACCGGTTTCATTCATTTTGTTTTATATTTTTGCTGCAAGCTGCGAAGCTTTGTGAGCTTATAGATCTGCTGTTTTCACTACTTATATGCCACGCTCTTGCATGATGGAGTCGGGCATTCAATTTAATTTACAAAAAATAATAATAATAATAATAATAAATAAAAATAAAAAAAACGTTGAAATAGGGAGATATGAGGTTTCTGCCCAACAACAAGGATAGGAGCTGGGTCTGGTTTCAAGCCCTGTCTGTCAACCAGGGCTCTGCATGGAATCCTTCAGGCAGTGGCGTCAGTTCAGTAAAAGCTAAGGTATGGCAACATGACTAAGGTATGGCAACACAACATCACCAGTCATGTTGCCATACCTTTTTTCCCCCTCCTGTAGCCAAGGTATGGCAGCTGCCATAGCCCTGCCATACCCAATTGACGCCTCTGCCTTCAGGGGTGAGGAGGCCAACTCCACTGCATTGTGAAGTGCATTTGTGGGAATGCATTATGTTGCATTAAGGGGGGGGGGGGGGTACAGTATGATGGTGATCACAAGTGGGATAGATGCACTATATAGCAGAATCCTCTGCGTTCATTTAACTCTGAGGGTTCGTTTTTCACTGGGAACTGGAGGGAAAGCTCACAATCGGTTCTTGTATTAGTTTTACTGAGGTTAAGGTTAGGAACAGGGACGTGCAGAGAATGTTAGAGAGGCAGGGGCTGAAATTTCTAAAAGGGCCGTTTGGTGAAAATATCGGAAATAGCAGACCTCAGCTGTCAGCTATTTTCGATGCTTGATTTCTACATATTTGATGTCTTGGAGGTCAGCTATTTTCGATGCTTGATTTCTACACTTTGATGTCTATGTGTGCACGTGCCAGGTTAGGAATAGGTTTAGGTTTATAGGCATATACTGAGGTTATGTTCAGGAATAAGGTTGGGTTTAGGCATAGTTTTACTGAGGTTAGGTAACGTTTAGGAATGAGCTTAGGTTTAGGCGAAGTTTAGGAATAACTGGTGGCCACCGTTCCAAGGATCTGACCCCGGGGCGAGCGTGTTTTTGGGCGTGCGTTCTTGTATTCTATTCACTGATCACTGAGAGCGTTGAGCTGCACTGTAGGTCAATTTGGACACCAGCCCTTATACTGTCTAATATTTAATATTGTGGCTCCCAACCCTTTCTAGATCAAGGCCCACTTGAAAATCCCGAAAGCATTCGTTGTCCACCCATCCGACGACATACTGTAAAACGTGAATGTTTCAGAGCATGATGAACTAATAGACTATCAACTAGATCAATTATCGACTGTATATTAACATAGCATATTTTAGTTTCCTATTTATCAGCAGTAACACAATGAAAACACATTTTTTTAACATAAATTCCGTAGTGTTTTGCCAATTATTTGCCGGCACACACGTAATATCCTCACGGCCGACTAATGGGCCTTGGCCCACAGGTCGGGCATCGCTATATATTATTTACTGCAGGCAAGTTATTGCCAGTGAGAATAGTTTCACACGACTCAGATCAACCGAGCCAGCCGGCTTATGAAATTCCCCTCCCCACCTGATGGTTCAGCCTTTGGCTTGTTGTTAATGATTTTTCCAGCAGATTTTTTTGTCTGTTCCTGTTTGGGAGAAGATAATTAAGATCTACAATCTGCAGGTTTTACGTCCTCTCCTGATATGAGAGAGCTAATTGCAATGATGGCACCCGTGATTGGACGCTCGGGTCTGCCACGTGGGAAACCAAACACTGACCAGGGAATTTGGCCAGGGGAGAAATTGTGCTCACGCGCTTCAGTAGGGCAGCCGCTTCCTATCAACCAGTAGTGTCCTCTTACCTGACATCAGGATCTGAATTTCTCAATGGAGAAGTAGGGAGACCAACCCCCAACCACCTGGCCTGCAGATGTGCTATTGCAGGGGTTCCCAAACTTTTTTGTCTCGGGCACCCCATAAATATTTTTTTTAATCCGAGGCACCCCTACATTATAATTTTCACGCCCAGCACCTTCTGTAGTGAAAACAGCAGATCTACAATGTGTGCTTGTAGATCGGCTGTTTTCGCTAGTTTTTTTTTCTTTACCAAAAGTGACGATATCTTAGTGATTATGTTGCGAGGAAAACGTTGAGATAATAGCCATTTTAGTTAGAACTGACTGAAAATTGACGGAACCATTGCTGTATTGACTTTGACCTCTAAGGAACTATTGCTGTATTGACTTTGACCAATAAGGACCGTCCAGGAAGAGTGCTCATGTGCGTCTTGCGGTGACACGCTTCCTAGTTTCTTCTTTTTTCGCACTGATTTTTGACATTGCACTATTAGGTTGTGTTGGTAGTTTCTGAGTATTTTTGCTTTATTTAACAATGACAGTGAGATACTTGTTTGCACTAACTAGCATTGACTGCTATGGTCTCTTTTGCAAGACACTTTATGTATATATACTTATATATTATTCGCCCCCTGTTCTGTCTACAAAAAAGGAAAAGCCAAAATGTGTACTTTCCTATGTTTTGAATTAATCTAGAGGTTCTGTTGTAATTATCTTTTTGAATGCAATCTTTACTTGACGTTCTATCTGCAGTACCATTCCCTGTCAATAGATGGCAGTCAGTCACTAGCCCCTCACTAGACACTGCTACACGTTAGGTTTCACTTTCTGTTTGTTCTCCATTCATTCTGAGCAACACAACTTGAATGCAAGCAGTTCAATTCCAGTTCTTTTTCTACATCCAAACCTTGGAGTAGATTTGTCCGTGAGTGTTAACAGTTGCATTTATTACAATATGGGTTATTTTAGAGTGAAGGACCTTTGTTGATGTTGACTTTATTGACATAATTGTTTATTGCTTTCCTTGGTGCCATTTATCTGAATTTCAACTCTACATGCTGTAGGCCTATATACCCTGTAAAGGTTTTTGAATACATGAGAACGTATGGTGTAGTTTTGGGCTTTATACATACTGTGAGCTTAAGAAAAATCTAGTTCATATTACTTGCTTTGTAAAAGATTAAAAACTATGGCTAAAATACTCAAAATTGTTAAAAGGCAACTTATATTACTAAAGCTGTATTTCATTGTTACAATGTTAAAATGCCATGCCTTAGCTGTTGGTAAAATACATTTTTTCTATTCTTTCTGTCTATGTTTTCAGTTTTACAATATTATGAAGAACCTCCCAGTAAAGACCATACTCTGAGGAAAACAGTCTGACTGGACCTTCATTTGTTATCTGTCTGTCTAAGCCTTGCTAGGACGCAATTGCCAGGGCAGAATAGTAAAAGGACATTTACACAACGGGTGAAGATAGCGAATGAGTATTGGCATCTGCACTCTGCATCATACCCAGCTACAAGATGATGACAAATCAGTGTAACACAGATCACATGGAACAATTAGAGACTGGTAGCATTAGGTCCTCAGCCAAGTCGGACAGGTCCTCAACATCATCGTCTGCTAGCAGTGCTGCTGTAAGAGCGAGGGCCCAAGCAGAAGGAGCCAGGGTAAAGGCCTCCTATGCAGCAGAAGCAGCCGCCATGATGAAAGAGAAGGCCTGGCTATCAGCTGAAACAGCTCGTCGCAGTGCAGATTTGGAAGCCGAAACAGCTCGCCTCAATGCAGAAACAGCTCGTCGCAATGCAGAGTTGGAAGCCGATCTCTATGTGTTAAATATACAGAAGGAGGCTGCAGCAGCTAATACAGAGGCAGAAATATATGAAGCAGCAGCAGCTGCACAAGAAGAGGAATGTCTTGATGAGCTGGCACAGACACCGAGGCTCACTGGAAATGCAGCTCAACGTACCAGTGATTATGTGGAGAATCATTATCACTATCAGTATCAATCTACCGATCCGCACACACAGGAGCCACCATCTAACCAAACCCATGCAAACACAAGCCAACAGCAGCAATTCACAGAACTTCGCAGACAGGAGCCACCAACTACATCTCCAGGCCACACCGACCAAAGCACAAGCCAACTCCACCCTCGTAATACTATGGCGAGGCTGTATATCAAGGACGAGACATCAGACCTCCTGGGTAACCCAGGGCAACCACATGCACCCCTTTCCCCCATGCCTCAGAATGCATTTGTAAGCCATTATGTGCCTGTGCCATCCCAAACTTCTGACTTGGCCAGATACTTAGTCCGTAAGGAGATGGTGAGTTCTGGACTCTCAAAATTCGACGACCGCCCAGAGAATTACTGGTCGTGGAAAACAACCTTCAAAAATATCACAAGGGACCTTGACCTAACAGCTAGTGAAGAACTCGACCTACTCACAAAATGGCTTGGCCCAGAATCTTCTGCACAGGCAAAACGCATCAGGTCAGTTCACATCCATAACCAAACAGCAGGTGTGAACATGATATGGCAGCGCCTAGAAGATTCCTATGGGAGCCCTGAAGTCATTGAGGATGCTCTTTTAAAGGGTCTAGAAGACTTCCCCCACATCTCTGACAAAGATGCTCATAAGCTAAGAGAGTTAGGAGATTTACTCATGGAGTTGGAATCAGCAAAGTCAGGTGGGTTTTTAAGTGGTCTGGCATACCTGGACACAGCACGTGGGATTAAACCCATAGTTGAAAAGCTCCCACATAGCCTGCAGGAAAGGTGGATCACACAAGGCTCTCAGTACAAGGCTGTCAACCATGTGTCATTCCCACCCTTCAGCTTCTTTGTGACGTTTGTCTGCACACAAGCAAAGATGAGAAACGACCCTAGCTTTGCATTCAACTCCTCCAGCGGCATAAGTTATGCGAAAACAGAAAGGGCCGTTCATTCACGCAACAGGGACAGCATCGCTGTAAGAAGAACGGAGGTAGAAGCCTCCACACCAACACAGCCTGACAAGCCAGAACCAGATAGACAATGCCCCATTCACAACATGCCGCACCCCTTGTCTAAGTGTCGTGCTTTCAGAGACAAACACATATATGATAGGAAGGCCTATCTGAGAGAAAACAACATCTGTTTCCACTGCTGTGCATCATACAGTCACATTGCAAAGGACTGTAAGGTCGCTGTTAAATGCATGGAGTGTGATAGTGATACTCATACTGCTGCGTTGCACCCAGGACGTTCCCCATGGTCCTCTGAAACTTTGGTGACCGAGCAAGATCACAGCGGGGAGTCGGAAGGCTTGTCCCCTAACATCACATCCAGATGCACAGAAATATGTGGGGATGCGCCCAAGCCCAGATCATGTGCTAAGATCTGCCTTGTGAGGGTTTATCCTTCAAGCCATCCAGAAAAGGCACAGAAAGTTTATGCAGTGCTTGATGAACAAAGCAACAGGTCACTTGCAAAGTCACAGTTCTTTGATCTGTTTGGCATCGGTGGAAACCAATCTCCCTACACTCTGAGGACATGCTCCGGCATACTAGAGACAGCTGGGAGGAAGGCAAGCAACTTCACAGTTGAAACGCTTGATAGAAAAAGAAGAGTAGCACTCCCGACTCTAATAGAGTGTAACACCATGCCAGATGATCGATCCGAGATCCCCACACCAGATGTTACACTATACTATCCTCATCTGGCTCCAGTAACGAACAAGATTCCACCTGCAGATCCCAACGCTCCTATCCTGCTCCTGCTTGGAAGGGATATTCTTAGTGTGCACAAGGTGCGAGACCAATACAACGGGCCTGACAATACACCATATGCCCAGCGCCTAGACTTGGGCTGGGTAATCGTGGGAGAGATTTGCCTCAACAGAGTCCACCAGCCAACTGACATTACTGTCTACAAGACCAACGTGCTTCCCAGTGACCGTAATCCATTCCTCACTTCATGCAGCAGTGTTCCTGTTAAAGGAAAACTCAGTGCACCATCTCAGCAGTATGCCCCTGTCTCCAGTCAAACCGAGAGCCCAAGAGTCTTCAGCAGTGACTCGGATAGCCTGAAGCAAACACTCCCGAAAAAGTCTGAGGCAGACAGAGTCTTGAATACGCCTTTAAACCATTTCACTGAATCACAGCCTTACCTCATCCAGGCCACCTCTCCCCCTGCCCTCCTGGAGACCTCTCACTCGTTCACTGGCCCAATCATGGTCCTGAATGCCCATGTACAAGACCACCCACAACCCAGCTCGGCTCCTCTCCGACCCAAGCCTACACGAGTTTCATCATCATCCCGCCGGCGACGCCATCCATGTTCCAGATCTCTAATGGTCAAGACTCTGGCCCAAAAATGGATTCCATCTACTCCATCCAGCCCTCCAGATCTTTGCCATCAAAACAGCCGACCCCCTCCGCAGCCTCCTCACATCTCACATCTTGTAGCCAGAGCTGCAGCATCCTTCCCTGCAAAGGACACTCAGACTCTGCAACATCAGGCAGTTTAGACAAGCCTCCTTTCATCTACACAAGAAACTTGGTATGGTATATGGACAGAATAATTGTAATAGTGGTATAAAATTAATTATACCAAGCGGGGAGTGTTCTGTCTACAAAAAAGGAAAAGCCAAAATGTGTACTTTCCTATGTTTTGAATTAATCTAGAGGTTCTGTTGTAATTATCTTTTTGAATGCAATCTTTACTTGACGTTCTATCTGCAGTACCATTCCCTGTCAATAGATGGCAGTCAGTCACTAGCCCCTCACTAGACACTGCTACACGTTAGGTTTCACTTTCTGTTTGTTCTCCATTCATTCTGAGCAACACAACTTGAATGCAAGCAGTTCAATTCCAGTTCTTTTTCTACATCCAAACCTTGGAGTAGATTTGTCCGTGAGTGTTAACAGTTGCATTTATTACAATATGGGTTATTTTAGAGTGAAGGACCTTTGTTGATGTTGACTTTATTGACATAATTGTTTATTGCTTTCCTTGGTGCCATTTATCTGAATTTCAACTCTACATGCTGTAGGCCTATATACCCTGTAAAGGTTTTTGAATACATGAGAACGTATGGTGTAGTTTTGGGCTTTATACATACTGTGAGCTTAAGAAAAATCTAGTTCATATTACTTGCTTTGTAAAAGATTAAAAACTATGGCTAAAATACTCAAAATTGTTAAAAGGCAACTTATATTACTAAAGCTGTATTTCATTGTTACAATGTTAAAATGCCATGCCTTAGCTGTTGGTAAAATACATTTTTTCTATTCTTTCTGTCTATGTTTTCAGTTTTACAATATTATGAAGAACCTCCCAGTAAAGACCATACTCTGAGGAAAACAGTCTGACTGGACCTTCATTTGTTATCTGTCTGTCTAAGCCTTGCTAGGACGCAATTGCCAGGGCAGAATACCCCCTCTATTGATGCACCTTCTCTTTATTGGTACTGTTTTTTCCCTCTTATCTATCTTTTCTTACGTCTCTGTAACTTTGTAAATAACTGTATACTACTGTGCTTCTACTGGACAACTGAATTTCCCCCTTGGGATAATAAAGGTATCTATCTATCTATCTATAAAATAACTTTGTACTTGAAAAATGATACTAAATATTTGTCCAAATAAATTCCAAATATTATCTAATTATCTCACGGCACCCCTGGACTGCCGTCACTTCACCCCAGGGTGCCCCGTCACCCACTTTGAAAACCCCTGTGCTATTGTAACATACATATTAGAGAAATTAACGTTTCATTAATTAAAATATGTCCAGGATTGCAGTGTTAAATGTGAACATTTTCCACAGTAAATGTGTGCCTGTTACCTACAGTCACAGTAGACCTATTTTGCACAGGACACTGCATGCTGTTGGCCTCAAGCATTATATATGTGCATTTAGCGCCATCTGCTGTCAATTGACGGGCAGTTAAAGTACACAAAGTCAGCTAAGCTAGAAGAAATCTGCTGGCCAGTGCTCATTATTACTATCCATTTCTGTGTTAGTGTTAAGCTATATCAGGTTTATTAACCCTTATGCGTTGACATTTTTGTCAATGTAGCTGTCATATTTCTTGTGGGAACAAAAACTCGACATTTTCCTGAGCAAACCATTCATTGCAAAGCAGTAAACATTTACAACCCGGTGGTGGTCACTGGTGACCTTTGATTTGCATGCAGCCAGGCTTTTCTTTTCTCTCTCTCTCTCTCTCTCTCTCTCTCTCTCTCTCTCTGTTGTTCTTTTTCAGGTGAAATGTGGCCATCTGTAAATGTAGCCGAACTACAGTAGGCAATTTAAAGCAGAAAGTTAATGAACAGCTTGCCATATCTATATAATACTAAGATTACAAACAGAGCCAGGCTGGTGAAGGCTAAGATTACAGCGAACTAAGTTAGACATACATCTAGCACAGGACAGGAGGACCATGGGTGAGCGTCGCTTTGAAGGCAAGGAGCACACTGTTGCTTACTTGAAATACAGGCCGACCCCCAATGAACTGATTCCTCAGGTCGTTGACTTCCTGCAGAGAAAGGTAGGTGCCAGTGTTGCTATGTCCGCTTTATCTTAAGTCAGTGTTTCTCAAACTTTCAAATTTCAAGGTCTCCTCTTAACTCTGACAGTTAGAGTTACAGACCTGTATGGGTCAATTTAGACCCCCCTAAAGGAACCCACAGAGTCCCTGGAATCCACTTTGAGAACTACTGTCTTAAGTGACTTTGGGCTTATTTTCCTGTGAAGTTGCTTGTAAGTACCGTAGTTGCGGGTTGTGGATTTACACATTATCGGTACACATTATCTCGATAGTCAAGTAATCAAGACTGATCCGTCCAATTTTTCATATTCCATCCTGATTGGTGATTTCCGAACAATTCTGAACCTACCTGACTTGGCAGAAACCTGTGCTCGTAGGAGCACTTTTTCTAGATGGTAAATGATAAACACGTGAAACTGAAAAAGACATGGCGTGTTCTATGTGGAATCTCTGCTGTCATGGTGATGATGTTACTTCCACTTAATTCCTCTGGGACCAGAAGTGGTTATTTCCAAATAGTGTTGTGAGAGAAAAGGATACAGAACTTTGGGAGACAAAGAATACAGGGAGAAAGGACAGGAGAGAGAGAGGACAAATTGTCCGGCCTCAACAGAACCTACAACGCTGTCACCATCACAGTACATGTATAGCAGCGGCTTTGACCATGAACCGCCACTCCTGGAAGGAGTGCTTTCCCGATCTTCTGAGTGTACCGTCACATCTCATCCGAGCCACAGCGACCTCAACCGCAAAACTCTGAGGAAAGGACAAATCTGTTCAGAGCGAACAGTCAGCTCTGTGACCAGCCGGATACGAGGAGACACGGCGTACCCACCGAAATCTCAAAGTCATCAACAGTTTACCGAGATTTTAACTCAGCCAACAGGAGATGTAAAGAGACGTCAGATTACCGGTATTTACACAGGAAAGAAAACTCACATCTGTAAGCAGTGTGACAAATCTTTCTGTAGGTTAAGTAATCTGAAAAGACACCAGCGTATCCACACTGGAGTAAAACCTTTCTACTGTAAACAATGTGCCAAGAGTTTCAATGAATTTGGAAATCTGAAGATACACCAGCGTATCCACAATGGAGAAAAACCTTATCACTGTAAACTTTGTGACAAGAGTTTCAGTCAGTCGTGTAGTCTTAAGACACACCAGCGTGTCCACACAGGAGAAAAACCTATCTACTGTAAACTATGTGACAAGAGTTTCAATGAATTAGGAAATCTGAAGAGACACCAGCTTATCCACACAGGAGAAAAGCCTTATCACTGTAAACTATGTGACAAGGGTTTTAATCAGGTTGGCTATCTGAAGATACACCAGCGTATCCACACAGGAGAAAAACCTTTCTACTGTAAACTATGTGACAAGAGTTTCAGTAGGTTAGATCACCTGAAGTCTCACCAGCATTTGTGAAGCATGCATGATCCATAATGATCTCGCAGAGCTTTTAAATCCACGCTGTAGGCTACCATCACCGAATCAGGCTGCTACTTACTGTATGCTTACAGGGAGTGAGGGGAAATGATCCCGAGTGAGGACCTAACCGTAATGCTTAATCTATGCATACATTGAAAGCAGATACCCTGCACAGGCAAGACTGATGGATGCAATGCATTGTGAGCTTGTAGAGAGCTTGTAGATCTGCAATCTCTCTGTACCACCATACACTGAAGTATACATGGTTCTGTAGGTGTGGCAGTCAATAACTATCAATGGGACTGTCTGAAAGATTTATTTTTTATTTACTGAATTAATTAATTATTATTATTTATCCAAAATAATCTTGCAGTCCACTGGCAATCAGCCCACGGGCGACTGGTGTACAAATGGAACCTTTTTGAACATTTTCGCCTACATCTGGCTTTATGTGTACGTATGTATGTCCGTAAGTCAGTCCTGCGAAGCTGGGCATTGGCAAAGCTTCGCAGGTCGTTTAATGAAATGAACTCATAAAAGGCACACCACTCACTTCACACTGGGTGTGATTGGTGTGAGTTACAGACCTATTCTGGTCATTCAGGGCTAGCTCTTTGTTTTTTCTGGTAATATTTATACAGCATGGCGATTACCCCTGCTTCCATGTGGATCTCGGACTTCATACGGCCACTCTATGTCACCCCTGGCGTGCTATGCCCATATTTGGGAAAGGTTTCAAACTGTTCCGAGTGCATCTGACTGCCATTAATTTACTTGTACAATTAAATAAAAAAATTGTAAAAAAAGAAAAAAGAAAAAAGAAAATCACACCCAATGTGAAGTGAGCGGTGGTCGTGCTTGCATAACGTCTTCAGACTAGGATTTGAGTCTAGGATGTACAGGCTATGCGACACACACATTTTGCTATGGCAAAACGCTGAGGGAAAAGGCTACAGACATACGACATATGACATCACTAGACAAACATGATGCTACGTACACACATTTTGCTATGGCAAAACGCTGAGGAAAAAGGCTACAGACACACGCACAGCCACTTATAGGAGCGGTTTGCAGCGCTCAAAAAGAAAACATACCGTATGTGAAAGGAGATGCATGGAAGTAATGCCTTGGCCTTCTGGCAACATGCACAAGAATTGTAGCACTGATTGGTCCAGCAGTTAGCGAGATTAGCCCCAGACAGACAGACAGACAGACAGACGGCTAGATGGCTCTACCTGAGGCATTCTGTACATACTTTGAGCGGTGCTAACCTCTCCTACGTCTGGCTTATGTCCATATGAGCACGGAACTCCATGTATGGAGATAACTTACGTCACAGACAGAACGGCCCATACAAGGAGATATATGCATCACGTGTGTTGTGTTTCAGTGCTCTCACACTAATTGCGACCGTAGGTCGCACTTACTACAGAAAGCTCCACCAGGTGTCCGTGTGTCCGTCAGTCAGTCCGTCACACGTCAGACGTCACACTTTTGCCCTGCTCATATCTCCGCAACCGTTGCCCCGATCCATGACAGATTTTGCACACACACTCCTTACCTGCCAAACTACAACCTCCAAGGACCCCCGGAGTTCCAGGGACCCCCAGGTCCCTGGGGGACCCCCAGGTGTAAAAAAAATACCAAATGTGCAAAAATGACCACCCCCACGGGGCTGCTCACGGGGAATTCCCGGGGACCACCCACTCCTGCTACTCCAGAACGGATGCAAAAGTGGTGGCGCCCCCAGTGGAGGACCCCCTCCACTGCAGCTCACATAAAATGCCCTAACTCGGCCTAGGAGCGTCCGGGAGAGCCGGGGCCGGTACCTATTCGTCCGCCAAGGCAACGCGGAGACCCCACCCCTCATTTCTCACATGGCCCTCTTCTAGCGAGACCTACGGTCGCTTATCTCCCGATTAGGGAGTCTTACTGGTCACTCATTTCGCAGTCACAAGGACGTGTGTGTGTGTGTGTGTGTGTGTGTGTGTGTGTGTGTGTGTGTGTGTGTGTGTGTGTGTGTGTGTGTGTGTGTGTGTGTGTGTGTAATCGGCTGCCACTAGGTGTCTCCCTTTTTTGAGGACCGTAGCCCTGAAACGGCTGGGTTTCTGGAAATGTATCGAAATGTATCGTTTCTGTTCATTGCTGTGTAGACTTGTGAGCCTAATAGTGAGTGTACAGATCTGTTCACTCCCTGAGTGTAAATTAATAACTTAACCTCTCTGCTTGAGACCCTCAGGGCTCTATAGGCTACTAGTATATTTCTGTTTTCTGCAACGGTTATATTAATGAATACAGAAGCTTTGGTTTAAGTGGTTAACACTAAGGATATATACTGTATATTTACCTTATTGCTATCACACCAATTTCCGGCTGTTCTCTACTGGCCTGTTTGCTTCAGAATTGATTTTAAGCTTTTATTTGTTTGTCTTTAAATCACTGTATGGTTTGTTGCCTCAGTCAGTACCTCTCTGACCTTTCACAGTCCCGATTATAGTCCTTAAAGGTCACCGCGCTCCGCTGATCAGCTGCATTTTGCCACCCCAAAGACAGGTTTACAAACCAGAGCCGACAGCACCTTTTCAGTAGAAGCCCCCAAATGATGGAATGAGCTATTACCCTCCCATTATCCCATATCAAAATGGTCCCCACCGTAGAAACATGCACATCTACCCTTAACCCATTAAAGCTGGGAAAGCATCTGTGTCATTTTAGATTTTGCTATATAGCCTATATCAGGGGTCTTCAACAGGGGGTCCGGGACCCCTAGGGGGTCCTCAGAGTTACTACAGGGGGTCCTCCAAATCTTTGTGTGATAGGAACTTGTTTTTTCCCCCTTTCTTATATTAACAACTTGAACCCTATAGCATCCATATTCAGAGAACCTTAGCCAAAAATAGCAGATCTACAGCGAGGCGTTGTGAGCTTGTAGATCGGCTATTTTCGGCAAAGAGCTTTGGAGGGGGAAAAGAGCACACTAAGTACAGTGAAAGGTCAAGTTTATTAAGTATTGACCGTTCAAGTGGTTAAATATCTGAAAACACATTAACATGAATCCAACATACAATGATGATCGTGCTGTCAAACAATAAAACTATATCTATGAACGGATTGTGGGGGTCCCTGCTTCATCTCTCTCTCAACCAAGGGGTCCTTGGCCTGAAAACATTGAAGACCCCTGGCCTATATAATATAGCATCATATGTTTTTCTGAAAGCTCTTAGGATTTGGAACCTAGGTTTAGAACAGTGGTTCTCATAAATAGCAGATGATACACGCTCACAGCGCGTCACTTCGTGCCACACTTGTACATCTGCTATATTTGAACATTTTTTTGAAAAATATCGAATATCGTTTGGATTATTTCATCTTGTCGTCTGGGCTTGGGGAGTCCCTGGCCACAAAACATTTTCATGACACGAAAAAGTTTGATTTACAGTAGCAGGCATTTGTAGAATTGGCCTCAGGTCTTAATCTCACTTTTATAACTTGTGCTACGCAATTATGTCTTAGAATTTAAGTCATATTATGCTAGAACAGACTGGAAAGGCTATTGCGTTCACATACAGACACTCTACTGTATGTGATATGGAGTTACCGTAGTATGCTTGTTTTTGTTGCACATACTGTACACATCTTTGTACACTCTGGTTATCTACTTTTTAAGGACACGATTCAGATTTACAATAAAACCCTGTGCCATACTTTCCCATGATGCTACTGTATGCGGGGGGGTCCCCAAATTATTTGGAGGGGTCCCCAGATGATTAACTTATTGTGCAGCATTGTTTTATCCCTCAACAGTAAAGAAGCCAACATAAAGTTTAAGTGTATAGAGACAATTTAAGGACTTTTAATACCTCTAAAATGACAATTTAAACAATGGCCAAATGGCTCACGTTGCGAGGCGTTGTGAGCATGTAGATCTAACTGTGTTATACAAAATATAATGCCTCAACTCTTAGTGCTTATCTGGGTGGGGGGTCCCCAGTTAAAATATGATTATTTTGTGGGTCACAGCCTGAAAAGGTTGAGAACCACTGCCCTAGGGGATACAGGGAGAACATGCAAACTCCACACAGCCCATTCAAGTCATTAAATTGTAACTTTAGAAACATGCAGATACCCTATACAATATACTGTATGTTGGTTTGTTTACTGTTGAGTGATCTGGGAACAACTGCTGTTTACATACTGTACTGCTGTTGTCAATTAGTTGTGTGTTGCGTTGCTGCTAGTCAGCAGGGCGTTTGGACCTGGCGGTGGATGTGGGCTGTGGCTCAGGACAGGGGACCGTCCTATTGGCTCCCTACTTCGCCAAAGTGATTGGGACCGACGTCAGTCCTGCTCAGCTGGAGCTGGCCATGGCCAATAGCAACCCTCCAAATGTTTCATTCAGGTAGGGTGGTGGCACGCATTTCAAGTCGGTTAAATTCAAAGTGTGCGCGTGTGTGTGTGTGTGTGTGTGTGTGTGTGTGGGGGGGGGGGGGGGGGGGGGGGGCATTTGTGCGTGCGTGCGTGCATGCGTGCGTGCGTGCGTGCGTGCGTGACATGAAAGCTCAAATGTGTCACAGCGTGACACTTTGTGAGCTTGTAAATTGGCTATTTTCAGTGAACAACACTGGCATGAAACTAAGCCTAAATCACCCTTTAGCGCCCACTGGGATTTCCCAATGCTGGGAAGGAGTTGGCTGAAACAAAGTACATTTTTAATATGGGACTTCTAACTTGTAAGGGCACGGTCACACCGGAGAAATATTCTACAGAGTGGATTCCGCCAATGCATTTCAATGGGAATGGCGTGGATTTTTGGTCTTAGCAGCTTTCAGCGTGCCGCGCATTACCTTGCGTTTATGCTTGAAGCATTGTTTTTCCCCTCTATCCAATCGGGTGAGTCGAAGGCGGACCATCCCAAGACTCAGGAACTTCCAGAAAGTGACAAGTGGTTGTCATTGGTTATTGGGAGAATCCACTGGCTGCGAAAAACAGTCGACTGCATGACCACAACAAGAGTTTATCAGCCACTAGCCATACTTTGGTGTGGCCGTGCCCTAACAAAGTATATCTTGCAGTATTGCTTGTACTTTTACTTAAAGGGGGCCTGTCACCTAAAGGGTTACTGTCACTTTAAGAATCATCTTAAAAAACATGTTAATATTTTTATGATGTCATTGTGGGGATGCGCAATTATAAGCCAATCATATTAATTGTCCGTATAGTCTGACTGTATGACTACTTACTGTACTGTGGTGTGGCCGTGCCCTAACAAAGTATATCTTGCAGTATTGCTTGTACTTTTACTTAAGGGGGCCTGTCACCTAAAGGGTTACTGTCACTTTAAGAATCATCTTAAAAAACACGTTAATATTTTTATGATGTCATTGTGGGGATGCGCAATTATAAGCCAATCAAATTAATTGTCTGTATAGTCTGACTATATGACTACTTACTGTACTGGTCAGCTGTTGTTGGGGGGCGAGGGGCAGATTACACTGTGACATGAGCTTCAGACTGTTTCAGACCGTTTTCAGAGAAGCTCATGTCACAGTGTAATCTGCCCCTCAACCCCTTTAGGTGACAGTACCCCTTTAAGTAAAACATGTGAGTACTTCTTCTATCACTGTCTGTCTGTGAGCATTACACACTGGGCCTCATCACATCACATCACATGGTGTTCCAACCCACCCTCCCTGCTCTCTAGGCAATGCCGGGCCGAAGAGCTGCCCCTGGCGGCGGGCGAGGTTGACCTGGTGACGGCCCTGACGGCGGCCCACTGGTTCGACAGGCCTCGGTTCCTCCTGGAGGCCGAGCGGGTGCTGAGGCCCGGGGGCTGCCTGGCGCTGCTCAGCTACACCATGGACTTTGACCTGGAGTATGGAGACGTCTCGGAGCAACTCAACCACATCTGCAGAGAGGTACAAAGAAGAGAGAGCAGTGGCGTCAGTTCAGCAAAAGCTAGGGTATGGCAAAGATGGGAGTCAATATGGAAAAGAGGCGTTACATTTTGTATAACACGGTTCTATTGTGAAAATAGCCGATCTACATGCTCACAACGCCTCGCGCTGCGAGGCGTTGTGAGCATGTAGATCATCTATTTTCACAGTGTCTGAAACAATTAACAATAATGAATTGCAGCTGGCCTGCGGAACCTGGTAATATACCATTTTGTCAAGATGGGGAGAATACAGGTGTGGAGAATATAATTATAATAGCTTGTTAAAGAGACATTTTATTACATTTTGCATTTGTAGTTATTTACTGTAATTTAACAACATAATAACCAGCACAGACAGACAAAGAGACATTCATGGATATATATTTATTTATAACTTTTATTACCCCCCCTGGACCCAGGGTATGGCAGCTGCATACCCCCTGAGAGAGAGCGAGAGAGAGAGAGAGAGAGAGAGAGAGCTATAAAGACGTCAGAGATGCAGTGAGCAGACGTTCAGGTTTGGCTGGGATTTTCAAGCTGGGTGTCTCGAATATCTGTAAAACATTAAATGTCTCGGTTTTCAACATTCACTACAGAATTGTGACGGTTTTTACCACAGTTAAAATAACTATACCGATGGCCCATGCACCGGCCTACTTCGGAACGATGCAAGTTGTGAATGTAAGCCATTTACCATGAGAGAGTAAATGGCTTCGCCTCGTGCCACAACCCTGAAACAGTGGTAAATCAGCCAACAACCCACAACCCTCGAATGGTAAATTGCTTTTCTACCACTTCTACCATATAAATGAAAGAAAACACAGTTGTAACTTGCAACACAACAGTGGGCGGGGTCCATGAGCCAACTCAAGGTTGTTGACTGATTTACCACTGTTTTAAGCCAATCAGAATCCAGTATCTGAACATGTGACCACAAAAAGTGGTAGAACATGTTGTTTTAACACATTGCAGCACTATGCTAATTGCTAAAACCACTTTTTTGTCACTTTTACTTTTAAAACTATTCAGGAGTTGTGGGTAGTATCTATTATTCTCATAGTGGATAGAAGTGCGTGTGTGCGTGCGAGAAAGAGAGAGGGAGAGAGATAAACAAGGTAAATGTATTTATTTATTATTTATTTCCTAAAATATATTATTCAGTATCCCTAAAACAAAATGGTCTGTAGAATTAGAAGTATATGATCATTTTGTCAAACAAGGTCTCAGGTTTTTTTAGGATTTCGTAGCACTATTATTTTGTTTAGACAAATAGTGATATTGAATAGTGCAGGGGTCTTCAACAGGGGGTCTGGGACCCCTAGGGGGTCCTCAGAGTTACTACAGGGGGTCCTCCAAATCTTCCAATCCTTTTTATATTAACAACTTGAACCCTAGTGTTCATATTCTGAGTAGCAAAAAATAGCAGATCTACAAGCTCACAACGCCTCGCAGCACGAGGCGTTGTGAGCTTGTAGATCGGCTATTTTTGGCAAAGAGGTTTGGTGTAGAGGGGAAAAAGAGCAGACTAAGTACAGCGTGAAAGGTCAAGTTTATTAAGTATTGACGGTTCAAGTGGTTAAATATCTGAAAACACAAATTGACATGAATCCAAAATACACTGATAATCGTGCTGTCAAATTATGAAACTATATGGAGTCTATGAACAGGTTGTGGGGGTCCCTGCTTCATCTCTCTCTCAACTAAGGGGTCCTCGGCCTGAAAACGTTGAAGACCCCTGGAATAGTGTATATTTACCCGTATGCTATATGTATTTTTATAATTCTTCTAGTTCTATGCTGCCTTGCTGCCCTATCGCAGTGCAACAATAGGACTCCACACCAGGCCCATCTATAAAGACATGTTTGACGCCTGGCCCTACCCTGATAAACAGTGGTGAGTCTTTCTGCTGACTACAACCACTTGAAAACATCATTTTGCAACCTGGGCAAATTTGTGCTTTGTGATGTAAATCCTCCATAATGGATTATCATATCATGTCAGCAATATGTGAGTAAACGCTGCCTAAAATGCCAGGACTTAACCTGTTGTTGTTGTTTGTTTGTTTTTTCACTTTATGGATGAAATGCTTACTGTCGGCATAAGGTATATCGTCGTTGACGGGTGGAAACCTCGTATCTCCAAGTTTGAAATGTGTACGTTCTTTCGCAATGCAAAGCCCTGCTTCATCATACAAGGCCGTCGCACAAAAGTAGTGAAAACAGCAGATCTACAAGCACACAACGCCTCGCACCGCGAGGCGTTGTGTGCTTGTAGATCGGCTGTTTTCACTAGATTAAATCATTTTTAAAATGATAAACGCAAAACCAACGGTTTTGGACATACAAGGTTTTCACCCGACAACGACGATATGAACGTGTCATGGGAGGTGTGCGTGTTGGGAGGGGGAGGGGTCTTTGAGACATAAAACTGTCTGCCAGCACTATTATTACAAACAATAATGAAGACAGACCGTCCTGGGTACTCTGCTACAACAATGCAATGCTGACACCAAACTCGGGACTCCTGGATCGCCACCCTCCACTCCGCGTTTCCTCCTGGCTCTGTGCAGAAGGGTGGGGGCATGGGGGGCATGGGGGCAAGGAGGGGGGAAGCAGGTGGTGGAGGCGCCTCTCATGTGGGCGGACCGCATTAAATAACTCCCAAAACTCTTAGGCGCCCCACACACATATGCGTGAAACATCTTCTCCGTATCGTCTGAGAATGGCCACTGGGAGCGCCGTACTAATGCATTGTCAATGGAAGGTTGTTTGGTGTTTTGTCGTTGCCGTGTCTCTTGGCCAAAAGACAGGCTGTGGTTGAGCTAGAGACACGGCAACGACAAAAAACCAAACAACCTTCCATTGACAATGCATTAGTACGGTGCTCCCAGTGGCCATTCTCAGACGATACGGAGAAGATGTTTCACGCATATGTGTGAGTCCAGCCCTAGGGATCGAATCCCTCTCATCACACTGTTTGCTTATTTATCATCGAATACCTATATCGCAATTCTTTTTAAACATTTTCTTTCTTTTTCTAATGTTATATTATCATCAAAATTGTAGTGTTTTGCCAATTATTTGGGGGCCCAATTCCAATATCCTACATGGTTGACTGTCTGTCATTAGAAATGACTTCATGGACGGCTGTGTGTGTGTGCGTGCGTGCGTGCGTGCGTGTCTTTCTGTGCAGGCATGAGTGTGTCCCAGTGAGGAAGCCCATGCCTCTGGATGCATACGTGTGTATGGTGGAGACCTTCTCCAGCTACCAGGCTCTGCTGCAACAGGACCCTGCTGAAGCCACCAGGCTGTCTGCTCACATCAGAGACAAGTCAGTTCAAAACCAGACCAGAAAAGTGAGCTCCTCAGGAGCACAGGTCTATACCCAGGGCCCAGAACTTTGGAAGGCAGTCATAGCCAATTAGAACGGATAAAATCTTGCTCACACGGCCCCAGAGATGCTTGCCCTCATTTATAAAAGTGGTGTAGACCAAATAATGGGTGTTCGGCGAGATCACAGCAATTGTCTGCATTTATCATCCTATTTCAAAACATTTGTTTTATATATATATATCTTTAAATACATTGTTGTGAACTGAAATGATAACTGCCGGCAAAGTTGACAGCTTCCGTTCCTGGCCTTCAGGAGGCGTAGTTGCAGACTCTGTAATCTCCTGTTTCTGTAGCATGAGGCAGCTTGATGTACAAGTACACCCCCTGGACACGATGCTAGTACGTCGCAGGGACTCTGCGTGGCATTAGAATATTGTGGAATAGATGTCTGACTTGGGAGACTATAGTTCCCATCCAATCTGACTCTGGTCTGTGTCATCCCAGACTGCTGTGTGCCATGGGGACGTCTTCTCTGGACACAGAGGTGGTGGTGGTGGTCAAATACTTCTACTGGCTGAGCTGCAAACCCTCACCCTAGGAGAGGACCCCCCTCAGAACCTTCCCCTAGTCCATACATGAGCAACTGGCGGCCCGGAGGCCACATGCGTCCCACCTTCACTTAATGCGGCCCGCAGGTTAATATTGGAGTACTGATATATTATTGATTTCAGCTGTTACAATTCCAAACATGGAAAAAATGACCAGCTTTAATTACTTTAGTCTATATTAGTTGCTAAATGACTAGTATTAAAATGTTATTGTATTTTTTATGTCCAATGTATTTGTATTTAAGTTCATAAAGTTAATCTAAGAACATATAAATGCATTTGAGATTTTAAAACAAAAGAAGAAAATAAAAAGTTACTTTTTGGGATTCCAATTCAAAAATAGCAACGTGTCTGTGTGTCTCACATTTCTCACTTTTCTTACTGAGCCCCGAGGGCGAGGCGAGAGAAGAAGACTTCTTGTAACAGTTTTCATGTGGTCTCCTACCAGAGGCAGATAACAAAGACAGTGTGTTTCACGTTTCTCTGTCTGTGCGCCTCTTCCCTTCGCTGTGAACATTAAACATCGATTGACTTTTATCTGCTTGTTTGAACTCTCTTTACAAACACAAACCCATACACGGGCTGTCCACTGGAGGGTGCTGTTGCATACTGTGTGCCTGTGTGCTTGTGTTTTGACTCTTTTCAAGGTTTTGAATGTACAAATGCTATGTTCTAAGGGCAGTGAGGTGAAGGATGGAAAAAAAAATCAAGAACAATGTGTAGGTTTTCCGTGTAAATATTTATGTCATGCTGTCACACAACATCTTCTATATGTAGATACACACTCTACTGTAGATACCCCATAGCCATGAATTATAACTCCTGTAGAGAACTTTTATTTTGAAGACGTGTCTCTACAAGAGTTATAACGGCGAGCAGGGACGCCCTTGCTGACAAGTTTGAGTAAACACTTCTTTATTGGAAACATGGACTAACATATTTGGCGGGTCGGTAGAAAACAGTTTCAATGCGGTGAGTATTGCATTTGTACATGTTTGGAGCAGAAAATGGACAGAAGGGCTCTGCCTGCCAGGGCGTCCCCGCTTGCCGTTATAACTCTTGTAGAGGGAAAAACGTCTTCAAAATAAGGGTTCTCTACAGGAGTTATAATGTATGGCTAGATACCCCAGGTAGTTTCCCAACCTGGGGTCCATGCTCCCCTTGGGAACCGCCAATGATCAAAAGGAGGGCGTGAGGCCATGCCTGTGTGCGTCCTCATTCTCAATGTGATATTAGTCTAACACATCATACGTTATCTGTTATACCCTGTAACTTTAACATAGCTACTGTAACTCCCATAAGTACAATTGTCGTGAAATACAGTAATAACATTGTTGAATTAAAACATGTCTAAGAAACATGCGTGTGTGTGCGCACAGTCGCACACTCATACCTCAGCAAGAGGGGGCTCCAAGGATAAAAGTGTAGGAACCACTGGTGTAGCGTAATATACATTTTTTGGCACA
The DNA here is from genome assembly GCF_963921795.1 of Nannobrachium achirus. NCBI lineage: Eukaryota > Metazoa > Chordata > Actinopteri > Myctophiformes > Myctophidae > Nannobrachium > Nannobrachium achirus. The sequence continues at coordinate 22,688,259 of NC_137831.1, read as the reverse complement.
ATTTAATGGAAAAACATATATTATTATTAAGGCTGGGACTTTAACTGATTAATTGCGATTAATTAATTACAGAAAATTAACGCGATTAAAAAAATTAACGCATTTTAATCGCACTTAGTTTTTGCACCACATAACCTTCAGTTTCGGGCATACCGATCATAGCGATGCACCAACCAAGAAGAGACAACAAACGCAAAGGGAGAAGTAGCCAATCAGAGCGCTTTGCTTGGCCCAGTGGATGCGACATTTAGATTTAAAAAACTCACTTGTTGATTCACTAGTACAACAAAATGTGTTTTTACTTGAAAAAAAATGCTTCTCAGGTCAAATATCAATGTGCGATTAAAATGCGATTAATTGCGATTAATTAATCACAGAGCCTGTAATTAATTAGATAAAAGATTTTAATCGCATCCCAGCCCTAATTATTATATAAAACTATAACATATACTAAAATAATCCACACATCTGATTAGGCATTTAAAAAAACATCCTCTAGGAGTCCATATTCAAAATATAGCAGTCTGTCTGTACTAGAACAATGGTTGTCAAAGTGGGGTCCGTGGGCCCCCAGGGGTCCTTGAGGGGGTTCCAGAGGGCCCCCAGCTACATTATTGATAAAACCAAAAGGTCTATACCTCTGAGAGTATACAAATGGAACTAAATGTATCTTTACAGGTTGTCCGGGGACCCCCAAGGGCCTTGGGGGGGTTCCAGGGGGTCCTTTAACTTAAGGGCAATTAGGCAATACATGCTCCTTCCGACGTTGGAAAAAGGTTTCGGTTCGGACAGGCTTTCTGAACTATTTTTCAGAGAGTTTGGACATGGAGGTGTGCGAGTTCCAAGAAAACATTTTGAGACCGCCAATTTGTAGTTGTATCACCTCCATTCCCGGAGAAAGGTTTGGACGTCGGAAAGGAGCACATACTGAGTAGCCTGGGTGCCAGCCTGTTCGCTCCGTTCCGCGATTTGTTTTGTCTCTGCGCATCACAGTCCGGAAAGACCCCTACCGTATCTCCAAGGGGAGGTGGGATATAGAACTCGGTGGAATCCAACAATGGCTTCCGATTGGTATGTGGTGCGGGGAGGGACAAATACACCAGTGTGTATTGGCTGGCTGATGACGTGTAGCTACCCTAACCCTACTCTGATTTGTTGGAACAACACCCAATCAACAACGACCTCGCTACGTCACAACGGACGTTCAGAAATACGAGTCAACTGAATCATTTCCAGGCTGTGATGCGGAGAGACAAAACAAATCGTGGAACGGAGCGAACAGGCTACATACTGAGCTTCAATTATTGATATTTAGAAACCAAATGGACCCCTTACAGGTCTGTAACTCTGAGAGTGTACAAATGGGACCAAATGGACCCCTTACATGTCCGTTTGGTTCCATTAAACAGAGAACAGTTTGAGAACTACGCCGCTATAGAACTCCCTCGGTGCGTTTACTCCTCCACACCACCAGGGCAGTCACGAGCAGCGTGACCAGCACTGGCACCGCGATGAACGGGCCGAGGATGCTGATTGGCGGGTCGTGGAGCAGCCGCCCGGTCAGGGCACAGCGGTGGAAGTAGAGCCGGTGGAGGTCCATGAAGAAGTGGTCGATGATGTGATTGGGCCAGAAGCAGTCCATCCCCAGGGCCACCACGTAAGTGCAGTTGGTCAGTTCCTCATATGGCCTACAGGGGGGGGGCGACAATGAACAAAAGCATAATAATTACCATCATTACAGTTCAGGGGCCATCGCCATGCTGGCTTGTGGTGGACATTTTAGTAAAAATAAAATTTTTGCCACAGCAGGGACATGCTGGGCCCTTGATTCAGCCCGGGAAAAAGAGTTGGAGAAGCCCTCATTGCGCGCTATAGAGAGAAATCTCTCTATAGCGCTGCTGCTACTCAAAGATTTGCCATTTCAGATCATGACAAGTGACAAGCCAGTGGGCCAATTACTGTACATGAGTTATATTTCGTCGTTGTCGGGTGGAAACCTTGTATGTCCAAAACCGTTTGTTTTGTATTTATCATTTTAAAAATGATTTAAACTAGTGAAAACAGCCGATCTACAAGTTGTGTGCTTGTAGATCTGCTGTTTTCACTACTTTTGTGCAACGGCCTTGTATGATGAAGCAGGGCTTTGCTTTGTGAAAAAATGTATACATTTGAAACTTACGAGGTTTCTGCCCGACAGTAACGATTTACTTTGTTGGCCGCCCAGCCCCCAAAATGGAACGAAGGCCGACATTTTATTTAATTTTTTTTCCTAATGGCCGGCCTCAACAGGCCGGGAATGAACCGGCCGTTCGGGAGTTGTCCCGCTTTTCCAAATGGCCAGCACATCCCTGTGCCACAGACATACAAAATGAGCGAATAATAATACCAGAAACACATAAAGAGCTAGCCCCGAATGACCATAACAGGTCTGTAACTCTGAGAGTGTGCAAATGGAACCAAATGGACCCACAGGATACATTTGAATACATACAAAATATTAACATTAAAAGCTGAAGCCTGGAGATATGAGGTTTTTGCCTGACCGACAGCAACCATATGAAATGTGAATGTGCTTTACAAAAGATATTGACAACAGCAAAAAATTATATTACTAGTAAATACACTGGTGAAATAGTGTTGATTTCGTCGACTAAAACTATGACCAAATATCTTCGAAAACTAAGAACTAAATAAAACTAAGCTATGATGACAAAAACTAAGACTAAATATATTGACAATTTCGTCAACAAATAAAAACTAGACTAAAACGTTAGGGAGGGACTAGTGGAGAACATCCAGTAGAACTAAAAGACAAGTAATTTTATGTTTGGTTACGCTCGGGTGTTGCGCTTTGAAAATAGCAGATCTACAAGCTCACAACACGTCACAGCTTGTAGATCAGCTATTTTCAACTTGCAACGAATTGTAAAATCAGCAATTAATATGCCACCAAGGCCTACCAAAATACATTTTAGTAAACAATATTAAAACTCACTTACTGCCAAAAATAACTCTGTCTATGTAGCTCCCTGCCAGGCCGATAAACCTGAGAATTTAATAAGCTTTAATTAAAAAGAAAAAATGTTATCGCCCCCGGAACTAAAAAAAGCAGAACTAAACCTCTCGGAACAGTTTCTTCACGGACCCATTTGATCGCTGCACTATTACCATGGCAACCGGAAGCAGATTTCGTCCTTCCGAGCCATGGGATGGTTCACACACTGGTTATACAACACAGTAGCCAGTTCCTGAACAGATTGTCCAGTTTTTCACAGTTTTGTTTTTGTTTTGAAGCTGTGGACAACGTAAACGCGCACAATGCATGGTTGGGGTCCGATCGTGCACGATGGATACTCTCGCGCCCACGTTGAAAGGTAAGAGAAGACAGGCAGTGAGCTACATAGGGATTTTCTCGGGACTATCGGGGGTTGCGATCAATGAGTTAACTGTAGATTTAGTCGACTAAAATCGTATGATATTTAGTTGACTAAATTCAGAAGACTAAAACGTGACTAAAACTAAATCAAACTTTGCTGTCAAAATCAACACTGTGGTGACGACTGACAATGCAGTTTAGTGGATAAAATTTAGAATCACTTCAGAAGGGATTATAAAATCAAGTTGACTCGTTTTATAAAACATTACTCAAGTCATTTGTGCGACCGCCTCTCACAGTGTGCTGAGATGCATTGTGAGCTTGCAGGACAGCTATTGTGGGGGCAAAAACATTTGGTGTAGAGAGAAAAATATGGTCCAAGTACATAATAGAGTGATTAACTCTCTGACTCAAAGGAATAGAAACGAGAGGGTCAGATTTCTCCTTTGGAGATGACCAATGCTATTTTAAAACCAGTAAAGATCTAATCTGTGACCCTTTAGTTGGAACTCACAAAGCAGCACTATCTGCCCTTGTAAGGTGCTCTCTTTCACCATGACTGTGGTCTTGCAAACCTTTGTAATATACTTGCTCCAGGCAATTCCATATGTACACTATATAGGCATTCTGAGGCCGCATTCACACTAAAGAGTGATATATCCTCTCCGTGTCCTTTGAGAATGAGGGCGGGAGGGTGTCGTCCAATTCATTCTCTATGGAAGTCACATGGTTTCATGTCTCTTCCAAGCCTCTTGGCTTGAATCTTCTTGTCTCTTGGTCAAGAGGCTTGGAAGGGACATGAAACCATGTGACTTCCATAGAGAATGAATTGGACGACACCCCCCCCCCCCCCCCCCCTCATCCTCAAAGGACACGAAGAGGATACACTGTATGACTGTTTGTAGGAAGCCTGAGAGTTCAGACTGAGAGCCAGTGGTGGAAAGTAACTAGCCATCGTCAAAGAAAAGGGAAAAACAGCGCCCTCTCTGTTTTGTTCCTTTTCATTTGACTCTGGCAGGATGAGAAAAAGGGGCGGTGATGTGGAGGAATTCCCCGGTCTGGGAGAATCTCCGTGCTCTTCTTCCGGTTGGGGAGCTTGTTTTGATTCTCACTATAGCAACAGTTCTCCCACGGAACGGAATACAACATGGATTGCTACTGCTGACAAGGAGCGCGTGTATTTATTCTGCATCTAGCTTAAAGTACCAAAAGTAGAAAGTACCCATTGTGCAGAATATACCATTTCAAGTTTTCAAAAGTATAAAAATCTTTTGAAAATACCTATATATATATATATATATATATATAGATATATATATATATACCTAACCCTAAACCTCTATGGAAGTGCCGCTACTCAGACGATTATATTAGAAGTCAATGTCGGAATGGCAGCATGTCTGAATGGAGAGCGGCCCCCGTACTCCTCCCACGGACAAGGTCTCTCACAGTTTTGCCTTTTAAGTGTCCTTTCTGAGAGCGGACCACAGCCTCCACAGGGACATGTGGTGGGGGGCTGCTGGTAGTAGTGGGGACTGGAAGGGGGGAATACATAAATACAAAAAGTCAAAGAAGCAGCTAGAATTACCGGCAGGCTTAACGCAGCTAAATATAACCGTTAGGTGGAAGGGGGCAGGAGAAATGGAGACGCATACCAACAAGGCTGCAGATACTTGGGATGGTCGACGTGTACAGCTGCATATCGTCGTTGTCGGATGGAAAACTCGTATCTCCCAAGTTTCAAATGTGTATGTTTTTTCGCAAAGTAAAGCCCTGCTTCAGTATACAAGGCCGTCGCACAAAAGTAGTGAAAACAGCCGATCTACCGCGAAGCGTTGTGTGCTTGTAGATCGTCTGTTTTCACTAGTTTAAATCATTTTTAAAAGGGGACTGCCCATAAGTCCGAAGGTTCATTAGTCCGAAGGTTCATTAGTCAGAATTTAGTTAGGGTTACTGAGGTTAGGGTTAGAGTTAGGCATAGTATTCTTAACACATTCGGACTAATGAACCTTCGGACTAATGAACCTTCGGACTAATGAACCTTCGGACCAATGCCATGGCACCTTTTAAAATGATAAATGCAAAACAAACGGTTTTGGACATACAAGGTTTTCACCCGACAACGACGATATGGGGGCTGTCACTCTATCACTCCATTGGTTGGATGAGATGCATGACAAGATGACGTTTTTTGATGTTTTGTGTTTGTTTAGTTTTTGACAGACAAACAGGGTTTTTGGTTTCTAAAAACAAACATACAGGAGGTGGGGGTATTTTCATAACCACTTTAAGCTCTATACTATGTCGTAGCTCACAAAGCGTTATGAGTGACATGTTGTGAGCTTGTCTGTCTACTATAAATGACAGGAAACAACCACGTCTTGTGCACACGTGATCAGCTCAGAGACAGGTGCGTAGGTTCAGACGTATAGAATCAAATAAATGACCCGCACACCGTCAACACGTCTGCACAACAAGATCAACTTTATTTAGGCAACGTTCCGGTCAATAAACCTTTGACCTTAGAGATGCCTGAAGAAGGTCTATTGACCGAAACGTTTCTTAAATAAAGTTGTTCCTATTGTGCAAGTCTAGACAGTGTGTGGGTCATGCTGCTATGACCCACACACCGTGGCAGTGGCTCAGGGGTAGAGTGGCCGCTTGGTAACCGAAAGCTCCCAGTTCGATCCCGGGCTCCTCCAGAGTTACTGTCGAAGTGTCCTTGAGTAAGACTCTGAACCCCTAGTTGCTCCTGATGAGCTGGTTGGTACCTTGCATGGTTTCCTCCACCATCCGTGTGTGTGAACGGGTGAATGTAATGCACAATCTCTGTAAAGCACCTTAGATAAAGGCACTATATAAATGCACCATTTACCATTTTACTATAAATAACAACATTTAAACAATCCTTTTAGGCAAAGTGTTTTGACTGTACTGTTTTGCATTTCTGTTTAATAAAATATTCAGTCAACCAAACATTTAGATGTTTCTTTTTGCCCAAAATGGGGCTGCCAGGGTCAAATTGTTTCATGTGCATTTTCTTTTTTATTAAATTGTTAAATTGTGACTAAATATAAATATCAAACATATCAAGTCTACATTTCCCCAAAGAAAATGCATGTATTTAATTCAGTCTGATCAGAAACAAGGATAAAATATATCCCCCACCGGCATGCCTGGAATATGGTCATTTTAGGGGCAAGGCCACTTGGCCTTTGGTGTTGTCCATTTTCTGAGGGCATAAAGGCCAAATGCCAGGGCAGGAAGGCCATCAAATAAAACAAGATTGAAATAATTTCTTGAATTTAAGGTTTAGGGATGATAACCTAATCTGCAGTGAAATAGATAAATGATGGTATTTACAATCTGATCCATGCTCTGCCCTGCACCAATCAAAGTCACTGGATTGGTTTAAAGATGGGGATCGGGGGAGTTAAGATTTCAGAATCTCAACAAAAGACACTGGTGTCTACATGACAAGAAAGAGACACCAGTGTCTACTGTCTACATATTGACAAGAAAGAGACAGAGGAGAAAGTGGTATAGTCAGCTGGGGCATTAAGGCCACTGTGGCCTCAGGTCATGCTATTGTTTTAGGGGCACAAGGCCAAACTGAGGGGCAACGGCGGCCATGGCCTCCATGAAATTCCTGCCCTGCCCACCGGCCATAAAGATGAATGACGAGGGATATTAAAAACAGAAAAATGGCTTCCCCCCCCCTGTAAATCCAACCCAGACATGAACACCGTTAGGAAGTAGTAGGCTGTTTCCAACGATGAGGATCTTTTTTTGTGTGAGAAGCACAGGAGGAGAATGTGAGGATGTTCAACAGCCCAGCCATCCCATCAGTGTTTCTGGTTGCCACAATGTACCAAGGAAGAAAGCAACAGCACTGGATTGGAAATGTCATGTTCATGTCATTCATAGGTGTCAACGCATGCACAAGGCCAGACACACACTTTGAAGCACGCACGCACGCACGCACGCACGCACGCACGCACGCACGCACGCACGCACGCACGCACACACACACACACACACACACACACACACACACACACACACACACACACACACACACACACACACACACTCCAAAACCATATACTGAAGCAAAGATTTTGTTTTAGTAGCGCACCATCTCTTTTTCTCTCTTTCCTCTGAGGTCTTTCTCTCAATCTGTCTCCATGTCTTTCCCTTTCTCTCTCTCTCTTTCCTTTGTTCTTTTCTCTCTGTCTCTCTGTTTTATTGCAGTGGAAACAGAATAGACAACCATACCATAATAAGCTACAAGTCATTGTTCAGTGTTTCTCAAATATGTTCACGTCGAGGACTGCCAAATTGCGGACATGCGATCCAGTGACCATTGACCAATGCTGTCTCTTGTTTGTCTTCCAGCCTGTAACTGCAACCTGTGTTGTGCTCTTGACCCCAGTGTGTTTTTGACGGCCTGCCCTACTCCCCTTCCCTGAAGTTTGGCCTGTTTCGCTGGATTACTGCATGGCCCTTGCCTGCCTTGTTTGCTTGCCTTTCTGACCTCCTTTGACCTTTATTCTGTGTTCGGGATATTTCTATGCAAAGACGGCCTTTGCTTCATTCGTCCTATTCTATTCTGCAATTGAGTCCTTTTTGAACCCCTGACACATTCGACTGGTCTGCACCTTTTCTATTGCAGGGGTGATGGACGTTTCAACTTTCGTCCTCCTCAGAGTCAGACTGACTGTTTGACTTGGGTAGTCTCTCCTGAAGTGCCCAGGTATTACAATATCTTCTCTGATGCAAGTTGTCCTTGATGAGCGAGCCCTTCTACCTTCTGCTGGAGCGCACAGGACTTCTCTTTAGCAATAGATTAGTTTGTGTTTTAATCTCTCCAAATGTAAACAAGATTACTTAGTTTCTCTATATTCAAGTTCATGAACTTCTCCGCATTTACTTTGCTTTCTTTCTTTCTTAATTCATTTATTCACTCATTTAACTCAGTCACACTTTTGTATATGTATAGTAAGTTAACTCACTTCAGGGTGTCCGGCCAGCTGCACCACAGGCCTTGGTCCAAAGTGCCCATGTCTTTCGTGAACGTTGGAAGGCAGTACTCATTGATCATCCTCTCATAAAGACCAATGTGGCAGCCAGACCCCAACGGAAGAACATGGACTAGAGGGGATGAAAGAGAAAAACAACATTAATTTAAAAGCATCCGAAAAACCAGAGAGCACAAACACAAAGAAACAAATAAACAAAGGGAGCAATAAATAATCCTTTTGTTTTTCATTTGTGTAGGTGGACACACACCTACACACAGGAGTCTGCACTCTCTTGCTAACACTGGAATCTCTAGAGAGTAGAGACCACCAGTATCGTAATTGCCGACCCCTCCCATGTCCTGTATTCAGAATATGAACCGCTACCCTCTGGCAGACGTTACATTGTCCTATATCCGTTATTATATAATATTCCCATATCCGTTACTCTGTTAACTCTCAAATACCTGGAACGCGCCAGAGTCGCGTTAGATTTTAACCACTTTAACCACTATTGTATGCTTTAACCTTAGAAAAATAGCAGATATACAAGCTCACAGCGCGGCACCGAGTGCCGCGCTGCGAGCTTGTAGATCTGCTATTTTTGAAAAATCGTGAAAATGTGTGCAAGTCTATGAATATCTTTGACCCGATCTTTGACCCGACTTCTAAATCCTTCCTCTAAATCAGTGGTTCTCAAACTTTTTCATGTCAAGGACCCCCAAAATTACAGGTATTTAGCCACGGACCCCCATCTCAAAATATGTTGTTCCAGGGACCCCCCAGAAGCAAATATTTGATTTACAAATGTTCGCTTTTAAATGGATATATTCAAATACTTGCAAAGAAATATCATGATTTTTCAAAAATAGCAGATCTACAAGCTCGCAGCGCGGCACTCGGTGCCGCGCTGTGGGCTTGTATATCTGCTATTTTTCAATTGTTAAAGCGGTCAATAACCCTAGGCCTAAATGGGTTAAACTCAGGACGTTAGCAGGGTGTGGTGACTCTATAATGTAGTGTAATTTAATGTAATGTAATGTATGCACTTGAACTGTATGGCAGCACTTGTGTGTTTTGCACTATTCTTTTTAGTTGTCTTTCTGTTTGTCTTGTATGTTATGTAGCAGCCTGCAAGTCCAAGACAAATTTCCCTCGGGACAGAATTAAATAATCTTGAATCTTGAAACCCAGTGTCCCCATACTGGGGAAAACATTGGGCAAAAATAGCAGATCTACAAGAGATTTGCAGAGATTTGGTTTTGAGTGAAAAAAGGAGTGCACCTATTAACGCTCTGGGGAATGCTACTGTATGTTTTTTCACTCTCCGAGCATCTCAAGGCTAAGCATTTGTCTAACGTTTTGCCTCTGCAGCAAACCTTTCTTAAAGGGCTATTTCAAAAGCGAGGAGTGAGTGAGGAAATTACTTATATTGACTTGTATAACCTTGTCGCTCACCAATAGGCTAATATCAGATTTTCAATAGAAAAATATGATTCACCAGCAACACTGTAAAAGTAGAGTTCATAGGGTAAAAGACTGCATGAACGTGTGAAAGATAGGAAAGAAATGCCTTATGGAATTGATGATTATGTGCTGATTGATAGCATGGATGTTGGGTGCTCTTCTTGCGCCGGGTGATGCCCTGCGCCTACTTTGTTGCTACATCTGCCCTCCCTGTAACGTATGCTGTTACAGCTTGGCATTAAACACATTAGTTCCTGCCAAGCTCGACAGTCGGCACAAAGCTCAGAGAGCTAGGCCTTCACCTGAACATGAGCGTGAGTGACTGGATAGTGGACTTCCAACATCACAATCAAATCCTCTGACCCAATGGCTCCAAAACACTGGGTCGCGGTCCATTTGTGAGTCGCGGACACCTTTTTATGGGTCCCTTAATTTTTTGTTTCCTACATTTTGTCAATAGAGGCCAGAGGGTATGCACATGCATAAAGTTAATGGCAAATTGAGTGGCAAAGTGAGTGGCAAAGTGAGTTTAACGTTGTTTAACGTAGTTTAATGCAATCAGATAGGACTTTTCTGTTTGGATGTATGGGCTGTCAAGGCACAGAAAGTATTTTTTTGACACTCATTAGGCGTTCCTGACTTCCTGCATAACCTCCAGGTATGATGATGATGTCACACATACCCTCTATACATGAAAACAAAAAAAAACATTCCCCCAAAAGCTACATTCATGAATACAAAATATATAAAGAAGTAATCGAATTAATAAATAAATGAAAAATCTAAGAAATTCCATAAATTAGAAAACAACAAATGTTTAAGAAGTATAGTGAAAATAGCCGATCTACAAGCTCACAACGCGGCACGAAGCGACGTGTTGTGCGCTTGTAGATCTGCAGTTTTCACTAGTTTGAGTCCCGGGCAAACACTGCTCTGACCCTCAACAACACAGGAGCCCATCTGGGCTGTGTGCTGAGTCCTCCTCTCCTCTCTACGGCATTGGCCACGCGCAGCTCCAGTGTCATCATCACGTATGCTGACGACATGACAGTGATGGGACAGTGATGGGCCGGCATGACGTGAGAGGGATGAGGTCAGATCACTGACACTCTGGTGTCGGGAGAACAACCTGCTATTTTAACCACACACCTATGGTAGTATATACCAGTAAGACTCCCTAATCGGGAGATAAGCGACCGTTGGTCGCTTATCTCCACAAATATCACAACCTCCACCTCTCACGTCATACGGGCAGCCATAGTTACACCTGGAATGTTGAATCTCCATATATGGAGATAACCTACGCATCACACAAAGTCTGACCTCACCAGCCCATACTTGGGCATGGACGACTTATATCTCCATATACGGAGATGGCCATATATGGAGATACGATGACATCACAGAGTCCACAGCTGATGATGTGGCGTGATGTCATACAATACACATGCCAAACTTTGCACACACACTCCTTGCTTGCCAATCCACAACCTCCACCTCTCACGTCATACGGGCAGCCATAGTTACACCTGGAATGTTGAATCTCCATATATGGAGATAACCTACGCATCACACAAAGTCTGACCTCACCAGCCCATACTTGGGCATGGACGACTTATATCTCCATATACGGAGATGGCCATATATGGAGATACGATGACATCACAGAGTCCACAGCTGATGATGTGGCGTGATGTCATACAATACACAAACAAGCCCTATATAAAGGGGCAATTCTCACCAGGGAAGAGAGCATTCCCCACTAGCTGAGTATCTTAAGATGGTTGGATGTGATGATAAGCTATAAGCTTAGTTGATCCTGGCGATAAGGTCTGAGTCGAGGAATGCTCTCTTCCCTGGTGAGAATTGCCCCTTTATATAGGGCTTGTTTGTGTATTGTATGACATCACGCCACATCATCAGCTGTGCACTCTGTGATGTCGCCACATCATCAGCTGTGGACTCTGTGATGTCATCGTATCTATGAGTTGGGGAAAAGTGTGACGTGTGACCGACGGACGGACGGACGGACGGACGGACGGACGGACGGACGGACGGTGGAGGTTTTGGTAGTAAACTGCTCCCTGACGGTCGCAATCATGCACCTTATGTATACACTTCACACTTTCTGTACATGTGTTTTATATTTGTTGATTATATGTATTTTTGTGTTATTTTTATGCTATCTTTTTTTTGTGAGGGTACCTACCCTAACTCCACACAGAAAGGCGGAGGAGAGAACTTGAAATGGGACATTCTGCATAATGAGTGCTTTTATGTGCCCGGGGGTGTGCACAGTATATGTGTCCCTTTCATGCCCATACATTATTATGGAGATTAGTGACCGACCGATAGACTTTTTTGTGATCCGATACGATACCGATTCTAGAGAGGGGAGCCATCACCGATACCGATACGATACCGATATATACATATATATAAAACAGGCCTTTTAGTCTTTATTAAAGAGCCACAGACCTCCAATCTGCTGTGCTCTAACTGGACTGGAGTCTCATTTCTCTCCTAAAGCCCTTGAATATGTTGGAATATGATTAAGGATTACTGTGATTATCACATTTCACATCGCACAAACCATACTTGTAACTTTCACTAGCCCCTAAAAAAGTTATATCGGTCGCATATCGGTTATATCGGTCATATCGGTCGCATATCGGTTATATCGGTCATATCGGTCGCATATCGGTGCATATGGTCGCATATGGTCGCATATCGGTGCATACCGATATGGCCAAAAAGGTCATATCGGTGGCCGATATATCGGTCGGTCACTAATGGAGATTTCTTATCTGTCTAGCTCTCTTTTATGCCCATATATGGTGTTCCGTGTCCAGGCCAGTCTGTGATGTCATCTCCAAATTTGGGTATTGGTGGCAGTGATGTCAGTCATCTCCAAAGTTGGTCACTTGTTTCATCATGTCAGACAGACATTATTTGGGCATTGTTTAAATTTGTCACTCTGACATCATGCTCTGACATCACTGTGATGTCAGGGGAACCACTCTTAACATAATGGGTTTGTCGCTCTGACATCACGCTCTGGCTTCACTGTGATGTCACACTAACATAATCCCTTTCATGCCCATATATGGAGTTCCCTGATGCCATCAATATTAAGCCCATATCAGGACTTCATATGGGAATGCCCATATACGGAGGCCACATCGGCCACATACTACACTAACGGCTGGTTCTATACACAGGGATCTCCATCATGTATGGGCATAAAGGGTACAGTATGATGTCAGATGTCATAGACATCATAAGACTTTCACATAACAAATAACTGAGTAAGCACGTTTGGGCTCTCACAGCATATCTCCATATACAGTGCATGGATCTCCATATATGGGTACCAGGGGTCTCCATATATGGGTACCAGGGGTACCTGGTACCAGGGGTAACTGGTCCGATATACCGTACATCACTGGCCAGATGGCCAAGAATTGGCGCGACCTTGCCCTTTAGGGCGAGGTCACATCGCATGTCGCATCGTCATATAATTGGTCCTACTGTTCACGATAAAATTGCAAAAAAGAAATTCTTCTCAGTCTGCGTCTCTTAGGAGGCTGTAGGCAGTTCAAAAACCTGTCTACCAGTGACATCATCGTTAGGAAGATATATTTTTTTAAACAAACAATTAAATAGAACTAGAAATACTGTTCCTACGAAACAGTGTGGGCTCGCATGTATCACCATGTATGGGCACAAAGATCTACCCTTTGGCTGCACCTCATTGGCTAAGGCTAATTTTGAGGAGACTTGACTAATAGATTATGTCATTTTGAGGAGAACTTGACTGATAGATTAAGTCATTTTGAGGAGAACTTGACTGAGATAAATAATGAAGATAACATACATGTGCTCGCTTTCAGCGAGCCCACAATTCCCCATCGATGGTGTCACTGGTAGATGGGTTTCTGAACTGCCCACAGCCCTCCTATGAGACACAGAATGAGACACAGAAAAACATTGTGCTATTTATTTATCATGAACATTATAGTGAGGGCCAATGATATGGAGATAGGTTGAAAAGTGGTGAAGTCGTCCTTTAAATAAACCATTTGTCGTTATATGAGAACCACAGATGATGAACATCACATGGAAACATGCTCATGAATGTACCATCATCCATCATGTGCTGCCTTACGTGCCTTGCTTTCAGGGCCAGAGATGAAAGTCATGCAGTGACATGCAATTATGTCATTCCGTATCCATCTTTATGGATTATGACAAAATATGACAAGACCCACTTATGGATATCCATGTTTATCCATAGCTGTAGCTCATCATGCAAGGGAACCTCATTTAAACAGGATGGATTTAGGCGTATTTAGTGATGGTGGATTTTAAAATGGCTAACTGAGACACTAAACCACGCTTTGCAATGATCCATGTCATCTATATTCCATGCAGGGATCAACTTGGAATATGTCGTTTTATTGAAGGCATTCATTGATTTCATTCAATCATTCATTCAGAACTTATCATACTAAAACCAGAAAATAATTCTAATTCTTCTAACAATATTGCGCACTTGGGTTTAGATTGGCCCTACATTAGGACTGTGGTTCTCTCAAAGTGTGACCCTGGGAGTGGGACCCCATGGGTCCTTGAGGGGGTTCCAGTAAAATATAGCATAAACATCAGTTTAACCATTTTAAACTTGCACATCAGCTATTTTTTTCCTTTTTTTTTTTACTTGTTTTGTACTTGTATTCAAAAACAGACAATTACAAGCCCACAAGCTTTGGAAATGCATGCGTTTTGAGTTTGTAGATCTGCTATTTGTGGAAAAAGAAATCTCAAAAAATGTCTGAAAGAAAATCAAATTATTTTAATCAATTTATTTTATTTTATAATAATAATTCACAAATCTTCTCTTTTGGGGGTCCCTGGTTGCCAGCATAATGCCTCTCTGCAGTCAGAGAAGAGAAGTGATGAAGAGGATAGAGACCAAGAAATGAACTTGTTGGTTAATAATTGTGGACGTTCACGATCATTTATGATTCGAATTTGTTCGTTGATTGATAACTCATGTTACACTGTGGCTTCTCTGCTACCGTGCGCACAAGCCCGCGCGAAATTGCCCCTGGCAGGTTTGATTTGTATTACTGTAAAAGTATTCATTTCCATATCTATCAATGGGCATTTCATTTCATATAGCCTGTGGCCAACAACATGGTGAACTAATTTGACATTTTTACCGCTGAATACAATTTAAATAATTCATTGTAAAAGTAAAGACTCACTTACCCGCAACAAACAAAACAAGCCCCACTTTCACGAGCGACGCGCACTCCAAAGCCATCACGGCCATCAAACTGGACAACTTTTACGCGTACAGGCTGCAGTGCTCCGGTTAAGCTGCTATTCCAGGCTCATATTCTTCCACTCGGACCATATAATATCACTATAATAAAAGAAAGGATCATATAAAAGCCCCGCAGACAGTGGAACTCATATGTGGTCCAGTGGCATGCTGGCTGGGACGGGGATCAAGGCGAGTGACATCCGAGCGCTCTGCGTAAAGCCCTGCCATGAACTTCATTTCCACAGCCCGTGTTGCCATGTCTGCTTATTACAAGGGACTTCGGCCATGTTTTTCTGTAAAGTTGCTTGTAAATATTGGTAGTTTGTTTGCAGTGGTGGAAAAAGTACTCAATGTTTGCAATGTAGAAAATACTCTGTTAAAAGAGTCGACATGTAGGCCTACTTGAGTAAAACAAAAGTACAAAAGTATTGGCATCAAAATGTAGGCTACCAAAAGTAAAAGTAGGCTACTCTTGAATGTCCCATTTCACAATTTTTCATATCTATAAAATGTATAGGCCTAAATCTGTTGAAAATTACAGATCTACAAGCTCACAATGCGTCACATCGCGACACATTGTGAGCTTGTAAATCGGCTATTTTCAAATACTCAGAATTGTAATACTCATGGGCTTGTTTGTTCCTAGTGTTGTTCAAACCTGTGCTTCTCAAACATTTTCATGTCAAGGACCCCCAAATTAATGTAAATGTCCACATATCCCCATCTGAAAACATGTTGTGCCAGGCAGGGACCCCCGTACTAGATTTGTGATTCTCCCTTTTCTTTAATTAGAAAATAGCATATCTACAAGCTCAAAACATGTCGTAGATGACTATTATTGTCGGCTTGTTTTCATAGCCTTGTTGCTTACATCTCTCGCAAAATCTGGCCACGCTGCCACTTCCACTCCAACCAGACTGAGTCACTAGAGAGCTTTTAGGTCCCCATGTCCTTCACCTTTCCTCTATTAGCCCTGCTGCCGCTGCTCACACAAACCATGCCAGGCATTTGACCCCAATATTGTGGCACAGTGCATGTGTGACTGGTGGTGGTGAGTCAAGCGGTGAAACCAATGGTTTCCAAAGTGGGGTCCAGGCAGGGCCCTTAGATCAGTGGTTCTCAATCTTTTTCATATCAAGGTCTGCATTATTTATTTGGCATTTGAGCTATAGATCTCATAATGATGAGACCCAAAACTTGGAATATTTCGTTAGCGTTAGATAAGATTTTGAATTCCATGCATGCTGTATTGATGTGGTTGATCAAACATAAAAAAAAAGCATTTTTAATCATGTAGACTTTTTGTAAATTAAGTAATTGCGACCGTAGGTCGCAGTTTACTGTCAGAACCGGCACAGCTTGTCCGTATGTGTAACACCTGACACTGTGGTTCCCCTAACAGGGGAAAGGGATTGTACCTGTATGTTGTGATGTCATGGGTACCACTCTATGCCCATATATGGAGATCCCTGATGTCATCAATATTAAGCAACGCTGATGAAGGCTTAACGCCGAAACACGTCCGTTTGTTGCTGCTCTGCAGCTTACCATGCCAATCTTATAAAATAAAAAAAGTGCCTTAAAAGGACGTTCCGTGAGTGCTGGTGTTCTCTTTGAGAATCTTCTTTGTAAAGTTACGTTTCCTGACCGTGCACCCGGTAAGAAGTTGAGTATTGTTGAAACGAATTGGAGTCGTGCGCGCACTTCTGCTTTAATCAATATTAAGCCCATATATCTAACAGGACTTCATATCCATATATGGAGAACTGGTCCGATATACATCACTGGCCAGACGGCCAAGACATGGCGCGACCGGTCACTTGTCGCCCTGAGGCGTCTTACTAGCACAGATGGTTTACAAACTCTTGAGAGTGTAAACTGAAACCAAATGGACTCTTACGGGTTTCATTTTACAAGGATTAAAGATCTACAAGGGTCCATTTGGTGACCAACTCTCCATTATTTAGCTGCAGGGGACCACCTGGAACCCCCTCAAGGACCACTGGTGGTCCCCGGACCACTGGTTAAGAACATGTGCTTTAGATCACCTGAGAGCCTGAGCCCATGCACTGGTGGGTCGTATAGGACCCTTAGGGGGTCCTCAGAGTTACTACAGGGGGTCCTCCAAATCTTTGTGTGATAGGATCATTCTTATAAATAAACGACTTGAACCCTCGCATCCCTATTCTGAGGAGAACTTTGGCCGAAAATAGCAGATCTACAAGCTTGTGAAATGGGACACTCTGCATAATGAGTACTTTCTGCTTTTGGTACTTTAATTATAAGTACATTTTGATACCAATACCTTTGTATACTTTACTCAAGTACATTTTCAATTCTGGTAAGTAAAAAATGTGAGTACTTTTTCCACCACTGCAGTCTAGTGTGACGGAGTAACTCTGCCCGAGGTCATAAGGACAGACATTTATTGTCTCACATGACAGTTCAAGTGCCTGCACTTAGTGCACACAACCCTGCAGGAAGTATAGTCTACCTCCTCACTGGTTCTCAACCTGTGGGTCGGGACGCCCAGGGGGGGTCCCCAAATTATTTTGGGGGGTCCCCAGACTCAACCAGCATAACGTTGAAGTAGAAGGTATCTGCACATTTCTAAACGTGACAATTTAAGGACTTTTTTAATACATCTAAAATGACAAATTAAACATTGGCCAAATTGTCAAATATTAGAGGCAGAAATTGTGAAAATAGACGATCTACATGCTCACAACGGTTGTGAGCATGTAGATCTGCTATTTAAAAATAGAACCGTGTTATACAAAATGTAATGCCTCAACTCTTCGTGCTCGTCAGGGTGGGGGGGTCCCCAGTTAAAATATGATTATTTTGGGGGTCGTGGCCTGAAAAGGTTGAGAACCACATGGTCTACCTTACTGGTTCCCAAAAATGACATGTATTTGGCTGTGGACATGCACCCATCTCGACCATCTGAAGATATTTTGTGAAGAAGCAAAGATTTGATGCAAATATTCACTTAAAAAAAAATATATATATTATTCAAATATTTGCACGCATTTTCATGATAGAAAAGAAAATAGCAGATCTACATAGCGAGGCACGAACGAAGTGACGCGCTATGAGCTTGCATATCTGCTTTTTTTGTACAGTGAAAGTATTAAATATGGTCAAAGTGGTTAAAATGATTGACTGTGACGAGGCCCGGATGGCTAGCAGTCCGTCTGGGCACCCCGACCTCGATTACCTTTAGATAGATAGATACCTTTATTGTCCCAAGGGGGAAAATCAGTTGCCCAGAGCAGTTTTAACGTTGCAAGTTACAGAGAAGTAAGAAAAGAAAAAAGTACTGTTGTGAACAGTCCCCCCAAAAAAAGCAAGGAACAATAAAAAAAAAAAAAAAGATAATATACATAAAGTGTCAAAAAGCTATCACAACAAAATAAAAGAAGAATATATACATAAAGTGTCAAAAAAAAATCAACGCTCATAAGTGTCACATCACACACAAATAGCAATACTGTACTTCAAGCAGCGCCAAACAAAAGTGTTCATAACAGTCAATGCTAGTCAGTGGAAGTAAAGTAGCTTATCACAGTGGCTCAAACTTTGTAATGTCACCCCCCAATTAAATATGTATTGGGCTGCCTCAGACCACCATCTGAAAATATTTTGTGCCAGGAACCCCACATGTTCGATTTGTGTTGTTAAATGTTTCAAATATATAAAGGAGCTCACAAAGTGTTGCATTGCGATGGGTTGTACGAATAGTCTATTTATGTAGGATTAAAGTGGTTAGACTGATCTCGATGCGACAATTGACCCTGGGGTTCCCATGGGACCCCAGTTTGAGAATCACTGGCTTATTATAGCAATGCAATGCAATGCAAAAAATACCTTGGCACAAGTGAAGCTTAGGTGGTTCGGGCAACTAGTACGGATGCCTCCTGAGCGTCTCCCTATAGGGAGGTCCTTGCTGCATGTCCCACTAGGAAGGGCCAGATGGAGGGATTACATCTCCACACTGGCCTGGGAACACCTCTGGAACCCCCAGGAGGAAGTGGCTAATGTTGCTCAGGAGAGGGAATTTTGGAGCTCTCTGCTGGAGCTGTGCCCCTGTGATCCGACTCCATGATAAGTGGCTAAAGATGGATGGATGTTGTTGTCTTCACCCTCCCAATGAGTACTATGGGGATTAGCAGGGATGGGTATAGCGTGTAGAGTATGGGAATGGGAGAATTGGCTTAAAGGAGCTATAGTCAACTTTTTCTTGAAAAACGGATGCTAAAATAAAAATAATGTTTCGAAAATATTTTATAAAAAAATAAGCTTCATATATGTGTTTCAATTAAAAAATGACCACAAAAAGCGTAAAATAATGATAAAATAATCATTTTGGCCCTTTGTTTACATTTACAGGGCCCGTACTTTGTTTACATCCTAGTCTGTAGACTAGGATGTACACCTACAATGAAAAAGTTGACTATAGCTCCTTTAACACTAAATTGGGTATATGGAGGGGAAAAAATGTTTTCTTTTATTATACTTCATGGGCAGGGTATCTTTTCTTTATACTGAATTTGTACGAACCGTGATGGCCTCAAATCGTGTGCTATTTTGTACCAATCATTGTGATGGGAATGGGACTTGGGGTGTCGGCCAAGAATTGGCGCGACCTCGCCCTTTAGGCCCTTTAGGGCGAGGTCGCATGTCGCCCTGAGGCGTCTTATAGTTAGGCTACTGTACGAAATGTAGTGTTCCAGAATCCTATTGGATTATGAAATTCCTATAAGGATTAAATGTATTTATTTAATGTATTATTTTGAATTATATTTTATAGGCCTAATTATATTAATATTCTATAATGTATTCATGTATTTAATTCTATACGATTTACATTTATTCTAGGACTTGTTTTATGCAATGTATGAAGTACAAACAATACATGATCGACACACAAAAAAATACAATGCATTATGTTCAAATTCCAAATAAAATAGACAATTGACTGACACTGAATAACTACTAGCATAGGCTACTTAAGTAAAAGTATCAATACAGCAATGTACAAATATACTCTGTTACATAGAGGTCCTGTAAATTTCAAAGTTTACTTGAATAAAAGTAGGCCTACAAAAGTATTGGTGTCAAAATGTCAAAAAAAAGCTCATTATGCAGAATGTCCCATGTTTTAAAATGAATCATTTGTGGAAAAATAGCCGATCTATAGTGGAGTAAAAGTAAAAGTAGGCCTACTGGAAATTGGAAATACTCAAGTACCAACACCTCAAAATTGAAGCTACAGTATTTAAGTAAATCTATTTAGCCTACTGTTGACTGACTTGTGTGTGTAGCAGCAGTAGCTTACTCTGGTAAACAAGGAAGGACTATTTCCTCCAGCGGAGGGACTTTAGGCTAGGCGGAGCAATACACGTCACAGTGACATTGGGAAAGTAAGCTGCACCTGTCTGATAGGACCAGAGAACTCCTCAGTCGGATTCGCGCCACTTTTAAAAATGGCCATCTTCTATGCTTTTCTGCTGTGCGTTCGTGTGAAAGCAACCTTGGGATGTGGGATTGTCAGACTCAGAAGAACTACCAGACAGTGGTTTTCAGCGCCAAGGTGAGTTTAAAACTTTTGTTTTATTCGAGTAGGGTATATTTCCATTAACCTTTAAACGGTGTAGAATGTAGCAATAGGCTATTAAGTTTGTTTGCGTTTGCCACCTGTCCTGCCACTGGAGAGGTCGGGCCAGCCGAGCTGGCTATAACAGGCCTAGTCATGTCACTTAATTTGCTCAAGCAAACTTAACCTTCTTACTATTTATGTACTCTATATTTTGTTTTATGACAATAATTAGCCTATAGGCCACTGTTGCTATGCAAAACTCAGTTTGGAGCCTCTCGGCCTCCGAACGACCTGCGTGTGTGTATGGTTGATAGATAGGCTATTTGTTTGCATTTGAGATTGTTAACATGTGGCAGTGGGATGTTGTGTTATCGTGTTACATTTATATAGTGTGTGTGTGTGTGTGTGTGTGTGTGTGTGTGTGTGTGTGTGTGTGTGTGTGTGTGTGTGTGTGTGTGTGTGTGTGCGTGCGTGCGTGTGTGTGTGTGTGTGTGTGTGTGTGTGTGTGTGTGTGTTTTTTTGTGAATTTCTGGAAAAGCTTATAGGTAATTTATATGAAGTGCTGCTGCTCAAGTACAAATTTGACAGAGCAATGTTCAGTTGTTGAGTAGGCCTAGCCTAATATTTGAGTATCTGGTTTGACTCAAGCCATGTTGGAGTAGCCAGCTTTGTCCACCACTGCCACGGCCCATTTACCATCATTTTATTGGCGTAATTAGTTATGCATTGTGTCTTTCTTTATGGCTTTAATGTTGCAGTTGCAAGGTGCTTTTTAATTACTTGATGTGCTGCTGGGCAGCGTGCACTATAATAATAACCTACTAGCTACATCATAAAGTATCACCTTAATGTTGTATTAATATAATAGTTAATAAAGCTGTCAAGTATTTGTAGTGGATAACAAATTGCCATAGTTGTATTTGAGGTGTGTGTGTGGTGAAGTAAAGCTGCAGGCCTATGTAAAGTGGAAATACTCAATAAGTAGCTAAAAACAGGAATTGGATTTCCTCCAAAACTCCAAAAGAAGCAGCCTTAATGTTCCGCCAAAATCCATTCCATGAACAGTCCTGAGGATGAAAGCTCTATCAAGCGATTTGAGTTTTTTTCTTCTTTTTTTTCCCACCCTCTCTCTAGTCTGAATTAAATTTAATGAAAATGACCCCAAGTCTGACAGGTGCAAATGGCGTGTCAGTTAATATCATTATATTATATATACGTTTTTAAATGGGCTTTATTAAGTTTCGACATCGCCATTTACATAAAACATATCATGACTCATCTCTCTGTCTGTGTGATGTGAGATACAAAGTAGCCTAGCCTAGCAATGCTGTCTGGAGTCCAGTAGATGGCAGCAGACGACACCAAATGAACGTGGGCTTTAAATTCTTCATGGGCATCAACGGACCATAGAGAGTCTGTCTGAGAGTGGCTTTGTTCAAGTGGCTTTTGGAAATAACATAGAATATTTTTACGCATAATAAACCCTCCCCAGACCTTATCATGTTACATAGGTCATAAATCACATGGATTCCGCAAGGCCCTGGCCTGGCCTCTTATTGGTTTCACGCAAGACACTACACAGCAGTCAACAAACGGAGGCAACGTGCGTGCAGAATGCACTGTACACATGTTGCTTGTAAAAATGACTGGCCCTGAAAATGTACTGCCGGGTCCATTCATTTCACTGCGGACCCACAACAGCATCGTATACATTTTACAGTCCCCGTGCCTGCTACTGCTGCTGGCAGTGTGCGAAGTAGGCAGGCCTGTTATACCGCACAGCGTGACCCTGGACTGATATAGCGCTGCTGATGCGCAACAGTTGCAAAGATCAGAGCAAATTCTTTCTTTATTTCTTTCTCTCTCTCTCTTTCTCTCAGAGCAAATTCTTTCTTTATGTCTGTCTGTCTGTCTGTCTGTCTGTCTGTCTGTCTGTCTGTCTGTCTGTCTGTCTGTCTGTCTGTCTGTCTGTCTCTCTCTCTCTCTCTCTCTCTCTCTCTCTCTCTTTCTTTCTTTCTTTCTTTCTTTCTTTCTTTCTTTCTTTCTTTCTTTCTTTCCCCCCCTTTTCTTCGCTACACGCCTTAATAAGAGGTTATATTGTAGCCAGTGGTGTAACCGTGCCCGTGGAAGTAGCTAATAGCCTACTTTGAGAACTTTACTTGTTACTTGTTACTTTGTAGATTCTGATTAATATTATACATTTCAGCCATTTGAAAATAAAATAAAAAACGTGTGAACGGGACATTCTGCAAAACGACTATCCCACTTGAATTTAGTTATGGAAACAAGCCTAAAACTTTCTTGTGGTCTTTCATTATATTTTTAGTTGACAATCAATCAATCAATCAATCAATCAATCAATCAATCAATCAATCAAAACAGAGTATGGCTATTATTTCAACATTGCACTTTTCCATCACTGGTTATATTGTATTATGCTTTTTCTCTCTCTTTTACATTTGCACTGTAGGCTTTCATTCCACTGGCACTCTTTTATGCAGAGCACCAGCAGAACAAAGCATGTAACCCATATTCCAAATTCCTAGGTCGCCCACTTAACAACCAAGCAGCAGCAGCATCATGCATTGCTGCTCCGCCAACAGAAATAGCCAAACTATTCCTTTTGACCCACCCTGGACTGGACCTGATTATGAATGTATAAATCTAACAAAGACACCACAGATTAGATGTCCTCCAGGTCAGTGCTTCTCAAAGTGGGGTCCGGGGACCCCTCCAGGGGTCCTCGAGGGCAGGGGTTTCCGGGGGGGTCCCCATCAAAACGAGTTAATATGGCATAAAAATGTCTTAAACCAATTTTATACCCTATTTTATAGAATGGCAAATCTTGAAAATATTTGAGAAATGTGGAATCATTTTTATTTTTGTAACCCTCTCTTTTCTTCTTCTAGGGGTCCCTTCTTGGAGCCAAGTCTAACCTACACATCAATTTGGGGGTCCTTGACATGGAAATACTTGTCCAGATGACACCTTTTGGACATAAATTCCCGCTTCTCTTTTGTCTGGAAAATATGCTGTGATCAAACCTCAGCCTTGGCTCGGCTCACACACGCACCACACACACACACACACACACACACACACACACACACACACACACACACACACACACACACACACACACACACACACACACACACACACACACACACACACACACACACACACACACACACACACACACAACGCACGCACGAGCAAAGCAAACACAGGATGGAACAGTTGGCGGTGACAGGTGTATTGACAGCGGGGTCTACACGGAGCCCCTTATAACGGAGCCAATCAGGAGGACAGTGTGATAAGTCACTGTGGGCGTATTTGGAAGAAGAAGAAAAAAAAGAAAAACTCTCTTGGTTTTTGGGAGACCAATCCAAACGCACTGGAGGAGGCGTTAGCCGTAACGAGGGGGTGTGTCTAGACCCCCCCCCCCCCAATAGCCCCCCCTCCCCTCCCTCTCTCTCCAGACCCCCCCACCACCCCCCACCCCCCACCCCCTCTCAGGCACCGGGCGCTAGTATGGCAGTGTGTGCGTCTATGTGAGTGTGTGAGAGAGAGAGAGAGCCGGGCTAATGACTATGAGACTAACAGCGAGCTGAATGAAAACCCATCCAAACAGGCAACAAACAACAACACCAAGGCGAGTTGGTTAAACTTCAGCAGCGTCGCAGCAGCAACAACAACAAAGAAAGAAGCCACCGTCGCCGGTCTGCGACGGTTTGGTTCGTTTTGAGGGACCGGACCGCCGCACGCGGAGAAGAGAGGACAGGAGGAGGACGCGCGCGCACGCACGGAGAGGTGGCACCGGTGGTGGACCCGTCCCGGACGCTTCGTTTATTTTTTATTTTTGTGTTATCAAATTGTCTTTGGAAAACGCCGAGGATACCTTATTTTTTCTCAGACTGACTCGGACATGTGAGTTATAAGTGGAGTTATCAACTGTCAGGCTGTTTTTCCCCTTCCCCAAGAAGATGAAGTTCCTCCTCTCCCCGTGTCTCCGGTGGCTGCTCGTCACTGTCGCTGTGATCCGATGCGTCGCCACACAATCAGGTGAGTGAGTGACTGACTTGTCTTGGACGCGGCGCACACACACAGATACACACAAGACACATCATGCTGCTCATGCAGCTCCCAATGGTTCATAATTGCTCCTGGTGACTAATAGTCTCCCGGTGGTGGTGCGCTGCTGCTGCCAGCGGCGTAAGTTCAGCAAGAGCTAAGGTATGGCAACATGACCGGTGTCTTGCACGCGCGCCCTCGCGCGCTTGCAAGACACCAGTCATGTTTGCCGTACCTTAGCAACAGGCACGATGAAAAGTACATTTTATTATTTCCCCCCCTGTTGCCAAGGTATGGCAGCTGCCATAGCTTGCCATACCCAATTGACGCCTCTCTCCCGGTGGTGCGCTGCTGCTTCTACCGCTGGTGGTTTGATCCGATCTACGGTGTGTGTATGATGAGGGGGCTTTCTTTGAGTCGCTGT